>NW_024742338.1:1117650-1150150 GCF_018991925.1 Homarus americanus | reverse complement strand
GGCTTCCCTCCTCCAGCAGCAGGGAGGGGGTAGGAAGGAGGGAGGAGATGATGGTGTACACAGCCTGGGAATTACGTGGCGGACGAGATTCATGAGAGAATATTCACACACACACACACACACACACACACACACACACACACACACACACACACACACAGGCACACACCGTTACAACTAATAATTCCTGATATGACGCCTGAACAAATAAATCAAGTATAAATAAAACAAAAACAAAACAGTGCGCCCTTCCTCACATAAACCAGTGGGCGGGGCTAGTTGCGGGGGAAGGGGGGGGGGGATAGGCCTATAGGAAGTCTTCATTCTCACGTGTTTACAATGACGTTTCCGGGGTGCGGCATGGCAGCTTCATCAAACCACCAGGGAAAGCTTGGGGTGCGTTAAGCTTACCCCAGGGAATAAAAGCTTAGGTTAGGTATGATGACTTACGATTAAATATCCCCTTGAGTAAGCTGAAATTGTACTCAGGGAGATAAGCTATATAGTACGCACGGAATTAAGACATCGTACTCAAGGGATTCAATTAGAGTACGGTCCTTATATCTGAGGGTTGGCGACCACAGCCCTCCACCCTAAACGGGCTGTGGATACTAATTCTCCCCCGAGGTTTTGTATCTCTCTGGGGACACATTTTTTTTTTTTAATTTCATTCATCCATCCCAGTCGCCACCTTCCCCCTGGCCCTCCTACCCTTAACTTTGTCCATTAATATTTCCCTTCTTCTCCTCTCACCCCTAATTATATGACCAAATGGAGCTATTTTTTCTTCTTCTTTTTCTGTACATTTCAAGTATTTCTCTTGGTACTTGTTCATTAGTTTACCAGTCAGAGTAATTTATTCTAAACATTCACCTACAACACCATATTTGAAAGGCCTCCTCCAACCTCTCTCTGGAGTCTGTTCAGTGCCCACATTTCTGACCCATACAACAGTCCTGACCATATATAGCCTTTCTGCAGTCTTTTTTTTTCTCATATTAAAGGCTAGGCAAGGTGAGGTTAGGTTAGGTTAGGCTGGCCTAGGTGCCCCCGCTGGCCTATAGCGTCACCACCAACTGCTGCCCAGGAATGCGGTCAGGTATGTGCGTAGCAGAGCACTTTCTCCACCTCGTGCCCTACACACACACACGCGCGCGATCATGACCGTAACTCCCAAAATTCACCATCCGTACTGATACAGGTATTGTTAAAGGGACAGGTACCTGTTGAGAGTAAATACAAGGCCAAGAACAGTGACCTGTGTTAGCTGTTTCTCGCCAGCTGATTATTCTTCGAAAATGTAGCAGCCAATCACGGGCCATTATACACAACATAAGTCAATCACGGGCCATTTAACACCACATCAGCCAATCAGGGACCATGTTACATGACATTAACCAATCAGGGCCATGTTACACGCCACCATCCAATCAGGGGCCATCTTACACCACCTTAACCAATCCTGGTCCATCATACAGCACACCAACCAGTCCAAGGCCAATATACAATCTCAGCCAATCAGGGGCCATCTTACAAGACATGAGCCAATCATAGGCCATCTTCCACGTCAGGTAGGAGCGCCCTCATCAGCTGGAGGCGCCAGGTGTCAACAAACACTGAAGGTAAACATAATTGTCAATTTCCCGGAGATAATGAAGCACCACAGTTAAGGGACGCCTTCTGTAATTATTAATTAACTTATATTAAAAAACAAACAAATACTGAACAATGAGTTTTCTTTAGATTTCTTCAGCGTATAATATTGTTTGTTTTTGTGAGATATGTCCTTGTTGTGCTGGGCTCGAAATAATGATGATGAAGATGATGATGATGACGGTAATAATAATAATAATAATAATAATAATAATAATAATAATAATAATAATAATAATAATAAAAATTTTTCGTAATCTCTGTAATAATGTAACAGTAGGTCTAATATTTTCAATCTTTATAATAATAATAATAATAATAATAAAAATAATAATAATAATAATAATAATAATAATAAAAATAATAATAATAATAATACACTCACCACCTTCACCTAACCTAACCCACACCCACTGAATATATATGTGTGTGTGTGTGTGTGTGTGTGTGTGTAAGATAAGGTAAAATAGAGGTGGTGGGGTGGAGGAGGAGGCAGTGTACTAGAGAGGGTTTTGGTTTACGCAATTGAGTCAAGAGTGTGGGTGGGTGGGGAGGGTGTGTGGGTGGGTGGGGAGGGGTGTGTGGGTGGGTGGGAAGTGGGTGGGTGGAGTTGTATGGTGGGTAGGGAGGGCGTGGGAGGGTGGGTGGGTGGGGCGGCACTGCATACCTAAGCAAAGTAAATAAATAAGAAAGGTCAGAGGTCACAGCTAAGGGTCACATTCCAGCCATCTGTTATCCCTCAACCACCTGTCTCTTTCTCCCTCTCTCTATAAACCACCTGTCTCCCTCTCTCCCTCAACCACCTGTCTCTCTCTCCCTTCTCCCTCTCTCTATAAACCACCTGTCTCCCTCTCTCCCTCCACCACCTGTGTCTTTCTCCCTTCTCCCTCTCTCTATAAACCACCTGTCTCCCTCTCTCCCTCAACCACCTGTCTCTCTCCTTCTCTCTCTCTCCCTCAACCCACCTGTCCTCTCTCTCCCTCCACCACCTGTCTCTCTCTCCCTTCTCCTCTCTCTATAAAACCACCTGCCCCTCTCTCTCTCATCTCAACCACCTGCCCCTCTCTCTCTCTCCTCAACCACCTGCCCCTCTCTCTCCCTCTCTCCCTCTCTCCCTCAACCACCTGTCGCCTAATTTCTAAAGTCGCCTAATTTCTAAAGATAAAATGCCAACGTAAAAAAAAATCGAAATAAAATCAATTGAAAAAAAAAAATATTACAAAACGAAAAAAATATCCGAAAAATTAAAGTTACAAAATATTAAAATACATGAAAACATAACAGTGTAAAATAAGTTGATGAAAAATATACAAAGTGACGAAGAATAAATGAATAAATAAGAATATATAAAAAGCGTAAATGACAAAATACCCAAAAAATATCACAAAATAAAATAAACTAATAAAAAAAGGTGGGGGAAAAATCATCAATAAGTTGGACACAAAAATAAAAAAACAAGAAAAAAATAAAGTCATAAAATAAAAGAAAAACTAAATTAAAATAAATAAATAAATAAACAAATAACTTAATAAAGAAGTAAAAGGATAAAAAAATTAATTCTATAAATAACAAATAAAATATAAGAACACAAAAGACCTAAAAAGTTAATATATAAAAACAATCATAAAACGCATGAATAAATACATATATTATAACTACTATTGGGTAGTGTGTGTGTGTGTGCGTGTGTGTGTGTGTGTGTGTGTGTGTGTGTGTGTGTGTGTGTGTGTGTGTCCCTTTTTATCACATCTTCGTCTCTCCCTCCTTCTCTTTCTCTCTCTCTCTTATTCATTCTCTCTCCCATTCTCCATCTTACCCTACCTCTCTCTCTCTCTCTCTTTCTCCTGTCAACACCCTGGCCATATTCGTTTGCTATAGCTTCCCACCACAAACGTTAAAGCTTTTATATAGGTTTCAAGCTTTTTTTTTTTACGTTGTCTATAACCACCCCACCCAAAGACTATAAACGAAAGCTAGGAAAGCTCGTACGAAAGCTATTGAATTAACCGTGAGCCGCAAAGCAGGAATCAGCGCCATCTATCGGCAAGGCCCCAAATAAAATCTAGCTCCGAAAGGGGAGGGGGGGGAAGGGTGTCAATCACAAACTCCACCTCTGCTTCTTGTGTTATTATTCATATCCTACTCACTGCGTCATGTTAGGGGGATAAGTAAAGGCCGCGTCCATAATGCATTTATTGGCGAAGATGACAGCGGAGGGAGGGGGGAGATGCATTCATGTCCTCACAGCTAGACGTCTGAGCCGGAACTGAGCCCCGTGCCCGTTGGGTCTGATACAGTGATGCCAAACCGGCACACACCCAAACATTCATATATTGTATTAATTACGCGTTATATATACACTCAACTGTTCCTGTTGTCGAGGGAATCGATGAAATATTTAAGTAGGGTGAATTTCTTTGGATTTCCCGCGCAGGAAACACGGGTGAGGCGTGGCTGATGTGTACAAACTTGGCGCCACCCAGGTTGACGTATTCGGTCAACAAACAGAGGACGGTCTCACCAATACCAACGCCATCTGCCTCAGAGGCCCTTACTACACGAACACCCAGAAAACTCGAGCTTTTCTATTCATATATAGTCTTTGACCCCACCCCACCCCACCTCCCGTTTTCTATACCTCGCCATAACCCGTTTTAGCCCACCAGCGTAGAACCTGCGGAAGGGATGGATAGTTAGTTCCGGGGAGGCGGGTAATGCTTCCTTCCTGTCGACCGTCAGTAAGCTGTTGTCTGTCACGCTGGAGGCTCTTGTCCCCTCCCTTAATACTTCCGCTGTATAAATGACACACCCTTAAAAACATACACATACATACATATACTCATATAGATATATATATATACAGTGTTAAGGTAACTAATACATTACACATAGTTATACATATACAAAGTTACACATTCTTTAATTACATACACATTTAACTTTACACAAGCATTCATTATACATACCTACTCTCTCTCTCTCTCTCTCTCCCACACACACACACACAGCCTGCACCCCCCACCCCCACCCCCCCACCAAAACACGCTTACAGCCCACACCCCACCCCACCCCCATACCTACGCCCACACACCCCCAAACACCATTGATGCCCGCCGCTCACGTCACCCGCGACCCACTGGACCAGCCAAGACACACAAGAGTGGCCTATGTGACACCCCCTCCCACCCTCCCTCCCCCTCTGTTTATTAACCACAAGACAACACCTACTTCATCATGACCTGTTGACCTGTAAGGACCTGTTGACCTGTAAGGAGCTGTTGACCTGTAAGGGGCTGTTGACCTGTATGAGGAATATGGGCTGTATGTACCCTGATGCTCTTATGAGGAATGAGGTCAAATATGGCCTGTATCAACCATATACCAATAACCTTACCCATCAGCAGCCACAACCTTAACCTAACCATACTAACCATACCACACACCTAACCATTAGATGATAACATACCACAACCTAACCTAACATGCAACTACATGACGACTAACCATAACCTAACCACAATAACCTAACCATACCCACAACCTAACCTAACCACAATACCTAACCATACCACAACCTAATAACCTACCAACCAAATACTATACACCACAACCTAAAATAACCCATAACACAACATACCATCACAACCTAAACCTAACCATACCACAACCCAACCACCCAACCATATACCATACAACCTCCAACCATAACTACCACCAACCTAACCAACCATAACCTAACAACCTAACCCATACAACTAACCATACCAACCAACCCTAAATACCCAATCATACCAACAACCTAACCAACCTAACCAGACAACCTAACCTAACCATACCTAACCTAAACCCAACCCAACATACCTAATCATACCACAACCATAATCATACCACAACCTACCATCATACCAACATACCTACAACCCTAAATAACCATACCAACCAACCTAATACCACATACACAACCAACCTAACCAACCTCATACCACAATAGCCATACCTAACCTAATAACCATACACAACCTAACCATACCACTAAGCCAACCATACAACCTAACCTAACCATACCACCAACCATAACCTAACCCCTAACCACAACCCAACTAATCTATACCACAACCTAGCTCCATACCACAACCTAACATACCCAACCTAACCTAACATACCCAACCTAATCATACCACACAACCTAACCTTAATACCCATAACCTAACCTAACCACAACCCTAACCTAACCCAAAGAAGTATAGGATGTCTAATCCTAGGTATTAAACTGGGGTGTCATGTATGTTATTTTGATTTTGCTTTGTATCACACACACACACACACACACACACACACACACACACACACACACACACACACACACACACACACACACACACCTTACGTTCCTTGTTCACTCCCCTGGCAAGTATCAGGTTCCTCCATCAACCTCCCTCCTCTCACCTTTGACCCCTCTCTCACTCACTCACTCACTCACTCCACATAATTATACTCTCTCTCTCTCTCTCTCTCTCTCTCTCTCTCTCTCACACACACCGGCTCCAGACTTACATTAAGAGAACGAGGGTCACCAGGGCATAGGGGTAACTCATCTGCTTCACACACACACACGGAGGAGGTAGAGAGATGATGATGATGAGGAGGAAGAGGAGGAAAGGGGGACGATGCCGAGTGATGGGGGGGGAGGAGGAGGAGACGAGGAGGACGGACGGAGAGATGAAGAGTAAAGAATAAGAGAAAATGGAGAACGCAGATAGGAAGCAGGAAGAATAGAGTAGGAAGAAGAGAAAATAGGAGGAGAGAGAGAGAGGAAGAGGAGGTACAGGACAGCATGAGTACAGGAAAAGGACAACGGATACAGGAGGAAAAGGCGAGTACAGGAGGACAAGCGGAGGCCAGGGCGGGCGCAGCTGGGAGGCCAAAGAGAGTGCCGCAGTTTGAGGCTTATTTAAAGGTGGGAGGCCAGACACTACCCCGTAAAACTGTCTGCCGCGGGCCTGGCCACCCACGCCCACCCAGGCGCGGGGACCTGCTGGGAGATGGAGGCGTGTGGGAGACGGGGACCTGGTAGACGGCACGTAAGAGACGGGTGAACCTCATTAACGGTAGCTACTTAAGGGACAGGTTTGGATTGGTTAGGTTAGGTCAGGTTACTTTGGCGATTGGTTAGGTAGGTTGGCGTTTGGTTAGGTTAGATTAGGTTGGCGTTAGGAAAGTTAAATTTAAGGTAAAATATACAGACGATAAAAAATATCCGTACTGGAAGGGTTTTGTGAGAGTTCATATTTAATGGGTACTACAAAAATTACCCCCGTGAAGTGAAAATATTTTGAAATCTCCCCCCCCCCAAAAAAAAAACAATATATGTACAATCACTCAAAACAACTATCTATACAAAATTATGTCGAGGCAATATGACACAATAGACGAAGGATTTTGACAACCCTACCGAGACAACAGGAGTCACAGTGTTCATTCTGACATTCATCGATCACCCCGAGTACAGATAGTTTTTTGAGTGACTGTACATGCATGTTATATATTTAAAACCATCTGATATACTGTTTATATCTAGCCGACACCTTCCCTTCCTGACTGTACTGATGTATGCTTTCTGAAGTGAGGTTTAAGGCACCAACTCGGCCACACGCTCAGTCACTCGTGTTATAGGTAAATCAGCTGAGAGAGAGAGAGAGAGAGAGAGAGAGAGAGAGAGAGAGAGAGAGAGAGAGTACCAAAACACTGTATACCTTTTCTATGTATGTATGTATGTATGTATAAAGGAGCAAGGTGTGTGTGTGTGAAACCATTTACCTGTATTTCCACCTGCTTGGCTGCCACTCAGAATTCCACCTGCTCAGCACCTACAACCTCGCACATACCTGAAAACACACAAAACAAACATAAGTTAATAAAAACACCAAAAAAAACAAACACAAAAAAACAGAGATAATAAAATCATTCACCTTAGTTATTTTATAGATGATTCTATTATACAAATTCAGGAATAATATAAATTAATAATTTTGAACCACCTCACATGACCAAAAAAACACAAACTATATAAAACAAAATCACTAGAACATTTAATCTATACAAACAACAATAAACTTCGAATAAAATTATAATCTATACAAATTTATACAAATCATTAACGCCTATATTTCTAACTCTCTCTCCTTGTCCCCCCACACCCCCCACCCCCACCCCCCCCACCCCCCACCTTTAACACAGGTATGACATGACTCTAACGAACACCCTACCCCCTCCCTCTCCCTCTCTCCACCAATTATGAGAGGTCTGTGTACTGATGAACTCCGGGCAACACAACAAGGGCGAGGGGTCAGGGTTAGGTGAGATACTGGTAGTTAGACAGGATGGAGGAGAAGTGAGAAAAGAAATACGTACATACATACATACATACATACATACATACATACCATACATACCATACTTACATACATACATACATACACACGGTCCATTAACAGTACTGTACCAACATTGAACACCCTGATATAACCCCTTAAAATTAACACATCTAACCTAACCTAACCAAATCCTAACCAAACAGTCACTCATTCACACGGTCAAATATCACTGTGGAAATAACTCACCCAGAAGCGTCTTTATTTTCCGTCTTTTTAACCCAACTCTCAATGTGGGGTTTTTTCCTCCCTAGGACAGATTGCTACAGGGAGTTTTTAACCAACTACAGGGAATTTTTAACCAAGTACAAGGAATTTTTAACCAAGTACAGAGAATTTTTTAACCAAGTACAGGGAATTTTTAACCAAGTACAAGGAATTTTTAACCAAGTACAGGGAATTTTTAACCAAGTACAGGGAATTTTTAACCAAGTACAGAGAATTTTTTAACCAAGTACAGAATTTTTTAACCAAGTACAGGGAATTTTTATCCAAGTACAGGGAGTTTGTTTATCAAGGAAGCCACCTCTTTATCAATCAAGACGGAGGCCAGTTACAACATCTGTGGGGGTGAGACTTTGGACCATACAGTACATCACTCTACTCGTCTCATGTGGTGTTCATAAGATAAGTGGGATCACCTTAACATTCTCCCCCCCGCCCCAACGTTAACCTAACCTAACCAACTTATTACTTAAAATATCAGATTAACCACCCTAACGTAACCCTAACCTAACCTAACCTAACCTCCCTTTTAGATACACACATGTCTTTAATCAATACACACATTATATCTTATATTTTATCAACTAATTAATCCACTCTCACATCTAAACACTATTAAGACTTATTACTTTTGCATCTATGTCCTATTCCACCATTATCTCACATCTTATAATCATCTACAACACCTTCCCCCCCCCTCCCCTTCAGTAGGTGCCATCCAACTTTCCGCCAGCCTGACATCGGAAAGACTCACCCGAGCCAGACCTTTCCTTCCAAGAATGTTAAGCTCCCGTGAAACCATAATCTCGACATTCTTTACCAAAACAGTGAAGTTATGCGCGTCTGCCTGAAGGAGGAGGAGGAGGAAGAAGGAAGATCTGGTGGACACATGTAAACTCGCAAGTACAGTAATTATCTATTTTATTTTTTTACGTGTATATGTAATCAACTGTTTTCCTATTACAGTGAGGCACTAGCAATCGGTAGCTGGTGTGATAATCCTTCCCCATCATTCAGCAGCTATAGTGGGTTACTCCTCCATCATTCAGTAGCTAGTAGGTTACTCCACCATCATTCAGCAGCTAGTAGGTTACTCCACCATCATTCAGCAGCTAGTAGGCTAGTCCACCATCATTCAGCAGCTAGTAGGTTACTCCACCATCATTCAGCAGCTATAGTGGATTACTCCTCCATCATTCAGTAGCTAGTAGGTTACTCCACCATCATTCAGCAGCTAGTAGGTTACTCCACCATCATTCAGCAGCTAGTAGGTTCCTTCACCATCATTCAGCAGCTATAGTAGGTTACTCCACCATCATTCAGCAGCTAGTAGGTTCCTTCACCATCATTCAGCAGCTATAGTAGGTTACTCCACCATCATTCAGCAGCTAGTAGGTTCCTTCACCCCACTGGCAAGATGCTGGTCCACATACTCCCAATTGACATGACGCACGGAATGTTGGAACCAATTCTGGGGACTGAAACTCGTTCCATGTTTCAGCGGATTGGAACTGATTCACTGATTCATGGTATTAAAAACTGACTCACAGAGGGGATTGGTGATTAACAGACTGGGGGAGGAGGGGGGGAGGTTAAAGATGATTCACACATTGGGAGATGAAAACCGAGACTGGTGGTGTTGAACCGGATTTAAGATTCCTTCAATTCTACGTCAATATTTTCATTTTTTTTTATAAATTATGACAATCCGTTAAACCCAATTAAATCGTGCCCTCAACACAGCTTCTCTAAGGGGACTGTTTCAATGGTCATCTCGTCAGAAACTACTACCGAACAGCTGGCCACCGTATGACAGTTTACCGCCCCTGTAAACTGTATTATTCTCAATGGCTACACGACCCCTACCAAACTGACCATCAAAATCCTTGTCATTCACCACTTACTGTATTTCCTAACACAAAAATATTATCACTCGAATTATAATATTAAAAATAATAATCATACCAGCACTAAAATTTATAATGATGCTGATGATAATAATCTAATTCAGAAATACATCCATTATGGTGTTCTGTACTATTAATAGAAAGCAACATGAACAATGGCCAGTTCGCTATGAAGATTATAGTCAGTAATGACTTGTTATGATACGAATTGCAGGGTCCGTATTCTCAAAGATTCCCCGTGTTCAATTCTCCTCATAACTATAGTAAATAACTAGACGTGAGAAGCTACGACACAGAGGCCGGTACGACAGCTGAACATGTAGTGCTGGCGGACGTACGTTGTAGCTTTTTTTAACCCCCTTAGTGCAATCAGTGACGAGACGAGATAGTACAAGTGTGTGAAGTACAAGTCTTGATACGGGGTGACATCTGGCCCTAACACCTAATAAATATATCATGCATATGAATGATATTTTCACAATGTGCGTAAATAATATTAAATAAAATATTCAATTATCCAGTTGTGAACAAATTCACTCACTGGACGCTTTTGTCAATAGTCTGGCATCATCTACAGCACATGAGGTCAAGGTAAATGTGATTTAAACATCTATTTACTGTGAGTTATCTTTGTATTACAGTATAGTATTTTTCATGTTGAGTCCTTGAACTTTATCTCACGGGAAAATCATAATGCATATGGAAATGTTCAGAATCACACGCGGGTAACGACAGCTCGTCAGCCAGACTGTGACGAGCTGGAGTGTGTGATGTCATGTTTCTAAGAATAGGTCCGGGGGTCTTACAAAGCCGTTCGGGATGACAAGACAACAACAATCATCTCACCTACACATGCTAAGGTATAGGTTTGATTCTGACGTCACGCTCACCAACCAATCACAGCCTAGATGCCGCGCTCTCTCCGGCCGAATATGTAAATTAGCCTTACTCGTCAAGTGTCCTTTTTTTCCCTATACGCGCATGGTAAAGATACATTGATGAATTAATATCACGTTACACCATATTTCAAATCTCGCCCCGAAAGACAGAAGGCGCGCCAGTGAGGTGTTTTGTATACACATGTGTTCCACTGTAGCCAGATTGAATTATAAACGCTCCGGCACAACTTAGGCCACTTATCAATATTCCTGCCACACCATACGGCGTAGTAGGCGCTATTTTGTATACACTGGCGTTTAATCGTAGCTCCGCTGAATTGGTAACCGCCCGACGCCGATTTTCGATAATTTGAACACCACAGCGACGATCGTCAGGCCAATTTTCTATGCAAGAAATTTGTGTTTCCGGATGAAGGACGCCGAAGATCGTTACTTAAAAAAGTCATTTCCACAGAGGAGAAAAAGGGGGACTCTTCACATATGAGTATGCCAGAGTCCCGAATCCCTAAGATTGGTTTGATGAATATTCCTCCTAACTGAAGTATGTAAGAATGCATCTAACTTGGTGAGTTTAGCATCGAAACCTCACTGACATCAACTTGACTACTGTACATACGTTCACTTAACACCAGGCAATATCAAGGTAGAAATCTATTAGTCAACACCATCATCAAAACTGCGACTTAATTTTAATGTATTGCTGTAGTACATAACAATATTCATGTACGGTTGCGATCAAAATTCCCTTGACACTTCACAATAGGCGGCATCTAACTTACGGGTCATATACTGTACGCGACTGTTTTACAGCTGATAACCTAACCTATCCTCTCCCAATCTAAATGACCCTCAAACAGATGATGCCAGACATTGACTCAAGTGTCTAGAGAATTTTGTCCGTAACAGCATAGGTGAAGTTTCATAGCTATTGCCAATAAAGTTTGAGATCAGTCAGCTTAGTGTGTGTGTGTGTGTGTGTGTGTGTGTGTTCCAAAATCAACGCTAGAAAAAAAATGAGGTAGGTCAGTATTTTTTTACCGAGGTTTATTGTTAGTTTAACGCTGTAAAGGTTGCATTGTAAATAGTAGCAAAGTGGGTTGCATTTACAGCTGAAGTTCCTCCATCCATAGCTGTAAAGTCCATTGGTCCCGGAATCAGATTTTCACCGAGTCGGTACCAGTAGTACGACTGCATCACCACCAGCTTGACGTAAAAATTCAACTGGTTCACAAATATCTAGACCACAGGGAGAGATAAACCTGTCCTATCTCAAACTAAGTGAAGTACGGTATAGACGTCTAGCTGGTGTATATACCCCCTTTAGTCTGTATCAAAATAGAACAACAAATGGATTTAACCTAATTATTCACTTATTTGCAGAGAAAAAAAAATGAATTCAGCAGCAGAAAGTCAACGAGGAAAACGAAAACACAATATTATTCAATTTAGCCAAACATTCGAGGCTCTAACTTTTTATCTCGTCGCCGGCATTAATTACTAGGAATATCTACACGAGACCTGTGGAATGTTGAGATAACTTCAGTCTCCCAAAGTCTTCCTGGTCAGACAGGCTAACAGTTGCCACACTAGCTTGAAGCCTGCCAATAGCAATAGTTTATTCGATCAGGAAGTCATCCGGGAAGGGTAATGGGTACATCGCATATCTCTTACGACTGCCACACCGTACTGAGGACATGGCTGTCTAGAGATGCTATGGACAGTGACCGCTCGCTACTCCCTACCTCGCAGTTTAAACATCAATAATTAGGTTTTCACTATCGACCCAAGACCGGCACTAAAATTACACTTGTCTGAGGGCGACGATACATCAAACACAGCAGCCAACCAAACCTAATTTATCGTAATATAACGATCTTCGGCAAAGTCCTGTTTGTATTCAACATAGGAGGGACACTGCGGTTCACTAAGCATGCTCACATCAGCCTTGTGTACGTGCGAAGGTCGTCTATCTTGTACGAAGGCGAAGACATACCCGGCTCACTATCCTCTAGAAACTGAGTCAAACGCGGGTCCTTACCAACTTCATTACTTAAAAATATACACCCAGACAAGTGCCATGACCTAAGATTATCTACGGAACACTACATGTTACTAAGCACCAGCAATTGGCATTAAAACACTACGTAACAACTAGCTACGACACTTACGACAACAAAAGTAACACCGGTTACTTATTATACGTAACGTGTGCGTGTGTGTGTGAGGTGTGTGAAAAGAGGTGAAAAATGTAGTGAAAGGAGATACACTCGTGTTGTTTTGTGGAATAGTTTGTGAGAGTTTAACTTGTGACTGAAGAATGGTGTGTCGTCTGTGGGAGCTTCCTATAGCACAATTTCCATGTTGTGTGGGATAGGTGCATAGTAGAGTTGGTGTGGTACTGTACCGTATTCTACAAGGCAGATGGTTTACTACTACTACTACTACTAATAATAATAAAAGCAATAATAGCTCATAATAATTGACAATATTAATAACGATGATAAATACATTTTTCTTTCATAGTGTCGTCAATATGTGGTGTACAAAAACAAAGGTGCTGATACATTAGGAATGGTACTGCACGTTCTTAAGATAGTTTCTGTGATAACATCTGAGACGTCCAGATATGAGAGATAAACTAAACAACAGTCAACCTACATAACACACAACATGTTTTCAGCTATGATTAAATTACGTTTTATTTAAGACACCCGCCGTTCAAGTAAAATGTACAATAAGTTTTGCCGTATGTGAAGAAGTAATTATCATTAAAATCCAAGTTCAGATAAGCGTTATAATCTTGCCCTGAATCACAGCCATACCTGAGCTCTGTTAATTCGTTTTGTCGGGAAATTATGCTATTAATCTGGGAAATTACTGTAATATATTCATTCTAAGTTATTCTTCAAGGACCTTGTTATAAATATATCTAGATTATGTTTTACTCCAGGGATCTTGTGATATACAGTACTGAAGTATTCAGATTATGTATATATATATCTTGATTGTTATTATTCAAGGTTCTTGTTCTGAATATACACATAATATATTATTCTTCGTGAATCTTATTGTGAATATATCCAAAACCTAAGTTTGGCAAAAATTCCCCGCTATTTGTTAGAGTTATTGTGTTAACAACTCCCGAGCAGAGGGGAAGAAACCTGTGTTCCCGCCTCCCCTCCCATGATGGCGGCACACGATAAATATCATCACAGAGGCGGGAGGGGACACTCGTTTCTGAGCTTGACCATAAAAAAAAATGTCTATACTTGGGAGTAAAAACGTTCGAATGCTTAAAGATTAAAATATTTGATACTACTGATTAGCTTGCCTCTGCGTTGCAATTCTTTCTTATTTACAATGTTCAAGAAATATTGGCGACTTTGTAGACAAGTAGAGGCGGAAGTGACGTTGCGTAATGTGTACAGAATTAGCCTTTAAGTAAAATAGGCCGCCACGAATGTACGCCCACTATTGAAAGAGAGAGTGTGTGTGTGTGTTAATGTACCGGGATGTGGGCTGCAAGGTATCTGAGAAGTCGAGTGTTGGGACAGAGAAAGGATGTAGCCTTGTGTGCGTGAGGTAGTGGGAGTGAGGAGCTTCTCGCTACAGAATGGGTATACTATAATAATAGATAGACTGGGGCCCGCATATAACAGGGGACAAAGGTGCAAGTGAAGGAGATGTGAGGGCAGTGTGGTCAGCGTGTGTGGAGGAGAGGAGGGTAGCTTAACGCCAGACTAGCAAAGCGCTGGTTGTGGAAATGTTATGTGAGGAACTGATGGTTGTCAATGTTTATGTTTCCCATCTATCTCTTCCTCTCATCTTTACTCGACGTTTGTGTGGAGTGGATAAAGGGATACAGGAACCTGAAAGAGGGGGGGGGGGAGAGAAATAATAGAGATTGGTACAAGACAAACGTAGAAAGTGACGGAGAAGAGTTACAAATATCATGCATACAGTACTCTTACCATCAACTTAATGCCCAGTATAGAAAGCGAACTTTTTTCCTTTGATTAAACGCCTTCACTGAAAAAATTACGCATGTGTAAACAAACTCGTAAACAGCTAAAAACAAATATGAACACAAAGGGAAAACAGATGACCTTACCAGACGCAAGCGCACGTACAGACAACCCAAGCCACATGGTCCCTGTACCTAAAAAGAATTCATGGGTATGCGGGTCCCGGAGTAATGGCTGGTCCTTGCCAAACATGAGGTTCGCTAACTCCATTTATTACTTATACGTTGGGCAGGAAGTCGACTGTACCGGAGTGAGGTAGGATCAAGTAGTTTGTTAGGTATGCTTGTAATTATGTAAAATAAGATAAATTATGGAAGGTTTAGATTTGCATCGTGTCTGCAAGTTAAATCGGGCCCATCGAGAGGCTTAGTAAGGTCATGTAAGGATTGGGTTGAGTTAAAACTAATGAAAACAGAACAAGACCATCAAGGCCGTCTCGACACTTCCTACAATGCTTTGAATACCTTTGTGACAACTTATTCAAACACAGAATAGCCGCGTTGCTTATTGGCTTTTCGGTTTTGTTTAGTCAACTCAATATGCACCTCTCCTGACCGAACTAATAGATGCTTTTCGCGCTGAGGATTTATTTTTCTAGTGTTTACTTCATGCACCCAAGGAAAAAAAATGGTCACCTTTTCCATACGATACACTAGCCATCAAGGCACTAAGCTGTCACAAAATACAACCAGTTAAGGTCACTATTCCCTGGACAACTTCTGGCATTCACTTATGGGTCATATACGTGACTGATGTATTGCTGGTGAACGACGTATTTTTTATTATATATTATGTAATAACAAAGAAAAAGTAAATAGTGTTAATATCCTAATCCCCCTTACCTACATGACCCCCGTGTAGAAATGCAAAATATTGCTAAGTGTGTCCAGGAATAAATTACAAGTATATTTCATTAACCAGATACGACCTGTCGCCAAAAAGAAACCACACTCCCACAGCCTAGCTTGTACGCGCGGGGGTCGTGATAGTGAGGCGTCTATAGAGAGGGTGGATTATATCGGCAGAATTACTTAACGCCCGAGCAAATTCCTTTTCTCCTTGTGTAAAATACTTCGAAGACAATAATTAAAAAGGTGTCGAGATTTGGTAGGAAAATTCGCCAACGGATTGCTGGATGTGTACAGTACCTTCATTGTATGCTGTGGCCCCAATGCATTAGGTGTGTATTATGTAATGCCTCTATAATGTATGTCCATTGCACAGATACAAATCTTAATAACCACCCCATTTCTAACATGGAAAACAATGTCAGCTGGACTTGTTACATTTCAGACAATATTTTCGTATTTAAGATGTATTTTCTAAGGAATGATCGTCTTTTGCTTTGAATCGAGTGAGCTCATTGGGAGCACGTGTGGGAACTACTGTATACATTGCGCTTCAGTACTATTTGCCCCTGGGGTGCAGTATTTACCATTGGGGAGCAGTATATACCACTGGGATGCAGTATTTACCATTGGTGAACAGTATTTACCATACGTGAACAGTATTTACCACTGGGATGCAGTATTACCAATGGGTAGCAGTATTTGCCATAGGGGTGTATTTACCAATGGGGGGCAGTATTTAACATTGGGGAGCAGTATTTACACTTTGGGAGCAGTATCTACTATTGGGGAGCAGTATCTACCATTGGGGAGCAATATCTACCATTGGGGAGCAATATTTACCATTGAAGAGCAGTATTTACCATTGGGGAGCAGTATTTGCTATTGAGGAGCAGTATCTACCATTGGGAGCAGTATTTACCACTAAGGAGCAGTATCTACCGTTGGAAAGATAATATACAACATGGTGTTTCTTGTACAAGAGCTTCACCTTTTAATTATATTGAGGGTGTTATTATGTTGAACAGAATTACGCAAGTTGGGCAAATTAAGTAGTGTCCGGCTAAATTTCGTTTACCTTAAAAATTGCCAAAAGAATAATTTTTCACCCGCCCAACAAAAAATAAAACACGTCTCTCTTTCCTTCGGCGTATAGTAATTACTTCATTAACTCGAGTAGAAAAGGAACAAGTGCCCTGAGCAGTGGGCATAATACCCTACGAACGTCTGTGTAACCTAGACATTTACTAGGAACGTTCTGGGGGACGGAAAGACAGGGAGAGGATGGTACTAGGCGAAAGGCTGAGACCGGCAGTGAGGTTGCGGAGAAAGGTGGGAGTCCTGGGAAAATGATCTAAGATAGGAAGTGTAAAGTAGTGGGTGTTATGCAGTGAGGTAGCGAGTAAAGTGTAAGGTAGTAACAGTGAAGGAAGAACCAGTAGCAGTGAGTATAAAGTGAGTGGGACGAATACAACAGTATAATAAACAATTCACTCCCACGTTTCCCAGTTGGGTATTGGTGGTTTAACAGTATGGAGGAACTCGTAATTGGTGGAATTAGTAGACAGTATATATAAATGCTCTTTAAACTGAAAAACAAGCTTGTGTTTCATCTGCTACGGTTTTGCAAGAACTCTTTAAGTAGGTTCATACAATAGACCACAACCAATAAATATTATGTTAAGAGGTTTTTCATGAGGCAACTATGCCTGGATTGTTTTATTTGTTAAATAATTTCGCTGAGTTGTCATTCCTTGACCACGATTAGAGATCATCGAGAATTCAGTTCTTGTAATCAGTCATATCAGATAAGTTAGCAATATTTACGTAATTAAATAGGCTACTTTGATTCATTGGCTTTTTGAGCACAGCCCAATGTCAATTGTTTTCCTGAGGGTGACAGTTGCCAGTTGGACGAACATGAGTCTTGATACTCATGGAGGTACGGTACACCAACCATGTTATAAAATATTGTATAGACGCAAATTTGTTTTTCTTTACGTCTTTGCATATATGGTACTGTACCTGTTTTATTTCTCCACGAATTGTCTAGCATCTCATTAAAACAGATCTGACTCATATCTAACAACAAAGCCTACCGTTTGTAACAATGTTTTTAACGACAATCATCGATGCATTTTTGGTTTGTTAGGCTTGTGATTCTGCCAAAATTATTATACGGTATATCGTTACTTTCAGCATTTCTTCTTTTTATTATCTGATAAACGCCCAATATTTTTAGTCTAATAAAAAATCTATCCGAATTAAATATTTCCCATCCCGACAAGCCTCTTTTTGTTATGGTAGAATGTGACCAGACTCGGGGGCAGACAACGCACTCCCTTCATTCATGTTATTCACTCTCTCAAGCTGCCCAATCAGATGTATTCTGTTATGGTGTTCCCCCTCCACATCAAAGCCTCATGATATTCATCTGGTTTATTCTGTAGCCTCAAACAATCCAGCACCAACACTCCCAAACACCATTCGACACCATGTTAGCTTGTCATTCACACACATTGCTGTTTCCTGGACATCAATCCTTTGTACAGTAGCACCAGCAATATGTCATCACCAGTGTTTTCGTTAAAAGTCCAAGTTACAAGAACCAAAGTGGATTTGGAGATATTGGGGTCCATAGCTTACGTAGTAAACACCATTAAACGAATGGGACAAAATAAAGCACTCTGGGTTCGGAAACGATTACAAATATGTCAAGAGATTAACTAAGGCCAGCGACTGTTGTGGTCATACTACTGGGAGGAACACTATCCACTGTTTATCATGTATTTACTCGATACACGGAAGATCAGCATTAGTTTATAAAGTTTTTTGCAAAGTGCCGTAAGACTTTTAATTGTCATGGGTGATATATAATATTTCACGTCTAACAAGATACATTCTAGCACCATGAATCATCATAAGGCTAATCTTAGTCATGCATTCATCATAATGCTGTCATTATTACGTAATCATATCACTGAGACAATAATGTAGTTCTTATAATGCTGAGTCACCACAATGTAGAATCAAAATGCAAAGTCATTAGCATTATGGTGCAGTAGGACCCAGGACAACAATAAGCACATTACCGGACCCTAAAATGTGGCCAGTATAATCCGGTTTTCATCCTAATTAGCACTTCTATGCGAGTGTCTAGCCCTAGCCCACGATTAATGTAAAGTACACAATAACATCATATTTTGTGTTGACATTGAGCTGCGTAGACATTACCTTTAGACCTGCCGTCATATTACGATAAATACCGTAAACAAAGTTAAACTGATAGATAAAAAATGGTCGCCGAATTATACTCTATTTGATTTCAGCAGTTCCTTTTGCCTGGTTCTTTCCATACCTTCTAAAGAAAGCAAAAAGCATCACAACGAGAAATTGCATCCAGATTCCACCCACAAATATCAGAAAATTCTAGAATATTACATAATACAACATTCTGGTCCACTGGGTGATGGACACGCACCTCAGGTGCGGTCAATTATTTACTGTACTGATGATCCACATGTCTCTCGACCTACAAATTGTATACGGTGGAAATACTTCTATGATTAATGTACTCCCCATTTCATCATCACAGCGATTGCAAGTGGTGGGTGCAAAGACCAAAACGAATGAATGCATAATGTCATACACAAACAAACAATGCTGATAAACTGAAGTAGCCGCCGCTTCGCTTGCCACACCTTGGCCTCCACAGTGTAAACAGATTATCTCGTAATTCTTATGCTTTTCTAAGGTAGTGTTTTGCGAATGTCCTTGTTTTTCATGTTTAATGGAACAAGAAATACAAAAGGGAACTATTAATATTCGCAAGCTGGTCATAAAAGCAATACTGCATCTACTTAAATTGGCTGTAAATTACTTTTAATTCGTTCCCAAGAAAGCCATTCACGAAAAATACAGAAATTCACAAAATTCTGGCTTCGCTTACCCCTATTTTGTCCGATTTAACTGGGATTTACTGTAAAACGAATCTAGAGCAGGAGCAAGAAAAACCGAGTCTGAAATTTGTTTATAAAGACCACAAGAACCATTCAAACTTAATTAAGCTAACCAACGCCATCCTACGATTTGGGTTATGAAAGCGAAAGGGAGATCCAAAGGCCTGACGGCCCGTTTAGGGTAGTATGGATGGAACCCACAATACATAACTGTAAATCATTATGGTACACATTGTGGCAGTGTAGCTGGCACTGCAATCGACTACCTTCATGTTCCCTGCTGTAAAATCTAGTGCCCATTTACAGCTGGGTGAACTGGATATCCAGGGCACGATCCAACCATCCTAAGAACAGAAAGCAAGCACTGTACAGTATCTTCACTCAGTTACCACAACTCTATCATGTATGAATAATAAGTGGGTCTTGTAGGTCTAACAGCCCATTAGGACAATGCAGACACTAACCACTGTAGACTTTACCTTTCTATGGTACACAAGGAGGCAGCATGGCCAGCACTGCACTCAACTCCCTTCACTTTCCCTTACTGTTAACGAGATAACCATTCACAGCTAAGTGAGCTGAGGGAACAAACCAGCAACCTTAAAGACAAGAAGTTAGTGCTGTATCCAACAAGCCACAACATTCCCTATAAGTAGTGAGCTTGGTTTATTTTTGTGGTCTTCTTTTCAAATGGAATTTTCCCTTGCACCCATAAGTCAATAAAGATGATACAGTGCAAACCAATCAAACCAAACCAACTTTACCTAATGACCCTAGTTTATCTTTTTATTTGTATGGTTTGATTCTATGATGCCTGATATCATTTATGATTTAGCCCTGCATTCTGCTTTGTAAGAACAATGTCAGTGTTGTTTTCTTTAGTTTACAGTCTGTTTTTCCTTGCTTAGTTACCAAATCTTCATTCTTTTCATTAAAACAAACATAACATTGATCTTGTCAAAATATAACATTCCAAAAAAATGGTGACCTTCTTCACTGAGTCTGTTATTTAACAATACTGTATATCATAGTTATAAACAAGGAAAAACAGTGTTTGTTCTCAGTTGTACAGTGCTACTACTCCTTCTGCATACAAATTAGTGTATTACTGTCATTCATTTCATGGGTAGGCATGCATACTTATGTTATAGGACAAAATACCAGTACCGGTAATATAAGTTATAAATGCCCTACAGTACAGGTAAAGTTTATTTTTGTTGAGGTTTCAACTGTTATGCAAGTACAGTACCATCCTGTAGCTACAAAATGAAGAACAATGCTCAGCTGTCTTCTTACTGCCCTCGTGACATCGCTGTCTGGTGATTGATAATATTTCACATTACCGGTATTAGAAATATTATACCCAGTGTTTGTAAAACACTTATCCACAAGTCATCAGTAATATTATTTTTTATGAATGAGAATGTAATACTGTACAGTAGCTTTTATTTTGGTGTACAGCATTTATAAGCAAATCAATGACATAATGCCATGCCACTTCAGTGTGACACTTAAGTAGCATACTGCTGTAAGTGTAAGGCTACACTTGAAAAAGGCTGAGGAAGCTAGAAATTGGAAAAACTTTGAATGATTAGGTATAATATAGGAGACCATATTTGGCTTAATACTTAGTTAGGGGTCCTCAAACAGGGGTTTGCAAACCCCCAGGGGTATGAAGGAAGGTTTCCAGGGGGCACATTGAGGGCTGGTGAAAATTAATAGCTATACTATACTGTACAGTTAATGCTTACTTGCTTAATAAAGTAATATCATTCCAACAATTTTACAATATCCAGGGTAGTACTGAATCATTCTACTGTTTATTGATTGTTAATGCTTATTTTCTAAATAAAGTAATTACAATTTCAGCAAATTTACAACATCCAGTGTAGTACGATTCTATATTGAATTAGTGTTAATGTATTGTAGTACCAATACTGTATATATTCAGTGTCTCAGTAATGGGGGTATGGCTCAAAAGTCTGATAGCTCAGAGGGGTATCTGGTGAGAAAAAGATTGAAAACCGCTGCTTAGAAAAAGGTTTGACAGCCTAACAACTGTAATTTCATTTATTGTCTGCAAACATAATTATAAATTAATTTATCAAAAATAATGAGTGTGCTGAGGCCCCATATGTGAGATATGTTATGCTTTAAAAAATACCTGGCAGTTACTGCATATACCTGGTGCTGTAATAAGCAAAATTATTTCAGGTGTGATGGTGTTGATCAAGGTTCAGTTTATTTACAAATTGATAAAAATTACAATGCAGTATGGGGAAAGTGCTTCTATTACATATTCCTGATCCATATACCCTGTATCTCCAATTTTAAGGTTTTAAAGTGTGTAAACTTAATTAAAATGTTAAGCAGGTAACAGGGCTTCTTATGTGAAATATATCCAAGTGAAGAAACGCACTACAGGTACTACAGTATAGTACACATTGATTATGGTACTGATCAGCAAAATTTCATTATACAAATGCCAAATCTGCCATCAGTCCTCATACACTGTACAGCACACAGAGACGAGGATTATATTGCATTCTCACTCATAAAGTATTTAATGATGTGTGAAAAGAATGAGAATATTGAGATATACTTACCTGTACAGTATTGTTAATAAAATATAAGATATTACTTTACGCTTGATAACAGTATGGGGAGAGCCCTGACTGCCAAAGCTACTTATAAACATGGGAGGACTTCGTTATGGAAGGTGATATGAACGTAGGCAAACAGAGATCTTTCCCATAACCACTGGATTGATGTTAAATAAATCAGCTCACAATTGAAGGTGTGAATTTAATTACATGCACATGCTCCAAGTGGGTCATATTTATAATGTGGCTGTGAATGGATGAGTGAGACTAATTATTATATATAGAGTACTTGTAAATGACTGAGGAGTCAATGAGTTATCAATAACACTTTCTTATGCAGAACTACTTTATATTTGTTGAATTTATGTTTCCCTTGTTCTTGAATATAAGCTATTAGTTCACTGTTGCTGAATAATGATTAATTAAATGAATGATAACAACAACTTTCAGATAATTAATAACAAATAAGGAAAAGAATGAATATGTTAGTACACAAATATACTGTATACCTTATACTGACTAAATCGTAGTTTATATATTACTGTATTCGATAATTGTTTTGACGGAGATGTTTAAAGAAATATAGGAGCTGTCACAATACAGTATGTCAACAAGGATCTTCACTGAAGTGCAAGTTTACCAAGTTATTTGGTTGACTGTTGATTAAATGTTCATACAGAAAGTAAAGATTACACGTTTTTAGCCATTCAAAAATATTTGTTTAAAGTGTCTATAACAGTTGTAATTACTGCTATATGTATTATGCTGTGTGAAATAGCCTAATACGGCAGTAAAGAATGTTTAGATGGACCACACTGTAACACTGAAAGAGATAAGCCTTACTGATGATGTAATGAACACTGAATATGTGGCACAATCAAACATCAGTATTTTCAATGTAATCAGAACAGCTTCAGCCATTAATGTAAACAATTGAATGGTTTAGAGGCTTCATTACTGTAATATATTTGAGATTAAAGAATTACACAGGTGGTTATAAATAATGCTGGTGTGTGTGCATTATTATATACTGTACAGTAATGTACTGTAAACATAAATGTTGTATAATTGATGTGTAAAACTGTGTACATAGAAGAGAATGAGATACAAGTAATGGTAATATGTATCTATAAAGTGGCAATAAGTCATAACAGAGGTGATGATGGGTGGGGTAGGGCAGGTCGGGAGGGTGACACAGGCCAGAGATGTTTACGCTTTTCCGCCACTCTCGCCATGACCGTCAATGGTGTCATGGCGAGACTCATGCCAAACGCCCTGCATCTCTCTCCACTGCCACTGCTCCCGCCCTAACACCCGATATTCCTTCAAATGACTTCCAAGTTATTAGTATCTCCGACGTCATTCTGTCTACATTACAAGATCGAATATTTATGAAAATAAATGTTAAAATTGCAGCAGGGCCGCGTCTGCGTGCCGTTCGTTTTTCATCAATATATCAGCTCACCGCCCTCCACCGCCCTGCCTATCTCTTAACACGCCCTTTTGCCCACATCTGCATATATTATCATCTCTCTGACTCACTTTATTCAAGGGTAATTCCACAAAATTCCAGGCAGGACTAGGGAGGGGCGGGAATAAGAGGAATGCGAGAAAACACAGGGAGGATTATTCCGGGTCCGCACCCTAACTTGGCATCAGAGAAAATGGATCATTGAGGAGGGTGAGCGGCAGAGCCTCCCCGATACCTCACCTTCCTTCACTTACCTGAGGAAGATTGGCGTCCAGCTGCCGCTGTAGACTATCTCTCTCCTTCTCTAATTCTTGGTATTTGGTTTCTAACTCACTGAGCCTCTCTTGGGTCTCTCGGATCGTATCTAGAAGCTTGTCTCTCTCGTCAAGCATCGACACCATAAGCTGTTCAAAATTAGCGTCATCTCCGCTAAATTGAGATCCCCTTTGGGAGATGCTGTCCTCAGCTATGGTAGGCATAACATCACACATCATATTCCACATCTTGGAAGAAATTCAGGCGATTTGGCCGTAATATTACTTCAAACCTTCACCGAGTGTGACCATCGACTGGCTACCACCGCCTTCACACTAACTTCACAGCTATTTTCATCGTCATATTCATATCTTAAGCCAGCACAGTGCGGACCCACTTAACACAGCGACCATTCACAAGCTCTGAGCACCACACTGAGCACTCCATAGTCACGATATCATTCACTAATTACAACAAGTTAGCTGCCTGTCTGACCTGGCCGCTATCGAGCGTCGGCCATTTTCAAGACTGCCTCTGTCTCACCATGTTCGAATACGTGTACGAGACTCCGGGCTGTGTCTTCGTCTCCCTCTCTGGCCACTCCTTCCCCTTCCCAAATCTTACTTTAAGCATGCTTTTGTACACCATCTCAATATATAATTCTTAAAATATCCAAAAGGCACGATTTGACCCTCCAAAACTAGATTATTGAGTAAAAAGTGTAATTCCAGTTTCCCATAATTACGAGAGTGGTGGCCTGATGTGTACTACAGCGGGACTGTATGAATGAAAGGTACTGTCTTATATGTTCAAAATAATCCTCCGCGTCAACACAGCCCAGTTTTTAACTTACCTAGTGCACAGTGTATCAGTTGTCTGCTGTTTCAGCCGCTTTGCATGTCATCTAATGTGAAAAATGCAATGGAAATATATAAATAGAGTTTAGGAGTGTATGGCATGAGAAATTCAAGAGTTACTGGCAGAGAGTGGAGTCGTGCGTCACGTATTCTTGTAAAGGTTGTGTGGCAATAACTAGTAAGATTGTGTTACGTTCCTTATAGTTTTATTTACCGGTGTTATCATGTGTTCCTCACACACACACACGCGCGCGCGCATATATATATATATATATATATATATATATATATATATATATATATATATATATATATATATATATATATATATATATATATATATCAGCAACAGATCCACAGCTGATGGTTATACTCGAAAAAGAAAAGCAACATCGGGTGATCATTATCATAAACCTGATGATGGAGGAGGCGAGAGGGGCCCCCGGCTTACCGACTGGGAAACTCTTAAGAACAAGAGTGAAGAAAACTGCAGCAGGCCTATTGGACCATACTGGGTAGCCTTGTTTACACCCAACCCTTATCACTCATATACAGTATACTCGTATTATGTCCAACCTATACATGAAGCTTCCCAATGAGTTCGAGTTAAAGAAGGTCTCTGGTAAATTGTTCCACTCATTCACGACTTTATTTCCCTCCTAAATCTAAATTTCTCTTATGTAAAACCAATTTAACGTGTTCGCTCCTGTTTTGATAGTATAAGTACCTTAGTTATATTTCCTTTATTTGACCCCATCTTCCATGTACACGCTTTCATTGCATCGCCCCTCAAGAACTCTTGCTAACTGATTGTCCAAGAAACTTACTTCATTTTTTTTCTGGATGAAAGCTTCGGGTTTGTATGTCCAGGTCTTCATCACCTAAAAAACACTCTTTGGTAGTCAAGCGAACGTGGGGGCATTCCCTGGGGTGTAAGGGGAGGTGTTCGGCTACTGCACGATAGTGTTTGGCTCACGAGGTCCAGGAGTTTTGAGAAATCTATATCTACTTTGACGACATCTGATGCTACCCTTGCTTCACTTACTGACACAGAACTCAAGAACTGGTCCCTATTCTCCAATAATGTAGTATATTAAGATTACGACTGTAGTTTTAAAATGAGTTGCTACAAGCATGGTGTCTAAGTTCTTATTTATCACCGTGCACTGCAAGAACCTGAATATGTGCATCATCTACCATCCTACATTCGCAACATGTACGAGGTCATCAAGAGGTTGTCTTACTTTACTTTTTACTTTCATCCTCTTCGCTTCTGATAGGCTCGTTAGCCGCTTAGGCGGTTGGTCACGTCTCCGATATGCGCTGTTGGCAGATACTGGGCATGCACTGTCTCCTGAATATATCGGAACCTGCTTCAGCGTTGGTCAAGTCTGGCCTTGAATGAGCTCACACTCGGTGCCATCACAACAATCTCCGGCAGATTGTTCCAAGAGTTCACAACTCTCACTTGTGCATTAAGTAACTCATTATTTAAATTGTTGTAGAACTCGTCAACCTCAGATCTCGTGATCAGGTCATCTTCAACCGTCATATATTGTGTGGATATCGTCGTCAGGTCTCCAGGTAAAGTGAGGTCACCTCACGCTGCCTTTTCAACCCATCAAAGTTTGCCCTTCTGAAATCTGGGACTTTAGTGGAATTTTCCTTGCGACTGCCATTAAATCTTAATTGAAATCTTATTTCTTTGTGATCGCTGTTGGCAAGTTCGTTCCCTACCTCAACATTACTAATGAGGTTGTAGTGGAATATCACGAAACCCTACAAGGTTTTCTGTTTGACAACTAAATCGAGTATATTATTACCCCGGGTGGGTTCGGTTATATGTTGACTTGGGAAACAATCCTGAACTGTTTCAAGAAAATCATCTGATTCTGAGTCACCTGTAAGGTCAATCCAATCTATTTGGCTAAAGTTAAAGTCGCCAACTATACAGACATTGCTATGTATGGAAGCCCTGCACATTTCATCCCAAATAAGTTGCTCATTAACTCTATCAAGATTAGGAGGTCTATATATTACTCATGTGATTAATTTTTCCCTACCATCGATTAATTGTCCAAATTATTTCTGTATTCAGTTCAGTTTTTATTTAATTATTTATTTCACAGTTCAGATTATCCCTGGCATATACAGGGTAATGCCACTCCGCCTCCTTTCCTAATCTGCCTATCGGCATGGAATAATTTGTAACCTGCAATTTGGTATTCGGCAGGTAACTCTCGTGAGTCTAAGTTTATCCATGTTTCGGTGAATGCTATTATATCGATTTTTTTTCTCGGTACATACCAACGCCCTAATTTCATCCATTTTGTTTCTCATAATCCTACTGTTTGCGTAGTAGATATTTAAGTTAGTCATGTTCCGAGTCCTCTCTTTGGCGCGTTTAGTTTTTAACTCACTTCTTAGTTTAATTTTGTCCTCATCCCTAGCACTGTTTCCCTGTAACCTTTCACTTTGTTTACCCGCTCCTACTGCAGTCTCCTCCACTTCCGTGTCCATATGTTCCCCTAGCAGTTTAAAAACTTCGACATCTTTTGAACTGCCCTCTCGAGAGAGCCAGCCAGGGATGACACCCCATCCCTAGCATAAAGGTCCCTTCTGCCGTAGAAGTTGTCCCAGTTGTCAATGAATGGGACTGATATCGACTTGCAATATCTGCCAAGACAGCCGTTGACACCAACTGCCCTTAACAACCATTCATTGCCAACTCTCCTTCTAGGCAGGACACCACATATGATAGGGATCCCTCCCTTCAACCTAATACGTTCAATAGCTGTCTTAAACTTATCAAGGAGCTCCTCACTCCTACACCGGCCAATATCATTGCCTCCTGCACTGAGGCAGATAATGGGTTTGTTTCCATTACCAGACAAGATATTGTCCATCCTGTCAACTATATCCCCCACCCCAGTTTCTGGTAAACACACCCTCATCCAATTTTTATTTTTACCACAAAAAGCTCTATCGAGGTACCGTACCTGGGAATCGCCAACAATTAAGGTATTCGTACCTTCCTTGTCAGCCCTGTCCCTGACTATGGTAACGTCCAATTCGTCTATCAAAGGACTAAAAGAGTTATTACACTTAGCTGTTGTCGTTTTTCTTGGCGTCTTTTCTCACTACCACTTTGGACGTTCCTCTCCTCACAACCTTCCATTTGCCCGAGTTTTCGTCAGACATGGGCTTGTAGTGGATTCCTCCCCTACAAGCACCGAACCTTCTCGAATTCCCCAGCCTACGCCTCCAGCGACGCCCACGGAGCGGGGGTCAACTATCTACCCACGCCTACCCCCGCCTTATAAGGCCTGACACCGCTGTGACCAGCCTCTTTCTACACAGTGCCACCAGCAAGCAACACCTCCGCGCCGCTCCCGCCAGCGACCTTGGCGTCCCTCAAGCCGCGTGCCTTCACTTTGGGCACCCTCACCACCCAGCTCTCTCTACTCAACGCTTATTACCATGCTACCTACCCAGTAACAAGCTGCATTGCACATCCAATATAATATGTGTACAGTGAGCACATTGTGAATTTCCTTTCTCCATCCCATCCTGAGTGTGAACCAATATCACCATAACCCTACAGGCTTTCCTTGTATCGTGTCTTCTTCCTTCATCCTCGCTCTCACTTCCTTTAATTTCAAGTTTTCTTCTTTGACCTTCACTAACTCGGCCAGTAGCTCAGCCCTCAGAAGGGCACAACCCCACAAGTAGCACTAGCCATTACCGACAATTTATCCCCGGGAGCTAAGTCTGCCGTGACCTTTCTCCTAGCGAGGTCAGAACACAATTGACAATCACTAGCATACCTTCTCCAAGCATCAGGGCATCTAACTTCTGAAGTCTAGCTTTGGTAGCAAAGAAATGCCGTAGCGGTTCTGCTCTACCCGGTAATCATTTTGAGCTCATACATTAAATCATTAACACATTTAAAAATAATGTGTTCTAATATTTTCAGCTATTTATATATTGTATATGACAATATAAAATTAACATACTTAATTTTAATAAATTAATATACGATTCATTATAATAAGATTTTTATCTGTAAAAATAAACTTTTAGTCCCCCCAAAACGTTTTCTAATTTAAATAAGAAAATGGTTAAACAGGAGGAACATTTGGAACACTAATCACAAGTCAAGGAGGAAGGGGGGCAGCACTAGACCACCTCTGTGGACACAGGACCCCATCCTCATCAAAGAAGGAGAGAAGGTAGAAAACCTTGGCAAAATTTATAAGCAAAATAAAACTAGTGATAACCTCCTGGCATTCCTCAAAGCTAACAGAGCATTTCGTGAACTCAAAGGTCAGATGAGAAACACCTAATGGGAACAATTCTTACAGGGGATTAATAGAACAATCACTCAAGCAGAAGTGTGGAACAAAATTAGAGCCATTAACAAGTCATCCACCCCAGTCCAACTTCACGAGAGCCTTGCAGAATATGCTGACATGCTATTAGACCAATTGTCTAGTGTGTCACTTTTTACTTTTATCCTCTTCACCACTGATCGGCTCATTAGCCGCTTGGGCGATCGGTCACGTCTCTGTCACGCACTGTTGGCAAGTACTAGTCATGTACTGGCTCTCTGTTACGTACTGTTGGCAGGTACTGGGCATGCACCGGCTCCTGAATGTACCTGAACCTGCTCCAGTGTGGTCAAATCTGGTCTTGAAAGAGCTCACACTCGGTGCCGTCACAACACATTCTGGCAGATTGTTCCAAGAGTTCACAACCCTCACTCCGAAAAAGTTTGCCCTCACATTTTTCTGGACTTGTCGGCTTCTTCAATCTTGGGCTGTGACCCCTTGTGGGGCGAGCGTCCGCCAGCTTCAAGTAAGGACACTCGACTAAGTAGTGCCCCTTGAGATGCTTATACACCTAATTTAGGTCGCCCCTTGCCCGTCTGTAGTATCAGTAATGCAAGTTCAGGTGCTCCAATCTCTCAGGGTAGTTGAGGTGCCGAAGTGCAGGCACCAGTCTGGTGGCTCTCCTTTGAACATTTTCAACCAACTGACAGTCCCTAGCATATCTCGGGGACCAGACGGGGTGACAGTACTCCAGATGGGGAAGCACTTCACTCTTGAAGATCGTTACGAGGGACGGACCGTCTAGATATCTGAACGACCTTCTTATAAGACCCAATAATTTATTTGCCTGATTTACCTTCTTCTCTCAATGGCCCGAGAACTTCAGCTCATTGTCAACATACACACCTAGGTCCTTCTCACACTTAGTCTCAAATAGTGCAGTTTCTTCACCCCATTGGGACATATGCTACGCTTCCTTACCGTTGGTACGCCCCAGGTGCATCCTCTTACACTTCGTGACATTGAATCTCAGCAGCCACTTCTTTAACCATTCTTGGGAACTCACAGAGATCCTTCTGCAGCTCTTCACAAATCACTTCCCTGCTTCCTAACATACAGCAATATCTTAAAACCACACACATTAATAGGGGTTTCCATATTGAAATAGCCTGTTCCTCACCAGACTAAAAAAGATTACCGTTACATTTCATATTAAATGATCGTAAAATTAATATTTATTAGTAATAGTGGAGGAGACGGGTAACACCAGAAGCAGTTGTTCGATTTCGTTCTTTTTCCACAAATGTTGTTTGGATGATAAGTAAATAAAAACGAGCTCATTCAAAACAAGACTTGGTCAATACTGGCACAGGTAAAGACACATTCTGGAGCCAGTACATGTTCGGTACTTGCCAACAGTGTGTAACAGAGACGTGACCGACCATCCAAGCAGCTAACGAGCCGATCAGTAGCGAAGAGGATAAAAGTAAAAGACAAGGGATAGTGGGCATGTTGTCCTAAGGCTAACGTCGCGGCGTCTCTGTTTACACTACAACACTTGACAGACGGCGGCAGAGGTTGACAAGTGTGTGGTGATTAAAATAACATTATCTCTTGATTTAACTTTTCATAGAAACTCAGTGATATTCTCGAGTAAATTAGTGTCGCGTTACTTAAATATGTGCTTGTGTTATTTGATAAATAACTTTTTTTGAGGTAAAACTCGGTTGTCAAGTATGATTGGGACGTGTTTAAATGTCCATCATATAGTTTTGTGATACAAACGCCTACGTGTGTGTGTGTTATTCTGGTTGAATTTTAAAAACGTTTTATTAAAAAAAGTTTATATGGGAATAGCAACTTTCCTATTTTTACCTTCCTCTAGTGTTTGTTAAAAGTGGTAATTATATAGGACTAACCAATGAGCGAAATTGATCGAAAAAAATTATGAAAACACCGGATTTTCACTGTTCTATTATTGTGGAGACTGTTGTAGTTTGTGGAAATATGTTAAAAATAAACATTACTTAACATTTGTGGGTATGAAAAACAGACCTAACCAACCTAACCAAACAAACCTACCCAACCTTACCTGGGGGCAGAGCCCCACGGACCCCCCGGTATATTAAACAGAAACAACTTGCTATGATATGGTGAAATTTGAGGCACTTTCTGGATGTGAGATGATCCGGGCGCATCAGCTCTAAGGAGCCTGGGCGACGGAGTGAACTACTATGTTGGAGGGTTCCACAATAAATGATTATCAAATTAGAACTCTGATGAAAATACAGTAATGTAAGAAAATAAATGAACAGTCTCTATGTAAAGGAACAATGCCGCGATCTTTAAACAATTGAATGGTTCCAACTCACAGAAGAGTACATTCAAAGTATAAACAAAATGCAGTACAGTACAATTACTTTGAGGTGTGTATGTAGAATGTTGGACCCATGCTTGATGCAGTAATTTCACCAATAAAATTTTAAGTTCAGTAGCTGTAATTAAAGATTATTTTATTTAAATCAACACTGCACTGCGCTATATATTATCAATACAGTATGTTAACTAAATTTCAGAATGACCAATAATTTTAATGTAAAAACATAAAAATACTCTGTATTCAAGAGACCAACAAACATGATGTTTCCTCCACTGTAAACCAAGTTAAACAGAGATGCTTTGGCGGGTGAGTTAAACGGCTAATGGGTGCACAAAAAACTAGTTCCCTGTACTGCATATAATATCAATATAAGTAAATTTTAAAATGACTTATAATTTCAATATAAAAATGCAAAAATATTAAAGAGCACAACCTTCTTGATATTTACCCCACTGGAAACGGGTGTAAACATAGAACCGATTACTGTATTGGCGGACTAGCCAATCAGCTGATGCGCACAACAAAACGTGTTTGTCGTAAAGATTTCGTTAATCGAAGTTTTGTTCGTTAATTGAACTGAAAATCCTTATGGGAGCTAATTCGTTAACCAAAATTTCGTTAACCGAACCGTCCGTTAACTGAAGGACCACTGAACT
>NW_024742338.1:606358-1117550 GCF_018991925.1 Homarus americanus | reverse complement strand
TTGTGGGTATGAAAAACAGACCTAACCAACCTAACCAAACAAACCTACCCAACCTTACCTGGGGGCAGAGCCCCACGGACCCCCCGGTATATTAAACAGAAACAACTTGCTATGATATGGTGAAATTTGAGGCACTTTCTGGATGTGAGATGATCCGGGCGCATCAGCTCTAAGGAGCCTGGGCGACGGAGTGAACTACTATGTTGGAGGGTTCCACAATAAATGATTATCAAATTAGAACTCTGATGAAAATACAGTAATGTAAGAAAATAAATGAACAGTCTCTATGTAAAGGAACAATGCCGCGATCTTTAAACAATTGAATGGTTCCAACTCACAGAAGAGTACATTCAAAGTATAAACAAAATGCAGTACAGTACAATTACTTTGAGGTGTGTATGTAGAATGTTGGACCCATGCTTGATGCAGTAATTTCACCAATTAAATTTTAAGTTCACTAGCTGTAATTAAAGATTATTTTATTTAAATCAATACTGCACTGCGCTATATATTATCAATATGTTAACTAAATTTCAGAATGGCCAATAATTTTAATGTAAAAACATAAAAATACTCTGTATTCAAGAGACCAACAAACACGATGTTTCCTCCACTGTACACAAAGTTAAACAGAGACGCTTTGGTGGGTGAGTCAAGCCGCTGATGGGTACACAAAAAATTAGTTCCCTGTACAGGTAGTTCTGCTATAACGCGATAATTGTGTTCTTGTAAAATATCGTGTTATAGAAAATCGCGTAATAGAAATAACAGGGCTTATGGAGAAAATAGGGTTAGGTGCAGATTACTCGAAATCGAAAAAAATTTAGTAGTTAGCCTAACACAAAGGATAGCACAGTCTAAATAAATGTTACATTCATATCTAATAATGAAATCATACAGTAAATTTAACACTTTACCTTGAAAAAATATGAATGTAACTTGATGGGGAGAAGGGTGATTTTGAGGTTGATAACATCAAGCTTCTCTTCAAGTGTTATATCCTTTCTTTTACGATAATCACCGGGAATTCTATCATCAGAATGCTTTTTGGAGATATTCTTCTTTACCATATTCACAGTTAATACCACAAAATTGGAGAAATAGTAAGCAAAAATCGCGTTATAGCAAACAAGCGATCGCGTTATACAAATATTGTTCCGAATTCATAAATCGCGTTAGAGCAAATTCGCGTTATCAAAACACGCGTTATAGCAGAACTCACTGTACTGCATATAATATCAATATAAGTAAATTTTAAAATGACTTATAATTTCAATATAAAAATGCAAAAATATTAAAGAGCACAACCTTCTTGATATTTACCCCACTGGAAACGGGTGTAAACATAGAACCGATTACTGTATTGGCGGACTAGCCAATCAGCTGATGCGCACAACAAAACGTGTTTGTCGTAAAGATTTCGTTAATCGAAGTTTTGTTCGTTAATTGAACTGAAAATCCTTATGGGAGCTAATTCGTTAACCAAAATTTCGTTAACCGAACCGTCCGTTAACTGAAGGACCACTGAACTGTATACTGTATTTTAAAATACTCAGTTTTTACTTTTAATGTTCTAGATTAATGAGTTAAACATTGTTTAATCTTTTTTTCAATTTTTTCCACTTTGAGCTAAATAACTGTAGTACGTAGTATAGTACAGTACAGTAATGTCATCACAGTCTAGTGCTGGAAGAGACATGCCAAAGAAAAAAAGAAACTGTAAAAAGAAAGAGAAGACCAGAACTTCATTGACACCTTGTGCAGGTGAGTTTACTTTGTGTTAAACTGTATCAGCCTCAAACATTTAGTGAGACATCAGGATGTGCTACAACTATTCTGGATGAAGGCATCAGTCATTTTTGTCTTCAGTCTTCTTTAACTTGAACAGTTTGAACTAAATCAGGTTTGGTATTGTAATAAACTGTACTGTGCTTAAGACTGCAACCATAATATATATATATATATATATATACCCGTTGTTTCCATTCTCCTGCGGTGATTTTATCAAGATTTTATCTTATCCAATGCCGGATTTACATGATATATATATATATATATATATATATATATATATATATATATTTATATTATATATATATAATATATATATATATACTGTATATATAATATATATATTATATATATATGCTCTCACAGAACACATCCTTCCTGCCACCAGTGTACTGCACCCTTCTGTCTTGGCTGTTATGTTCCATTTGTAAATCCTGGCTTAGTAGCGTTTGCTTGCATTGTTGGTTTCTCTTCTTTTCAGAAACAACACATACCCACTGTAACTTATTATTTTTTTTACTTATGTAAAATTCTGTCATCTGTGTATGACTTTGTGAAGTGAATGTGTGCTAATATTGAGCTTTGACTTATTTGCATGTTGCAGATATTACTGTGAACGATTTTGCCAATAGTGACACTCAGCAGACATTTCGTCCTAAGAAGACTAGTATGAAGAAAGTTGTAGATGAAGGTTTGTTTTTTTTTTAGGTTGACTGTACAGATAAATAGTAATAGATAAGAGTGCCTGATGGCCAACATTCAAGTATACAGTACTGTGCTTTGGGTAAATTTTGGTCTGAAGTCTTCTTAGCAGTACGATGCAAATATTTTTTCCTTTTTTTTTTTTTTTTGTAGCCGGTGAAGTGACTGATGTTAGTTGATCATGCTTGTTGCTGCATTTATAGTGAATTTTGTATATTTTTGCTTTGGAGACATGATTTTATATTACTGGGTATAGTGTACCATAGAAATAATCATTCTTCCTTCTGTAAAAACTTTTGTTCTTCCTAACAGTAAACTCTTCATTCTTCTAACAGTAAAATCTTTATTCTTCTCATAAAAACTTTTGTTCTTCCTAACAGTAAACTCTTCATTCTTCTAACAGTAAAATCTTTATTCTTCTCATAGGAAACTCTTCATTCTTCCTAATAGTAAAAATCTTCATTCTTCTAACAATAAAGCCTTCATTCTTCTATCAGTAAAATGTTCTTTCTTCCTGACAGTAAAATCATTAGAAACGAAGGAAGATGAGAAAGCATGGGACGAAAAAGACGACGACGAACTTGTCTCTGGTGGTGTGGAGACAAACAACAACAATTTTGTGCAGAGAGCCGGTGTGTGTGTGTGTAATGCACCTTTCAGTGAGACAAAAGTAGAGGCTGATTATACATTACATGAACAGACTAAGATGATGAGATGTTGCACGAGTATAGGAGTTACAAATAAATGTTGGAAAGGCAGTGTATAATATCTTGTGACAACTCTTGTGTTAGTACAGTATTGTAATAAAACACAATTATCTGTCGTGGGCATTTAGTGGGCCATGTTAATTTTCATTTATTATTTCAGGTCGGAAGAAAAAGACCTCAAATGAAATTTCAGATGATGGTGAGGGCATAAATTATCCTTTAGACTTTTGGTTTATGATAAGGTAAGCAATGAAGGTTTGGAGATGAGTAAATCTTCTGAAATATACCTTTGGATTACCTTAAAGGGGTCAACATACTGCAAGTTTCTTTGGCTAATATTAATTTTCACTTATAGTTGGAGGATGTTATATAGTAATGTTTGGTATAACCATGTTAAATCTTATTACAGTACATAGATGTATTAAATATATAAAAGTATAAATATACTTTTGATTAGTCGATGACAATATATTTCATCAAAATTAAAAGAGTACCTAGCATTACAGTATGTCAGTTTCTCATTTGTTATTGGTTTTATTTCAGTGAATACATACGACCAGAGGATGTGGGAAGGTTTACTGCTATATGTCAGGCCACATTCTACGTGACTACAACTGCCCGATTTTGGTTCACTGTTTATAGAAGGTAATTTAATAACTTTTCCCTCATTCACTGTCATTCTATCCTTCTGGCCACCGTAACAGATGTATTTACCTATACAGCTGTACTGACCACCTTTCACAACAATACCTCTTTGGATCACATCAAGATTAGCCTATCTTATTTTAATTTAATTGTAAGACTAAGCACCCTAATGCAAACCTAACCTGACCCATCAGAAAACATTAAGGTGTTTAATTATCATGTGAAATAAGTTGAGGTGCTCATCTTACTATGATCCTTTTGTTCTGGTTTACCTTTGTCACTTGATGGATCATCCCTGTCCCCCCAAAACCATTGATGCCTTGCTTTATGACATGTTCATTCACCATCACTTCCCACTCTTTTTCATTTGTACCTGCTTTACCCTTTTCAGTCTTTCCCCGTCCTTCTATCATGCTTGTGTATAATGCATTCTCTTACCAATATTTTACTTCTTTTTCTTTTAGTATGTCCATCCCACCTAAGCAAACACTTAACTGCCTCGCTACTCAGCACTCCATTCACTTCTGCATCTCCCTCTGATTTGTTTTTCTTATTCATTGCGTCATATTCATGCCACATTCTGCTCTCCAGCACAGTTTTCCTTTGCTACTACTTGCACCTAGATTCCTTCCCTTAACATTCTGGGCCATACAGTACTTACAATCAATCTTGGCTCCTCCCATGCTATTTTTATTGGAAACAAGATAATTCTGCCTCATTCTCCAATTACAGTAGGTTATTCAAAATATTATCCCCATTTCACTTTTACATACTACATTTTCTGCAATAAACACCCTTCTTTACTATATATATATATATATATATATATATATATATATATATATATATATATATATATATATATATATATATATATATATATATATATATATATATACTGTATAAATAAAAGCATCATACTGTATCTAATTACTGTAATGTTTATCTCTATAGGCACTGCAAGTGGGTTGCTGGTCTTCCAGAAGAACTAGTACATTGGAACATGAATTACACCAAGGGCCTTCGAGCAGCAGTGATTCGATCCTTGTTTTACATGTACACTCCGTTCTCTACTCACATAGCAGCAGAAAAACCTCTGACTGCTGACCCTACGCAATTGCTGCGTTCCCAGTGTGTACTTCAATGGCATGTAAGAGGTCTTATGTGTGTTCTCTAAACCCTTAAGGCTTAGGATGAATCACCTGAAGAATAGCCTCCAGCTTATTTTACTTTTAAGATAACCACCCTAACCTAACCCCCCCCCCCTACCCCTAGGTAGCTTTAGGATGCTTAATCTTATTATTGTACAGTACTGTACAGGTACTGTATTTATTTCACTTATGTTTATTATTGGCTTATAATCATTGTGTATATCATTTTTTTTCATTAAAACTGTTTTGTAAAATTTTAAAAAAATTTTGGGAAATTTAATTTTTATTTTTGTAGGAATGTATCATAGGTTTTGTAATGGGAGTATATGGGAAAATGTGCTCTGATTTACGAGTTTTTTTTCCGGAATAGAACCCTTTTGTAAATTGGGGTTTACTGTATTTTGAAATACAGTACCACAAATTAATGATGGTTTTTTCCTTACAGAGACTTGGTACTCATCACAAATATTTTTACAAATTTGTTCAGCCAAGACAAAATAGGAATTATTTAAGAAGTAGACGGAATAATAATAAACAAGATTCATTGGTCAACTTCAACCCTGAGAATGGGTGCTACATTCTAGAGGTTAGTGGCCTCTTTCTATACTATATACTGTACTTTTGAGAGCTCATTTCTGTTTTGTTAACACATTTTGGAGGTTTTTTGTTTGTCTAAACATGTACCTGATGGGTTAGGGCAGCCTGCCAACACATGCTTCCCTGAGAGCATGGGCATGGGACCTTGAGCTACAAGTGAGTAGCTATGGATACAGCTTTTAGCCCATCGTGGTCCAGTGGATAGCTGCTTGACTGCCAACCTTGTTAGTCTGGGTTTGAATCCTGGCTCTCATAGGTGAAATTGCTTGCATTATACAGCCACAGTTAATCTCTAAGCATATCTGTATTCATTTCATCAGTCATAAATGATTATCCCATTTACTTAATGATTACATTGTATAAAACCCTTGATCCCCAAAATTCTCTTCCAGCAATCTGCTTAAACATTTACAGTACAGTAGTGAAAATTGAGTGTATTTTCCTCGATATTCACAGGCAACAAGCAGTGCAATGTGTGGAGAAGCCATGGTAATTGGGGAGTACCTGCACCATGCTGGACTTGGGGTGACTTCAAACATGTGCAATCATCGTTTACGTCTCTCCTTTGTCCCTGAGCACCTACTCTCTAGTACTTCTTCAGGGACCTCCCGTAAATATCAAGTCCCAACTACTGAGGTAAATTTAGTTTTGCTTGTGCATGTCAATGTATTACAGTTTGTATTTGTTGTTAATAACTACAGTATGCAGATACAGGGAACAAATGTGAAGCTAGGAAGCAAGTGAACCCTCATTGACCTTCCAGATCTACTATACAGTATAGGTAATAAAGAACAGAATGTTATCAGATATGTATAGCAGGAATAAATAAAATTGACATCAAATGTAGGAAACTGCATATTGTACCACTGTATTAGGGCGAAAAATGTCAGCTAGCAGAAACCAATTTGTTGCTAAGAATTGTCAGATGTGTGCACTTACACACAAACACTGGACCTTTTACAGTTTCCCAGGTAATACAGTATTATAATTCCCCTTTTCTAAATCTTTGATGTTATAAGAATTGGAGTGAGTTACTGTATTAAGTACATGGGAGGCAATAACATCCCATAGCTTAACAAAGAACAGTACTGTACTGAATCAAGCTGTAAGAGTTATGGGCTTAAATATATGATAATCAGAGTTGGATGGGATTACTACAGGTGGCTATATGTGACAGTACCATAGAATCTCTGTATTCTTTTAAAAAAATTGTTTCACTAAATTACATGCATCACACAGATAAACAGCACTTCATAGTTTTTAGCGTTAGCAAATTATTTTCTACAAGTGAAATTATTTTTTAATATTTCAGATAATATTGGAACCTGTGCGTGATGTCCGGGTTTACCCTTGGTGGCACCCACAATACTGGAAGTGTGAACATGACAGTTAACACTACACCCATTCTTATTTTACAAATTACAGTACAGTATATCTTTATTTAGGAGGGGCAGGAGGGAGGGTAAGGGATTCTGAACATACTGTAATACTTATTGATGAGGGATTTAAGGGCACATCATATAATTCTTGTCAGTATTTCATCAATGGCTTTATTTTATTTAAAATAGTAGCAAGTGGTAACGAGATGTCAATGTACCATAAGAGAACATTCGTGGAAGATCACCGCCCCCAATATACATTAAAATAATTCTGCCATGAATGATGGTGTAGTTTCATACAGTATTTTTATTCATTAATATTTTGATAGTGCTGTACTGTGTTAACTAAAGCTTATCACAAGCTTTATGAAACATGTGATATGTTAATGCAGGATTTTGGCAGAAATAGTGTTGACAAAATACTGCATGATGTTGTACATTATTACCAGACAATATTTTGTTTCCCCAATAAATTTCTTACAGTTACATAATTTTCATTATCCTATATTAAAATGTTGGTTACCATACTACAGGCATACCCCAATAACCGACGCATATAAGGACGGTGAAAAGTTACTGGTTAGTGAATCAACGGTTACTGAAGTAATTAATCCCAAAAGACTATAACAAGCTTGGAGGATAAGGGACCAGCCATCTCCCCCAAACTCCCATCTACTATTGATATATCTCTGTTGTGCACACCTGTCAAGCAAGAAAAAAAAGCATTAAATAAGGAGAGTAAAGCATAAATTGAGTTTACCTGTGTTGAACTCACAAGCTTAGAAAGAGAGGCTTTTTGCTGGTTGAAGTTGCCTATAACCCAAAACTTGTTGAAAATAACCATAATCTTTGTCCATGCCTCCATTACTGAAGCAGCCACAAGCAATAGGTTATTTAGTTTTGCAACTAATGTATGCCTCACATCTGTTTTTTCTCTTTGTCACACCAAACCAGCTTCCACATTCCTCCTGTTTCCATGAATATCCTGACACCATTGGGTGATTATCACAATCTGAGGAAACTAATATTTAAAAATATTAATAACAAAATACACCAGAGGGCAGCAGAATAGCCAGCAATTAAGATGATGTAAACATGAAACAATATGGCAGAGGCTCACACTAGATTCTTATTGGCTGGCGTCATCTCAAGAGAGATTGATTATTAGGGTTATAATTTATTTAGGCAGCCCCTTCTGGCAATAAGTCCAACCAGCTGCACCATCTAAGTGGATAATTAAATAGATACGGTAAGTGTTTAAATGATTTATATGATAGATAAGAGGGACGCTGCATGGGTAGACTCGATTCTCACGTGAAAGATGCTGAAGTTAACGAGAGATGCTGGGTGGGTTGGCTCACGCAAGAGCGAATCCCACATGTAAGGATGGATCGGGGGGTGTTCAACTGTGTATAAGTGGGAGTCGCATACTCGGATACGTGTAGTTTGAGACATTGAAATAGTTTTTCCACAATTTTTTTTTTTTTCTTTACCAGATGCAACATACTGTATACATTCTTCTCCCTATTGCCTGGAGAAATGCCAAACACTTCAATAATAATAGCTAGATGGTTCTTGCACATTCCAGAAAAAATTTAAGTGATTTAGGGAGGGACGATTATTCTCGCCTCAGGTCACACAGGATGTTTTTATTGGACAATAATAATTGTCTAAGCCCTTTAGGGATTAAATCAATTAAACTACAATTCACAGTCTTCTGATATTTAACCCGCAAATTGTCATAACTCCAATATATACTGTATATGAAACTACGCTTCCCACGTAACAAGTCTGTTATTACCTCACAGCATCACAAGGTACATTCAGTATATAAGTAAACAAAGTTGAAAACAGTCACTTTATTTCCCCAACAAAATTTGTCATAAGTTCAAGAAAATCTTTAAAACTTGTGAAGTATACCTTGTACAGCACTTAAAGCTCTAAAACACATGAGGAACCTAGAAAACCTAATATAGGAGTAAAGTGATTAATAGCCTATATTCCTTATTACAATATACATATTGTTGTCAGTTATTAAAACAAAGTTTGAAGGTAGGCACTAACTATGAAGCAGCTCACACTGCTCATAACCTTATTTATAATATACTATGTTAATATATTTCTGAAGTAACATTACAATCCCAAATTTACACAGGCATCTATTATGAGTAAGGGTTATCTTTCTATCACCAATATTATATTTCTTTCCTTCATCAACAGAAGATCATATGATTCCCAAGTTGTTTCTATCATTCTTATTACTTTTTATATCACAATTTTAATATGTATGTCTTTTAAAAACACACTGCTGGGAAGACTATTTCTGTAAGCTTCTTGAATACATCTGACCCATAAATTCAGCTGACAGGACTATAAGGCTGACTGCAGAACCAACTGTGCAGGAGACACCAATAAAAGCCTAAACAAATATCACATTGAACCCTGATAACTTCCCCCACAGAGCTAATCAAGCAGGGAAGAACAGTTAGAGTAGAAAATCTATGAGATAAAACAAGTAAAGAAAATAAAACACCTGAAGCCTGGGGCAGAAGATAAAACAAATTTCAACAGCTACAACAGAATTTTCTCTGTTTGCATCTCTAAAGTACTGTAAGGTACAGTACTTGCAAAAATTCTACCATAAAGACTGGAACCTTTCACTGATGAGGTAATAGGCAAGCACCACTGTGGCTTCTGAGAGAACAGATTCATCAGTGCTAAAGTTTTCACCAAATGACAGCAGTTGGAAATCTCCAAGTATAGGTACTGGAATTATGATCAAACATCATAGTGCCTGTTCAGTGACTTCAAGAGGCTATTGATAATACAGTATACAGTACACACATCATTAATAAAAACTTATTTGGAGAGTGCCATTTACTATGCTGAGGAAATTCATGAATACAGTACAGTATATAGGAAAAGTATATTATGAGACCAGTGAATTCTGTGTTGTACAGCTAGGAAATACTGAGAAACCTTACCCAGTAATACAAATTTATAAAATTTTAAAAATTCTGAGCAACCCCTCCTGATAATTAAACCTTTGTTAGATTAGCATGAACAGTAAAATCTCTCGCATGGTAACCACACAAGCCTCTTCCACTCATGCAAGTGTAGTCTAGTAGTTAGAGGATGCAGTTTGAGCCTAATCTCTACTTGGAGCAATGATGAGCACAAAATCTTGGGCTCACTTTAAATATTTTAATTGTGTTAAATGTGTAATACTGGATGTTGCATAGGCAAATCCAGGGGGAAGTTGTGCTCCAATAGGCCCTGCCTACCATTCGTCACTGCCAACCTCTCATCTTATCCTGTCCTGCACAACAAATTTTACTCCTTAATTCAAATGAATGTATCTGCTTACTCAACCAAGTAGTCTGAATGCATAAAGTTTCACTGTACTTCCAATGAGTAGAATATGGCAGCTGTCATTTGTGTTGTTTAATATTAAAATGAGTTGTGGCTCACAGACACCAATATTAAGAACTTAGCTAATTACAAACAATATAGATACAATAAACAGAGATGTCTCTGGAATAACACACCACTTCCAACCATTTCAACAAATGGCCTTGAAAACCTGGAGTGGAAGTAAACACAAACAACAAGCAAAATATTGCAAAGTGATTTGAGGGGGGAGAAGCTTACTGACACCTGTAAATAAATTACTTTAATACTGAGCAGGACACAATCTTCAAGTACTTGTTTCTCTCTGTTAACACCAAAGAATAAGATACAAAGGGGAATGCTGGCATGAATCCCTGCTGGCAACAAACATCATCTTCTGGTAGTGTTGCCAAATAGGAAGATATATCAAATGTCAAAAGCTATGAGTGTATAACAGTATAAGACCAGTACTGTAGTTACATACAGCTGTGAAACATGGTTATCAACTTTAGATGGACTGAAACCTACTGGTAGTTGAGCAAAGATTAATGTACCCAAACTTTATTTTGAGAAGAATATCTGTATGAAGAGAATCAAAATCTGACACCAGTCACAGGTCAACCACGATTTACTGATGTCATCAAATCAAACACAAGGTGAACAGACCATGTTCAAGAATGGACTACGAAGAGTTTTGCCAAGTGAAGTGTAAGGATGCAGACCTCTGGTTAGACCAAAAATTAAAAATAGGAGTGTGTCAAGGAAGATATGAGTACACATGGGGCAAACCTTAAGGTCTGACAGTTATTAGAATAACTGAAGTGCAGGCCATCTAAAGATGAAGGTTTAATTATTTTGTGCTAAGGAGTGCAAGGGCTAAAGTTTGCATAGACTAACAAAAAAGTAGAACTTGGTTTACTGAACAACAAAATCTGCTTTTCAGTGATTCAGTCATCTACAGATCTCATTTGAAAAAGTGGCCAACTATTCTAGGAAGCATTTTCAGCTCATTCTTCACTATTTTTTCTAAGATGTAGGTGAAAATTCATGGTGCACATTTTATGACTACAGTACAGTATTTGTATTGTATTATAAGACAACATTAATTGGCAGTCATAGCAGTGGTTAGTATTAAAAATGTTGGGAATCATTACTGAATTTGTGCTCATTATCTAAACTGAAATTCTTTATTGTCCATGTTCTACATACGACAACAGTGTACTGTGCAAACCTAACAGGTGGTATACTCTGAGAAGCTATGAAGGTTACTTCAACAAAGTTATAAGTTTTATTCAACAGGAAGTAATCCAGTTAATTAAAAAAACATACAAGACAACTTAAGATTTTGTCTTTCACTAAAATTAATACCTTGTATTTTTAAATTCCATAAAAGTTTAAAGCTTTAATCTCAGTAACCTTCATATGTATTGTGAGTAGAAATAAAAATAACAATTCACTCAATAATATTTTCCTATGGTGCTGCTGATTGTGAATTCAGGACCTAAATCTCAAATTTTAAGCAGTACTGTATATGCTTCCATCTCAATTTTAATGATGCCTGTTCTTGTATCAGGTACATCTGAGAACTTGAGTTGTAGTTACTGCAATTTGTAGAAAAAAATAACATTGCAACGAATACATTTATATCGTAGATAAAAAAAAAATAGATTAGATCTTTAAGTTCAGATTTAGGTCATGTACTCTCAAACTAGATATAAGTTTACTGGTGTGTATAGGCTATCCTCTACAAGTGAAAGTCAGCTGATCCTCATATCTTCGAACTGACTGCTGGACGGAGTGTGCCTGGAAATTAAGAAAATGTTTATTGGAGGACAACTAAGACAAAGTTTCCATCTTTTCTCAGCAAGATGGCAACAAAAACAGGATTAGGTCACTGTAAGGTAAAGTTTACACTTGAGGTATCTTAAGCAGGTTTAGCAAGGTACAGTAATCCTATGTAGAGTAGCAAGTGGCTATGCATATAAGATCAGTTAGCATTATGTACAGTAGCTAAAACAACTATCTGTGCAGGTGGGGGTCGATACACTCCGAAATTTAAGTGTGACTAGCGACAGCCCTCATATACCAAAATTTATGGTCCATGGTCTCATATTGTTTTCCACAAAGTATGCACAGATAGTTGTTTTAGCTACTGTACATACATACTGAAAATAAAGGCTCTCATGCTCACAGAGTTCAGATTTGCTTAATAGTAAATATTAAAAAATATTAAATGATACTATTATCAGTTTAATAGCCTTACATCAAATTCAGTAACTGTACTTGTGCCCCATGTGACATAAGGACATACACATACAGGTTGACCATCTCAAATCCGGACTGATTGGGACCTGAGCAGTGACGGATTAGTGATTTTGCCGAACCACAGGTGGTTAGGTTAGGATTAAATAAATAAACACCTCTAACGCACTTCATAACCACCTCACCCTACCTTTAAAATACTCTGTAAATAGTACAAGTTTTGTCTGCATTGTAGACCTGTTCGGGACTTACATTTTCATCCGAAACTAACTTAGCGAACTCCTCCACAAACGCAGCAGCTGCTTCCTTGCCCGCCGATCTTTTTTCACCACACACTGCACGAAACTTTATCCCATGTTGCTGTTAAATAAGAGCAGTTTATAATAACAAATGAAGAAAAACACAGAGGAATAACTTGCCGCTCCTCAAACACCACGCCAACAGCGGAGTCTGCTAGTGGCACCACCAAAACAGTAGCGGCGGGTTGGCGATGAGACCAGTGTGAAATTTGAAATTACGGTGGCCAAATTATGTCCAAACCAGCGGTGTAACCGGATTACTGATTGCCGGATATGAGGTGGTCTACCTGTACATGTAAGCTTATGTATACATATACATAAATGTAATTAATTTTTAAAATCTTTCAAGCCTTTTCTGTTTAATCTAATGGTGACTGAAATCAAGAGTAACTCCCTACACACACACATGTATATTATGTACTCTTCCTTCATTTGTTGTCATTCACTATTATTACTACAAAACATGTGTTCCTCAATGGTACTCCCCTTTTACAACAAGGCCTCAAATCTGGTTTACTTCAATTACTTTACCAATTTATGCATATTGCTGCTTACTGGATGTCCATCCCCTTCACTCGAACCTTACAGCCGAGGTCTAGGGTCAGTTTGTAGCAAGGCAGCTGATTGGCTGACAGACGAGCATGCAAAGAGTAACTACAGTTCATTACTATTTAATCTATTGTATTCATATTCTGATATTTTAAGGGATAATAACAACTGTATTATGTGTTGGTCTCTAATAGTTTCTGCACTTAGGGGAAGCAAAAATTAACTTGTGAAACAAACTGGTAACATAAAAAAAAAAAAAAAAGTTTAAGACATATCCTTCACCAATGTCACTTGGCAAGGAGTTTATCTAGCTGAATGTGTTCATCACATTTGTGTTCCTGTTATGATACTTTTATTACCAATGCATTTCACATGCCAATTTTTGCATTTTGTTTCTCCAAGCGCAGAAATTATGAAATATCAGCACAGAAAAGTTATTATCCCTTAAAATATCAGAATATAAATACAGTCATTTCTCCTATAACCCGTTTTTCATAATGCAAATTGGTTATAACGCGATGAATGTATTAAGGAACACATTTTTTTACAACGCATATGTGAATTGGGTACACTGTATAATGTGATCGAGTAAACATAACTACTGTATGTCACGCAAGTAGGAATAAGAGGTTGTGCAGCTGCCTTGGCATAGCGTCACAGAAGGCGGGATGCTTCTAGATGCTTCTTACAATGGCAATTTGTTAATGAAAATTCTTTTGGTAATGAATGAAAATTACTTATTACAATATATTATGGCCTATAAGTCGACTTTTGAAGCTCCAACTTTTGTGTTCAAAACTAGGGGTCGTCTTATACATCAGGTATAAAATGTCAACCTCTAACTCTGCTCCACCACTAGCATCAGATTTCCACTTTACCTTACTGGTAGGTCTCGGTCACTTAATTCCCAGCAATCTTAAACAAGTTTGACCTAATTGTAGCATTTTTCCAGAAAGGGTAACTGTTACTGAACCCGGCTTAAGGTCAGTGTTTACATCAGTCATACCGACACCTTTCAAAACCTTAATATATCTTTCGGTGTTAACTACAGTTTCCTACAAACAAACATTACTATGGCGGAGGGGGGGGGGGGCACAGTGTAGTACAGTAGTCAAACCAGTATCTCCCTACTCCACTACCTCAAGAATTTCCCCCCAGCTTAACACAGTCTAGATGCACTTCACTTCACACTAGTTAACTCATTTTACTGTCAGTTCATTTAACACAAACAATAATACCTCCATAAAAACTATATTTGATGATAAAAATATAATGGGTTAAACTACACCTGTATTCATCATGCATGACGTACAAAATTATAACTAATGGTACTGGGATTTTGATAAACTGTCGTAAAAACGTCAATACGCTAAATGAGCATGCAACATACAGTATTAAGTACAGTACTGTATTGTACATGTACACTGGAGTGAATACATATCTACATATAACAGTGAAAATAAAAATATAATAAAGTACAGTGTGCAGTCCTAACTTTATTAATGAAAAGTAATGCATATGACTTTTATTAAGTAATGAACAAAAATGTAGAGTATAATATTGTACTGTATTAAAAATTTTTGCCACATTGGAGAAATTATGTTTTCTTTGACATTTTGAAATTTTGTGGGAAGTACTGTATTGTATATAGCTAATGGTACACTAGATTTAAGGCCTTATTGTGGAAGGGAGACCAGAGTAGAACACATATTTAACAATGTCAAGAATGAATTATACTGAATGGAGGGAAATTATGTGTTCAGACAGAACCAAGCACTGTAGTTAGAGGAAATGTGAAGAAAAATGTCCACATACACACACATCTTCTCTCAACAAGATTGTCATATCCCCTGCTCTTTGAGGTGGGGATAAAAACAGAACAACAATCTTTACTAAGGCCAATGCATTTTAATTATTTTATTGCTAAAAGAGATACTGTACCTGTAGTGAAAATAAGATTAAACAAATACTGTAAAAATCAAGTAAAATTTTTTTTCATGTGTATGAACATAAAAAATAAGTCTCCTGTCTGTATCATGTTTGTTATTTTTTACATTTAATGAGGACAAACAAAAATCATTGCACACATATGCAAAATTTAAATATATATATATATATATATATATATATATATATATATATATATATATATATATATATATATATATATATATATATATATATATATATATATATATATATATATATATATATATATAGGTATATATATATATTACACAAGTATACATACATACAATACATGCAGACTCATGCACATCCTCATCAACAGATGGTACAAGCAAGGTTGCTAAGCGCAGGTTACTAACCATGCAGGGGATGAGGCAGAAACCACACAATCGATGCCGCTAATATTCAAAAATTTCACTGAAACGTTTATAAAAACTTGGTTAACTTCGTGGAACAATATATGTATGGTATGTATAATTTAATCACTGAAAAAACATAAAGCAAACATTCCCATAGTTTTTTATTTGAGATTACATCTTTGTACAGTAATTAATATCAGTATCTGTCATTATTACATCTTTGTACAGTAATCAATATCAGTATCTGTCATTATTACATCTTTGTACAATAATCAGTACTGTACATGTATCAGTACCTGTCATTAATCCCACACATATCAGTTTCTTATAAAAATATGAAATATCCAGTTAAGAGATTCCTCATATTTAAGAGATGTTCCTGTAATATGTGATGGATTTGCTAGTATGAGGCTTTCACATTATGGAAAGATTTTCCCTGAATCACACACACATTAAAAAATAAATAAAAATAAAATCACAGTACAGCAATCTGCCTCTGTTGTATTCAGCATGTTACAAATGTTAGATAAAGTGCTTTTGACTGAATCAAATGAAGAAGGCCTGAACTATAGTCACACACACAGTTGTAGTTCTCATAAATTGTAATTATTGATGACTTGTGTAATGATTAATTTAATATTAAATGCTCTTAAGGACATAAAGTAAGCTGTTGAAGCTTGAATGGTCACAAAGTAATGTACTAATGTAACAGTAAATTCTAACCAGGATAATGAGGTACTGTACTGTAAAAAAATTATATAACTTGTACGTAACTCAAACACAGGGAGAAAACTTCTTAGGGGATAACACCATTTACTTCATGCATGGATTAGTATAATACTTGGTCTTTTTCACAATACTGTTTAGGAATATAAAAAAAACCTGCATTCAGATGATAAGGGGACAAGGCTAAAAATTAAATTAATATTAATTGTCAAAATATATAAATAGCAAAAATTACGTGGTACACAGAAATAAGGCAGGGTAGAAAGCCGTGCATATTGTTGTACAGTATTCGATAATATAGAGGCCTGAAATTATATTATGAAGCAAAACTGTACAATTGAAAAATCATCTCTCTAAACACAAGATGTTTTTCTCATTGTATTAACACTGTAGACCCATCAATGAAATATTGTACAGTACTCTATAGCCTCATGCCAGTCCCAAGGTTGTGATATGACTGGGCAGGCGACCTTCAAGGAAACACACTACAGTACAGGCAATTCTCTTTGTTAATCGCTCCTTTGTTCGTCGTTTCGTTAATTTGTTGTTTGAAACACAGGTAATTTATTTAATAATTAAAAAATATTAATATTAACAACATATGGGCACTGCTTGTCCAACTGTATATTTCTATCTGTCCAACATATGATACAATAGTTCTTTGTGGAAATGCTGTATCCGATTCATTGACTGGTCATTAAATTTTACTGACAAATAAAATTTTACTATACAGTATCTAATAACTGTATTTTGTATAACAATTATTTATAAAATATTTTTAAATATCTTCACTTCAAAAAGTGAAGAGAATCATCACAAAACATTTAAACAAATTGTTTCACACAACTTTTCTGAATTGGACATTTTCTCGATTACAAATTCAAATGCAGTGGTGCCGTGCTTTTTCCCCACTCGGTGTGTGTGTTGTGTCAGTACTAGCTGTTTTATTTGTGTTACAGTGTCCCCATATCTTTATTATGACTCTAAATGCCCAGCAAGTGATAGTTCTATGATGCACAACATGACACTGTATGCAAGTCAATGGGTCAGTCGGCCCCGTTATTTGTCCCTTCGTTGTTAGTTGAGGTCATCAGAAACGCATCCCCGAAAAACAATGAGGACTCCGTGTAATGGAAAAGTCAAGAGCAGACAGGTGTGCTGGAACTTTGGTCATTAGGTACAGTATGTGCTTTACTCTAACCCACCTCACTGAATGTCTGACACAACTCAAGAACCTCAGTTATCAAGAGGAGATACTGTGAGTGAAGAAAGATGAGAGGCAGACAGGAAACTCCAATCCTTGTTTAATACAATTACTGTGTGTACAAAAAAAGTCTTGTATTCTTCTAAGTTTGTTTTCCTGTGTTACAAGGTATTTTACTTATATTATTATATGGTATTCTTTATATCCAATTTAGATGAAGGCTTCACTTCTGTATATCCTAATCTTTTTGTGTTTGTTAATAAAACAATATTCATTACTAATTCAAGTGAGACAGTCACTTCACAACATGTATTCAGAGCTCTGAATTAATAACATCGTGATCTGCTCGGTGCTTGTACAGTTTCCAAAACATTCCTCACAGACAAATTCAAATACACCTATATAACAACCTCATGGACCAGTGGTAATGAGGTTCTTGAAATGATGGGTCTCAGGTAAGGTAAGGTGAGGTACTGTAATATACAGTACCTCAGGGTAGAGTACATGTACAGATGCCTTGTTTTTATTTTCATTTTACTTTACGGAGGAACACCTGTTTATTCATGACCTTGCTACTGGCTTTAGGTTACAGTATATACTGTACTGTATTTCATAAATGATCCTACTGTAAGGAAGAATATATTTTACTGATAACTTACCCATTTAAAAAAAAAATGTAACTATGCCCTTGAGGCATATTAACTGCTTGTAATTGTTAACTATGCTGCACTCTTTTATAACCACATAATTAGGGACAGCAAAGTGATTGCATAAACATTAAATAACTTGGTTTATTAAAATACCTGCACATTCAATTATTCAGCATCATCCATTAATTCTTAACAACATGCTTCCCTCCACTTATGGTACCATAAACCAAATTTTGTGTAGTTTTGAATATATCTTTTACTGTTGTGTATATCAGCCTATCGTGTGTGATTCATACAATACCTTCTCCATCTCTCACAGCTCTTATGTTTCTCTCAGCAATACAGATACTAACACTTACACACAGTAGTACTACTTTCACTGAACTTTTGGCTCCTCATAGGATGCCTCACTCTCACACACACATTGATATTCATTCTAAATCAGTCTTTCATCAACCATTCTGTTTCTAATGACTTCCTTTTTAATTTATCGCTAATTTAACATTCATTAATTTATTTCTACATTATTACAATATCTTACTGTCAATCAGTTTTCCACTTATTAACTCTAGTTTCTAGAAAAAAAATCGTGATCTTATTTACCTTTACAGTATACTGTGTATTATTTTTTTTTCTTTTGCTATATACAGTACAGTGAACCCTCACTTTACGCGGTTAATTCAACCCACAGGGTACCGCGTAAAGTGAACAACATAACATATGGGATTAATTGAAATAGAGACCGGGCCGACCCCCAAACTCCACTTTTTCAGACACAATACCTACGTTGTAGTAAAAATAACTTCTTAATTTTATGATGGTATGCACACACAATTAATAATTAAGAGAAATATCAATAATATTAGGTTTCTTAACACTTACATTAGTAGAAAAGATGGCTGGGCACACGGGGATGGGGGGTTGGTTCCGAGGCAGAGGGCAAATTATTGGCCCTCACCTGTATCACTTGTATCACTATCCACCACAGAGGCTTGCAGGGCCTCTTTGTCAAACCCCTCAAAGTCCATATAAGTCGATATCCTCACTATAATTATCACTATCACTGACTTGGGCCGGCTGTGGTGCGTGGCGGGTGAAGAACTCGGTAATGTTTTGATGACTGGGCGACCTTGTGCGTACCCTGCTCGCGCCACTTACACAACATGGCGGATGGCGGGAGAGGGCGGGAGAGATGGATCCAAAAATGGCGCGGCTCGCCAGCCGCTCTCCGCGTAAAGGGGTACACGCACCGCGGAATGTGAGCATTCCGGTTTCGGCAGGGTACCGTGTAAATGTGGAAACGCGGAATGTGGGACCGCGTAAAGCGAGGGTTGACTGTACTATAATTCATCTGCTGACTGACTTAAACTAAGTACAGAATGTAATATCCAACAGACTCTTCTGCTACACAAATATAATGAATGTACAGTACTGTACTATGATCTCTGCCTATTTCCACAGATTCTTTCATCATGACATCCTTAACACACCCTTAAGTCTACACTCTGTTCAACCACAATCTTCCTTTACATTTGCATTACCACCATGCACCTCTCTCAGCCACTCACACATTTTGTCATTATCTTTATATCTATTTCTTAAACATGTCCATGCACTATCAACACTTTTATTTAACTGGCAAAAGTGTGTCCCACCTGTTGCTCATTGGTACACGTCTGGTGGATGCCTGTCGCTGGCGAGACATGAAAGAGTGACCCTGATCCATGGTAGACAAACGCTGGCTGATCATCTGCCGGTGCATCTGCATTCCCTGAAAGTGGAATGAATTTTCTTGGGTTACATGCAGTATTTACTCTAATCCACACTGGATTTTTTTTTGGCCCATAGTTGTGTATTTATTCTATTTTATTTAATTAGGAATGAGTACAGTAGCAGCTTCCTTGTCAGATATTCTCAAGCAAACTCTGTACTGTACATCAATCTTTTTTTTTATGTTGAACGTAGCATAAAGTATAAAATTAAAAGCAAGTCACCATACTGTATATACTTGTACTTGAGAAAAAGTTGAACCAAAATAAGTTAAGGAGTCAACTTTGGTGTGAAAATTATTACATTTGTCACTGATTCTTGTATAAGTCAACTAGAAATAATGTAAAAAATGAGGTCACAATTTTGGCAATATTTGAACATGAACTATGAGGTGAGACTTGTTAGCTTTAGTGTGGGACTCTAGTACAATAGATACAAACTTTGTACTACACACTAGACCTACTGTACCTGACTACAAGGCTAAACTCAAGTCTCCAATTGGGTTAAGGTACAGTATCTCTAACTACATTTGGGCTACTTTATATTCCCTGGATAGGAAAAAGAAAACACCCCATATGTTAACCTAAGGAAGATGCAATAATATGGATAAATTAGAGCTTAGGTGATTTCAGAATATAAAATAGGCAAGGCATTATTTTAAATTAGTAAAAGTTTCCCATACACTTTTAAAAATAACTTACAAAATTATAGAAGGCTGTGGTGATTAGCTTTTCTTCCATGTCACGGACCATCTTGGATTTCTCTGACTCACGCTGTAATAGAACAAATACATAGCTTAATACGTAACATACGCCACTAAACAAAGAATTTAAAGTTAGCTGTCTGGTCTAAGATACTTTAATCTCACAGGGAACTACATAATGGGGAAGGGGGGTGGCAGAGATAACAACAGGCTGCCCCATCACAGTAAGTCTCCTTTGTTCACCCTTATGTGTTGTTCAATCTTTACCTCCCATGATACAGGTGGTGTCCCTCTCCACCCAACTAACAGCTTTGCTTACACTGTCACTCTACACCCTCTTTAGCATCTTCTCCTTCTGTATTCTTCCTCCATGTCCCGCACCATCTAAGTCAAACACCTTTTCCACCACTCCATAACTTACACTCACTGTCTTCCCTGCCATTTCCAATTTTCCATAACTTTCCACACTCTCACCCCCTTCATTTGTTAATACCAAATGCAGCCCTCAGATAATTCATGTCTGTAATAACTTATATTTTGGAGTATTCTGTTTCATTCAGTCTACAAAATATCCTTTCAGTTGGTACATGCTGTGTGTTTACCTTAACCACCCAAAATGGCGAAAATCATAAATTTAAAAATCATTTATCAACATCTTTTATTGCTTCACTAACTAGCTATTATTTTTAAATTACTGTATTTCATCCATTATATTACCTCTAAGTTTTCAATGATTCGTTCTTTCTCATAGATAGTTGACCTGAGATTGGAGACGTCAGGAACAAGTGCTGGGTTGTGCTTTGGGTCAAGTGTCTTGATGACTGACTTCGCTTTACCAAGGTATTTCTTGTAACGCTCCTCCATGGCCCCCATTTCATTCTCCTTCTTCGACAGACTCTCCTCAAGCGAACACACCTTTTCAGCTGAAATAATGCCGTAGTTTATGTAATAAATTAATGAGTGGGAATGATCATAAGTTATATTTAGGTTAAGAAATACTTAAGGATCTAAACAAAGGTGTAACTTAACAAATAGAATGTAATAGTCATGAGCCAAGAGTGCTGATGGTATTCTTTAATGCAAATGAAGTGAGTAAAATCAGTGAAGAAATACAAGGCAAAAATCATTAGTTAAAATAGGAGAATATTTTTTGATCATGAAAGTTAATGCTTTACAGAGCTCTGATGTAGAATTGTACCTTTTGTATGGTGGAGTAAATCCAACTAACACAGAATATGTTGTCCATGTAGGGAGATGAATTATTTAATGAATGTTTGTGTAACTTGGACAGTAAGTAACCAGAAGCACATATAAAAGGACAGGTACAACAAAATAACTTACTTTGTTCAGCTAACTTCCTCTCCAGCTCAGCTATCCTCCTGGACTCACCACTAGTTGGCCTAACAGAGGAGCCATCAAAGGTCCTGGAAGCTACAGCCATTGCCATTGGTGTTGCTACAGCTGCAGCAGCTTTGGCCTCCTCTACCTCACTCTCTAGCTCCATGATGCGGTGATTCAGTTGTCTGCCAGGTTCAAGTTAACAAGTTATATCATATTTCTTACAATGTCTCTCTTCCTTCAAAATGCTTACTGCAGTTGCACGAATTATGCACGAAATTGAAGCCAATAATTTACATCAGTAACAATTCTTGCAAAAAATGTGTCCCTACCATAAGTGCACCTATTGCAATAATTATTATTCTTTTTTTTTAACCAAAAGAAACAGTTGGGTGAAGAAGCAGCTCCTTTACCGTCATCAACCTACGTGTGTTCAGACAGCCATCAACCTTCTGATTAGTTATCTTCCCATGCACCATTGTCCATTAATTTATCATCTATAATGTTTTCTAGTCTTTGACATTATTATCTCAATACAAAAAGCAAAACTTTATATTTACTTACCTGTTGCAGTCACTAGCTGCTCATTTCAGTCTGCATATCCTCACCTTTGCAACTTTGAGGCCATAGGGTCGGCCTTGGTGATGCAGTTCCAACATAAACATATAAAATTCTTGAAAACTGACCTTAATGTTCTGACAATCCAGTTTTATTGGAAAATATGCTTATCTTGTGCCACATTGATCAGAGGTCGTGCAGATTAAAAAATAGGAGACACCCTACTGTACTACTTACGAGCGACCATTAACTCCGTAACCAGATTTAGACAATGACAGATGATAATAGGGTGCTCATTAAAAATCTAATACAGTGGATTTGCCATTTTAAGATGCAGCAACAGCAAATTCAACAACACAATAATAGAAGCAAGTAACTCACATCCTAACTCCACAAAATGAACAAGCAAAGAAACTTCTCATAAAACACACACACCTGACACCAGCAGACACAGCAGGCATCACTAACCTCATAACAAAACACACACACCTGACACCAGCAGACACAGCAGGCATCACTAACCTCATAACAAAACACACACACCTGACACCAGCAGACACAGCAGGCATCACTAACCTCAACAATTCCCAAATTAAATCAACAAATGAAAACAACAAAACTGGATTTTTTAGAAAGCCTAAGACCACAAAATAAATAATAATATTTTTTTTTGAGAACCAATGTACACAGGTGACCCAATTACAGCCTCTCAACATACTGAAACTCTGAGAACCATAAACAAACTTCAACAGGACATGCACATATACTACAACAAAGTCTCACTCCAAATTGCATGACAGTACTGTATTACCCTTAACATCTCCTCTAATACTCCTCAAACCCAACAGATATGAGTCTAGTTCATCTACATGCCACATTATTCATCTGTCAAGTCGTGAGAAATGCATCCAAAAATCCTGGGCATCTCAGTGGACATTTACACAACATTTTATCACCACAAAAGCCCAATATATTCTCCACAGTAAACACTCGCAAACACCAGCTTAATGTAATAAACAAAACCACTAACTGAAAATTTATCTACACCACAATAAACTTCTCTAATGTGAGCCAGTTCAAACATTAGCCACATACTTCCCAAAACAAGAATAAACTCCACACAAGACCATCTTCACATAAAGACCACACACTGAATAGTCTTGGCACAACTTCCCATGTGCTTATGTGATTTCACATTAAATCACCCTTTGTCTCACAGGCAAAACATACACAACAGCTTAACACTACTCCCATATTCTCAACAGTATCTTATCTACACCTCCCAACATAACCACTTAGCAACCTCCCTCCTAAGACTGCAACTAAACAGCATACTAGATATACCTCCACCAGAAGTCCACATTTACAGATAAGTTTCCTTAAGGAAATAAGAGTACTGTATATTTCACCAGACTATGTTAAGGAGACCACCCTTTTCTCAAGGTCAATACTGCCCAACATCCAACTAACCCCAAATCCATTCCTTCCATACAAGACTGCCCCACACACTACAGCCCACCTACTCACCACCTGCCCAACATTCCCACAACACAGACAATCATTCAACATAACTTCAACTATAGATTTCTGGAAGGAACTAATGTTGTTACCAAATATCTTAAGTCCATTACCTTCACATTCATATGAAGCTGGGTTGTCTTATCATAAGCTTTACCAATATTTAGACAACCTCAAACTTCACAATGTCTTACAAAGAATACCAGACTGCTTCTTTTTGTACTGATTGTCTTATTTGCTACTTTTATATTCCTTCTCCTGAAGCCCTACTTCAATAATTTCCCTTGTGCAACCTTCGTTTTTTACAGTTCTGTTTCTTATGCAAAAAACTGACAATTGTCTCAAGAATAACCAAACATAGATGTAGAATTCTTCAGCAACTGTTCTGAGAATTGTTATGTCTTCAACATTGCTGTAAACTATGTGTAGATCATTAATAACCATGTTTTCTACTGAACGTGGAAAATGGCCATAAAACAGTGATGAACATTCTGCATGCGTCAAACGCTTTTAAACGCATGAGGCAAGACATGCCCTGAAGTAATACAGATAAATTATGTTTGGATAAATTTATGCTTCTGTATCATTACTGTACTATCAAACTATCAGAACATCAGTTCATAAGGTATAGTACAGGTACAGTACATAATTATTATTAAACTGTAAAACAGCCATCCATATTTGTAAAGGATTCTGAAGCCAGCACTGTACTGTACTGATATAAGAATAATGCCATGGTTGATAAATCAAATTAAAGCATCCCTGTCAAGAATGTCATAACTACAGTAGCTACTCTAAGGGTGTAGGATCATGTTTCATCCAGGGACACAGAGCATTTCAACCTGATTTCTATTCTCATAATCTACCAGGAGAATTCACCACCTTTTTCATCAATTTGTAATGCATTAAAAACTTTGAAAATAATTGAGGTTTACTTCATTGTCACTCTATTAGTAATCACATTGAAAAAAATATATAAAAATCTCATGGTAAAATGTGGTTTAGGAAAGTCTTATGCTATATCTCTAACATGTTGCTGCACAACTAAGTTAGTCTCTTCTGTCTCTTATGATCAAGCTTCTGGAAACATTTATAATCATGTCCCTAAACATAAAACAAGTGAGTAATATCATGTATCTATGTAAACAAGAGCTCAAGATTATTATTTGCATGGGTGAACTGGAACCTGTCAAATATTGAGACATCTGAGAATGTTCCTATGAATTCTGAAAAGTATTTTGTGACAGCATGCAATTCTACTGTTTTGCAATGTCCAAAGTCTGTGGTTTACCTTTGTTGTGTATAAAGGGAACAGTAGGACGTGTGAGGTAACATCCTTGTCCGTCCATGGTGACAACACCCAGACTGGGGCTCACACCTGAACTTTGATACCTATGTCTCTCTGAGATTCTTATTTGATATCTATTGTTCTCCAAGACATTTTTATCTTATTCTTAAACCCTCCTAACACTACCACACAACCCCCCTTATCTCATACACTTAATAAGCTATTTCCCAGATGTTAATAAAAAACATGACATAACCAGATGTCTCCATCTGATTAGGTTGGTTCTTGTGGTATAGAAAACCACCTCCCTATTTTATTATATTACTAGCAAAATGGCCCGGCTTCATTTGGATTAGGAATATATGTACCTGTACTGTACTGTATAAAATTGACCGTCACAGTTTACCCTCTATGACACGAGTAACCATCTCCCACAATTGCCTTAGTAATATCTCAGTTGGGGATGATTTTTTGTTCTTGTCTGGACCACCCGGGGGTCCGTGGTCAATAGTGATACCAAGGTGCACAACCTTGGGACCAATGTAACGTGTGAAAAGTTTCAGATCCATTTTGGAGCATTGGCTGGAAAAGACAGACATACACACTCACAGACAGACAGACACATCCTTTTATATTTATAGATAGGCAATTTCTTTGTTATTATATTATACAGTACTGTATACAGGCAGTCCCCAATTTATTAAGATCCAGTTGACAAAAATCCAGATTTCGGATTTTTTTCTTGTCCCAGTTGTGGATTTACGTAAGAAAAATCTGAAGTTAAAATATTTGCTGTTGCTATTTTGTTTCCAGCCTTGGAAGCTGCTAAGGTGCTGACACAGGCATCTCAGGGCTTCCTGTACCAGACCTGGTCAATTTTTAAAGACATTTAAACTAAATACAACATACGTACAGTACTGTACGGGACTGCACTGTATTGAGATTGGTTAACTAAACTAAAAAATATGCATGTTATGTTTTAGTTACCATGGCTCACAAGGTGACTAGATGAAGCAGTGGCAAGATGCTTACTCAAGATATTTTCACTGAGGGAATGGTGATGTGTTTACTATCTTAAGAGTGATGTCATCAAAAATGATCCAGTGAAAGCAAAACATCTTAAGCTATATGTTATGGCTGGGCCTCATAGTCTTACACTGCATCACAAGTAGTGTTGCAGTTTCTCGGTAAGTTTCAAGCACTATGATTTCCCATAATCATAAGATTATTATTGCACAGTACTGCATACAGTACTGTAGTATTTTAAGACTTTTTTGTAGGAACATATCTTAGCCTACATACGGTATACAGTACAGTATACGTAACGGGAAGCTATGAGAAAATGGGCTCTGATTGACAAAAAATAATAATTGATGAAAGTTTTCAGGGACAGAACTCTTTTGTAAATCAAGGACTGTCTCTACAGTATTTATTATTACAAGTTATGACCACCACCATTAATCGGAATAATTTTCAAAATGGTGAGTTTATTGACTGCTTAATTACCCAGTTAAAAATTTGCATTAACCCGAGGTACAGAGGTTCTTCCCAAATGTTTGAGTCACACAAAATAAGGCCATCAAAGAGATAAAACCATACAACAGTGAGGTTCTTCTTACAAAAGTAAGAAGTGATACAAGGAAATTCCAAGGTAAAATTTCCAGATCCACATAAACTTTTGCTAATACATAACACCATAGTCAGAACACATCAACATGCTCCTCACATACATACTCTCTCAATCTCGCATTATAAATTGTTTTTCCCACTTTCAGTATAATAAGGGATACAGTATCTTTTGTACAACAGTACGTATACGGTAGCACCTTCCTTATCTAATTTGGTAAACCGGTAGTACCAGTACCTCAGGTTAACGGGTCTTGGAGAAAATTCTACATTCTAATGAAAGAGATATGATTCCCAGCTCCAATGTAATGATTGTGCATGAATATTTTCCTTTCTTCCAGTGATTCAAGGGATGAAACTTTGCACTAAATATACTATACTGTATGGCCTTTCAATATATATATATATATATATATATATATATATATATATATATATATATATATATATATATATATATATATATATATATATATATATATATATATATATATATATATATATATATATATATGTATATAAATATATATATATATACATACATACATACACTGTATATATTTTTTACCGAGTAATACAAAATACCCTTAACCTCATCACTACAGGGACACCATTTTTAATATTATACTTGGCCAATGCCAAACAATTTTATTCAGCACAGAGGGGATCTCATACCTAAGTGGTTAACAAATTTTAATTCTACAAGATCATAAAATTGTCTGTTTTCCACTGGGAGGAAGAATCACCCAGCTACTTACCCCCCAAAAAGATCTTAATAGACTTGCAAGAAAGACAGGAAGCAGCACTACAAATAAATCAACTTTCTTTATATGTGTCAAATACTGTAACTGAATCATGTACAGGAAGTTATGGAAGACCCAATTTATAAAGAGTTCCTGTTCAATTATACTTGCCATACATTCTTGTTTTTCAATACAAGCAAATAGAGCTATGGTATATGACAGCCCAACCAGAGTGTAGCACTTTGTTAATTGTTACTTCAGAAAATTTACCACTAGAAATGTGAAGATGACTGGTGGCTGAAGTTAATAAGAAGAATTCTATACTGTATTTGCAATCCCTCAAGCTCTAGGTGAAACAAGAAGTAAGTTACAGACAAGTAGATAGTTTTGTTATCAGAGGATACCACAGACCACAAACAAATAATTTATCTGCTTTCCCGGATCAAAGATAAGGCTTTAAATATGCTGCTAAAACAACCTGGCAATGGTCCTTCTTATAGTAAGTTTACAGATGGCCAGCCAGTCAGGTGAAGGACCATCACTAACTGTACACCTCTTAAAATGAATGAGCATCACAGAGGTTAGTTAGCCATGTTAAAATCAAACTTACATCCTTGACAATTAATAAGTCCTGCTAGGTATCATAGCAATAGTGAACATAGAAATGTAAAACTCAATGCTGTACAGTATAATAAAATTATACAGCAGATATTTCAGACCAAGTGCAACTGATTTCAAAAATCAAAGTTTCTTAACATAAGGTCAGAGACTGTCTCAATATTATCAAGTAACTCAATACCATATAACAAAAACAATTTTGTGCAGCCTAACTAAACATATCTTACAACTTACATCACTTTACTTAAAATAACTACCGTAATATTAGTACAGAATTAAAAGCAGACGAGTGGCATGTGTTAGTGAGGCAGAGGTTATAGTGAGAGAGAGAGAGAGCACAAGGAACTATCTCAAAGGTAATAGTAGTGTGCAAGCAATCAAGCCCAAGCAACCCAAAGAAGGGTATAACGAAATAAAACAACTCAGATAAACTCACAATTAGCAAATTGTATTTTGATATTCTATACATGATCAAAATTAACTTAAAAAAGATTTATATAAAAATGCTGTAAAATAATGCATACTCAGAAGTTGAGAATACCACAAACTATCCCTCACCTCTACCACTTACACTTACAGGAGCAATTGCTCAGTTTTCTGCAAAGGAAAACTGAGGATGCTTCTCAGCAACAGAGGAACAGGATTGCTAGGGCTTGCAGTGCTACATCACACTCTACACACTGACTCATGATCCCTCTACCATAATCTACCTTCTCTCCAGCTAACTACACAAATATCTCAAATGTGTTTGTACTGTATGTAGAATTTATCTGTAGCTACACTACTAGATGTATATAAATCCCTGTGGTTTATTTAACGTACATAAAAATTACTTACAACTTCCATCCTTTAAATTCACTATTAATGGTTTATTCCATAATAACTAATTAACTGAACTGCGCTTAATGGATTTATGGATTCTGCGTTTGGTAAAATAATCAGATGTGTTATTGACCCATTTACATCAACTGTAAAATGTAATGCCAGCATAACCAAACACAATATTTTATATATATATATATATATATATATATATATATATATATATATATATATATATATATATATATATATATATATATATCATCACATCCTAATTGGTCCACACAACATTTGATCCAAGCAACAAGATATTTACTCAATCTTCAAGTAATAAAAAATTTTCAGCACTGCATTAAGTGTACAGTACTTTTAATACACTGGGCTGAAATTATTATATCAAGTAATATACACTCTGCTCTGGTGACTGACAGGCTGTTCAGTATATCTACAAGTTCCCACCTGTAACCTCGCACACCTGGGGTTCTGGATTATCTATTTGGACATCCACAACAAACCCCTGAATATGACCCAGTAAAGTGTTTGTCTAATTTATCAAGTGTATTCAGTTGATTTTTATTATGATAAGCTAAATTGGACAATATTTTGTTTTCTGTGTATTAATTTCATGACCTTATAATAAAGTACAATAATATTTTATGGTCTGTATAATAAACAACTTTCTTTTCTACTCAAGACACAGGAATACAGTTTTTACAAGCAACTATCAGTAAAACTGCATCATACTCTGAGGCATATGGTAGGACTAACCCTGTGTCACTTCACTTTGGTGTTAGCAGAAGCCCTTCATGATGGAGTAGAGAGACAGATTATGAGGACACTGGATGGCTCTTATGTGAGGATCTGTCTCAGCCAAGAAGGTGTTGTTACAAAGGGACCATGACTTCTATCACTTCACTCGTGCAACAAACAATAAACCTTAAATTGTCACATTTAAATTTTGGGGTTCAAGTACTGTATATCCTTAATGTCTCATGATGGATTAACCCAGAGATGTGTGCATTCATATTTTTCATATCATGCAGTATTTTACAATGTAACTTTCAATCAATTAAAATACACACTTTTTTATATTTGTCTTGCATTAACCATCAATTAAAGGTGCTTCTGATATTAAATCAAATCATTATATTTTTGTGAATAATTAATCCAAGATGGATGACTAACTGATAAGACCATCCCTTTAACTACTGTGGCTCTACCCCCTCCTGGAGACCCTGGCCTATGCACCACTAAGGAAGTGTACTCCACAAATATCTTATTTTATGTTTGTTTGTTTTCTTCACTGCAGCTTTGCAAGAGCAAGAAAAGCTAGATATCATGTGACTGGAATGAGAGCTTTAAAATGTGCTGGTAGGTGAGGTAGGGGTAGTTTGTAGTTCACATGCAACAACTGACAATCATGCATTAAATGGCAGGCAATTACACACTCAAAACTGAAAGCACATTCCAGAAAATAATCATATATACAATATATATATATATATATATATATATATATATATATATATATATATATATATATATATATATATATATATATATATATATATATATATATATATATATATATATATATATATATATATATAATGTATATATATATATATATATATATATATATATATATATATATAGTGATCCTCCGTTAACGAACTCAACTGCTCCAGAAGGTCGTCCTAACCGAAAAGTTCGTTAACAAACCATTGTTTCAATGGGTTTTTGGGTAATTGGTTCCAGCTCACCGAAAATTTCCTAAATTCAACAAAAATGGTAGAAAAGTTCACTTACTTTGAGGTGTGTATGTAGAAGGCTCCTGGATGATGATGATGATGATGGGATTTAGAATGGGGTGGAGGAGAAGGAAGAAGAGAAGGCATTGGGGTGGAAGAGAAGTCACCCCATGGCGCCATTTCACCCATAAAATTTTAGCTCTCTGGTGTAATTCAAAATTATTTTCTTTAAATCAACACTGCACTGCATTATATATTGTCAATATATAAAATATATTTCAAAATGACCAATAATTTGCTTGGAAACACAGAAAAAAAGCGTTTAGTTGAAGAGAGTCTCAAGCAAGATGTTACCTCCAGTGAAAACAGAGAGAGACTAACTCCTGTTTGCTGTGTTAAGAGGCTGGATGCCGCGCATTAAACTAGTCACTTTACCTTCAATTATGTTCAATAATTGTTAAAATGACTAAAAAATTGAATATTAAACTTTTAAAATTATTGAATAGTATAAACTTCTTGATATTTACTAAAATAGTAAGGAATTTAAGCCCTAGAACCGATTAATGTATTGGCGGACTGATACTAAAGCTGGTTGCCCGGTCAGTGCAAGCGAAAACATGAGGTCGGTTCGTAAGAACTTCGTAACCGAATTTTTTTTCGTTAACTGAATTGAAGATCCTTATGGAAGGCAGTTCGTTAATCAAAATTACGTTAACCGAGGTGTTCGTTAAACGAGGGGTCACTGTATATTATATATATATAATGTATATATATATATATATTATATATACATAATATATATATATATATATATATATATATATATATATATATATATATATATTATATATATATATATATATATATATATATATATATATATATATATATATATATATATATATATATATATATATAAATCCTCTCCTCTTTCAAATGCTATCAATGACACAGCAGTATTCTAGTACAAGTGTTCAGTAACTTTGGGTGGGTCTACTTCTACAATTGTTTAACTGTATGTATTGCACAGTACTTTAAAATTTTGTTCTTAATTATAAATATTAAATTAAGATGTCTTTTTGTCACCGATTAATAACAATAAATCATCAAACAAAATGTACATATGTCTTATTACTATAAATAAATAGATATAAAATAGTAGTGATCCAATACTGTGAGCACAACAGTAAGTTTAGGTCGTCACTCCATAAGCAAATAAATTAATATATAAATAAATCTTAGGTAGTAATAATTGATATGTCTTAACAAGTCATCTGCTAAATTAACTGGTTATCACAGATAAACTTTGTAAATTATACAAAATTTAGTTTTACTTTGTTTTTTATCCAATTTAAGGGAAGGCCGATCACGCTGATGGGCAGATTGACCCAAATTTCAATGCAATTCTCCATGAAATCTTTGTTTCGATTATCACGATGATTTTTTAGTTAAAAAGACTTTTTAAAAATTTCATAAGCTAGTGCCACTGATCAATACAATTTCTTTCTAACCATGCATTCCTTGATCAGTTAGAGCCACTCCCCAAAACATATTGGGTATGACATCCTTATGTACCTAGAACACTGCTCTTCCATTATAGCCGACTAAGAGATTTTTGACTCGTGTGAGATTCCGAGGTAGAGGCTGTCAAAACATATTTCTCTATGTTAGGTAATGACAATGTTCAGCAGACCATTTCATTTCAAGTTTTTTGCTGTTAGTCACAGTAAAACTACCAGGATTTTATAATCCCTGATAAATACCAATTATATGAGATCTCAAAATCAGGATCTTATGGAATTGGTCATTAGGAGCGCTTGGTTTGTGCATCACTCATCACTGATGGGATGCAGCCAACAGACATCAAACCAAGGCAGTACTACAGGGACATCGGTCATCATTCTTAACTTGTGTGATACTCCAATATGGCTCCACAAATACAAATCAACTTCATGGGATGAATCATGAAACTCATAAATAATTTCACATGTCATGTGAAATAGCAGTTAAAACTTAAAAATATTCACACCTAAAGAGTACAAAAAACAATTAGTGAATCAGCCATACAATGATTTGTTAATATAAAATGGGAAGCAATATCTGGTGCATCTCCTCATCACTTGATGCTGGCAGTTGCAATGTAGAAAGCACAACAGATCAAGCTGATACAAGCTGCTAACTATTAATAAATTGCACAAGCTAAAATTTAAACTTTAATACCTGTGGTTCAGCAGCATCATGCTCACATTAAATGATATTCTTCAGGTATGTTTCTGTGTGGTTTCAGCACAAATATCGTGACTGCCACTATCATACTATACTGTATAATTTTTAACTTGGCAGCAGCGCTGATCACTTAATGTATCTTATACATCACAAATGCATTTTAGAAAAATTGTTCTCTCAGGTAAAATGAACAGGAGCTGCCATATACCTATAGTGAGCATATATGCAACATTAATTCTAAGTTTGGCACAATACTGCAGTTTCAAAATCTTACCTAGTAATATGCACAGAGCACCACAAGGGTAAAAGTCCTAAACACACCATATTGACTAGTTTTATGGGCGGTAGTAAGCCTGGCTTACTAATTTTATACTTTATATTTAATAAAATGCATAAATCTAAGTGACCACACTTAGAAAACAATGTTGATGCTACAACCTAAGAGCCGCTGTTAAGACAGTACCATGACTAGAAGAGTGGAGGATTAAAATAGGGAGAGATGGAAATAAAGGAGGTAAGGTATCTCATTATATAAATATAACCATGGAGACTTAAGTGCCAAATAAAAAGCAAGATTCAGTTATAAGTTAGTTGCACATTACAGACCTAAATTATGAGGCCTCAGTAGCAATGGAAAACTTATGTAAAATGCACATGTTATCAATTCACATCTGCATTTATCCAATAATGTACTGCAGTTTTTTAAATGAAGATGCAGTGATGCATTTATATACTGTATTTATATATTTATCCACAGCTGGTACACCAAGTTTGCTCATAATAATTTGATCATTAAATTAAATTCAGACTAAATCCAAACTGTGTATGCTATGTGGGGACAGACAAATGCATTGATGTGTGGACAGTAACATGAATGGATACTATCATGGTAATATATAAATGAGAATGATAGTAAGTGTTAAGCTTCCATTTATTGGCCTCAAAAATATTGATAAAATGCCAGTTTCCATCATCTGCTATGGTGTACAGAGAGTGAACATAGCACTAAATGTCTCAGCCACCATGTGTTTAGCAGTTTTGTTTTTTGGTTTCACAACTCCCCCATTGACAGGTGGTGGTAAGGATTCCTTAGCTGCTATTTTTTTTTGTTTTTTAGCCTTAATCTGTTTACGAAAGAAACTATACGTACGAACAAGTGACGCTGCTTCACCTGTTCCATCACCTGTGAGGGCAATATTCTCTCCTTCAACAAAATTATGAGCTTCTTCATTACTGACACTATGTTCATTATGATCTTCATCATCACTGTAAGCTTTGAACTGATTTGGGTTATATTCATCAATGTCTGAGGCATTATCTGTACAATAATCTGTTGCAGATGGATCCTCGTCTCCATCATCAGGACCAACTGATGTACAGGATTCTGAACTTACCAGAGGAGCTGCATACATCCCTAAAGTTAACTTTCGCTCTAGAGTCTCTAAGTCAGTGTCCGTGTCAGTAGTAGATGGCACTATATCTCTTCTCAGTCTCAGGTACTGAGGTTTTGATGATACTTCAAAGCGAGTGAAGAGAGTGTCAGTAAGTAGTGTAACCTCGGGAGCATTCTTCTTGCTTTTAGAAGGCTCAAGTGGTTTAACGCCAGCAATTTTTGTAGTAGCTCTTGGAAGTGCAAGCACCCGCTCTCTGGGGGAAGCTGGAGAGAAGCGATTTGGAATAGTTTCATGACGACTGTGAGTTACTTGGCTTACAACAGGTTCAGAAAACTTAACATGATTACTAGACTTCGTATGAGGCACCGAGACTCTGGGGTTACTGGAGGCTATTGCCGAGTTGTTCTTTGAGGTCAGACTGTTCTTGGGAGAGAGTCTATTGTCTCTGCTATTAATCTTTCTAGAGTAGGTGGGAGTGTAAGTTTTACCTAAGCTCTTCATACTAGAATGATATTTAAATAATGAAGAACTAGGTACTCTAACATTCTCAGGAGGGTTTGGCATTGGATTCCAGTCTTTGTTTATCTTATTGAGAGGGGCCGTAACTGTCAAAGAGGATGTCTCTTCTTTTATGTTCCCTTTGTCTTGCACAGAAGAGGGATAAAGATTGGAAGTCTGAGGCAAACTGCTTCTAAGATGTTTTAATTCCGTTTTTCTGATTTCAGCAGAGAAAGGTGGTGGTATGACAGTAGAAGAAGTCTTCTCATTATCTCGACACGTTTTTACATCTTTGTCTTGTGGCTGGGTTATCTTATCACATGACACCATCTGAGAACTTTCACGGGGTATTACTCGAGTTTTCTGAGGTGATGGGGCACGTGACTCAGATGACAGTGGGCTGTTCTCTAAAATATTTTTGTTACTTCCTTTCTCTACATTCAACTTGTTCTTTTCCTGAAGAGATTTATGCCCCTTCTCTTGACTATTAGCTTGACTTACAAGAATACTCTGTGCAACTGGAATCTCTTTGATGTTAGTGCTGGATGTCTCATTATGTAAAGATGTTGAAGATGAATTTTTACAAGATCTGTTACGAGTAGCATTTATGCTATTAGGGAGGCGTGGGGAGTTATGAGGAGTGGGGGATTCTGGTGGGATTGAAGACCGAGGAAACCCAGAGCCAGTCCTACGACCTTGTGGGGAAGACACTGGCAGTGGGTTCATAGATGTATAAGTGGGTGTTGTCGTTAAGGACACCTGCGAGGAAAGAGGTAAAGTTCCATCTAGCGCCGGTTTAGATAATAAAGATTTACTTGACTGAGTATGTACAAAAGACAAGTCTATCACATTAGATGGAAGATATAAAGTTGACAGAGGTACATTAGGTGCAGATGAACAATTTGAATGCGGTGAGAGAGATCGAGAAACAGGCAAGTTTCGCAGGGATGCTGTTGATGTTGGCGACACTCCATGATTATATTTGTATGGAGGGTTTAGTGAACATACAGTGTGGGGGCGTGGAGGGGGTAAAGGAGACATAGAACGAGTTTTTCCAGTTTCTTTGCCGCTGACTTCACCATTATCTTCTCCCTGGGACACATGAGGTGAGCAGCAGTTAAGGCAAGACGTGTGAGCCGGGTGGGAGTGGTGCATCACTGAAGGCGAAGACACTCGATGACCAGCTAATGCAGGCAGGATATCTGTCATGTGGTGGGTCGTGCACTCCTCCACTATGGATGGGATAACTGGACTCAAGCATCGGAATACTCCGGATATACCCGATTCTAAGGTGCCAGAGTATATACCAGAGATGCCAGAGTCGAGTGTCCCAGAATAGTCTGGCGAATGAGCCTCATTGCAGCCGGCATCTTCACAGCCTTCACAGCTGCTGGGTGAAGTGCGACAACATCCGCTGTCTTCATTTGTTGGTGACGGTGACATTTTGAATTCATGAATGTGGTGAATAACAATTGGACTCTCCTTACTGGTCTGTGTTGCAAAAGATGAAGAAGAGACAGGTACAGGAGGAAGAGATATAGGTTGTTGTAAAGGTAAGGTTGAAGACAGAAAGTTAGTAGACAGCAATCCCTTAGGTTGGCGCAAAATTAGTAAATCAGATTCGCTTGCCCATTTCAAATTTCTCTTAAATAATTTCATCTTCCTATTGGGATCAAAACTTAAATATGCATCTAGGAAGGAGAAATTGGGGACAGCTGGTGGGGTAAGGCATTCTCCCCCCAGCTTGTGGTTGGGGAAGCATAAATTGCCCTTGGAATCCCACCTGTTCTCCAGAGTCAAAGAATTTTGGCGTTCCTGTAAGTCAGACACCAGAGTTTGAAGAACAGGTAGTTGTTCAGTGCTGCCACCTTCAGCTGCCCTCTGTTTCAACAAGCTGTTTTCGTGCTGCAGTCTCATCAGTTTTTCTCTGGAATTATATTATTGAATTAATACATTTATATACAGGAGAACTGTTGTGTTATACAAAGAGGTTATATGGAGATATGGGATAGTTATATGGAATAGTTTTCATGTTTTTATCTTTACAACTATGAATTCTAAGACTTGGGGGGGGCAGGGGGGTGGAGATGACTTGAACCATCCTTACATAGAGTACTACTGTACTGTATAGCTTACATCAATTAGAGTCAAATTCATTACCAGCTCCTCCTTTCAGTCTTCAAGAATGTGTACTAACAAAATGGGACACAGATGATACAACAATTCATGGGACACAGATGTTACACCAATGCATTACAAAGATATTAGGGCAGATTAGTTTTGTATATATATAAAAAAGTTTACAAAACAACATATAAGTACATATTTAAGACAATATTCTTTCCTGAGAGTTAAGAGGTAATAAAAACTACAAGTAATCTTTCTTAGCTAGAGAAATCTAATACATACATCAGCAATAGCTTATCCAAAAATCACTGCAAATAATGCTCTCCCTCACTCATGCAACTTGAATTATGTGAAGATTAAGTCCCTCAGTTTTTATCACCTTAAGACTAACCACCCAAATCCTAACCTAACCCCCCCAGGTATCAACAGGGTGTTTGATCATCAGGTGAAATAAGCTGGGGTGCCTTATCTTCATGCAATCCAATACATTATGTGAACTATTATCTTTCATGAAATAAGAACATGTACAGTATTAAATAAGGCTATATATTATGTGAAATAAGTATTTTATGTTTCTACCTGATTTCATGAGGGACAATTTCTAACAATTCAACATCTGAGAGGTCGGAGGGGGGACGGGAAGTAGTGTCCGGGGAGATGAGTGTTGATACGTGGCACTTGAGCTCCTCGATGTTCTCCTTCAGTGCATCTCTCTCCTTGGTGAGGCGCTGCAGATATATATATATAGAAATGTCTTATCAATACATTCACCTGTACAGTCAGTGTTCATTTAACATACATGAAGCATTACTGAACACCTGTACGTTACGCGGATATAGGATAAGTAAAAGTACGTTAAGTGGATGTTGGTTAAGCGGGTATAAAGTAAGTGGATGTAGGTTAAGTAAACATTGGCTATATGATGACATAATTGAAGACAACAACTCTAACAGGAGAAAACATAACTAACTATGGGAAGGATGTAAAGAAAAGACAAGAGGCTAAAAACAAAGAAAAAGCTATGGGTATGGAAAGACAAAATAACGAGAGACTGAATAGGTGAATGAAGGGCGCAAAGTGTTGAGGGAAGAACCTAACATGTACAATAACAGTCAGACATCGTTGATAAAATATAGTTATGGAATGTATGTAGCATCTGTACTGTAGTTATGAGCTTAAGAGAGAAACTTGAAAATATAGTTTTTGACTAGTTTTACAATTTCTGAATTAAATCGTCTCCAAAAGTTTCTTAGTTTCTTTAAAATTATTGAAAATGAAGGGTAACAAGAGTGAAAAAAAAGTGAATTAAGTTAAAATTATAATGAAAACTCCAAAAAAATTTATAACTTACATCTTTCTCTTGCATTATGGCTTCCATTTTCTCTATCAACTTCTTATTCTCAAAGATTTGACGATCAGTCTTCTTGGCTTCATCTGCCAGCTTCTGATGCAACTCACCAACTTGTTTCTTGTACAAGTCCAGCTGAGGACGCCAAGTACCACTCTTTTTCACCTCCTGTGAATATACAAGTAGCTATTAGAGATAAACTAAGAGAGAAGAGCTGAAAAGGTTATAAAATACAATAATTATACACACTGTCCAGTCATATACACTGTACATAACTACGTTACTGGATTCATGAATAAAGCTGACTAATATAACACCTAATGCTATAATTCAGGCATATCTATATATTGTACATAATGATATAATGATATTAACAATGCCTCATCACAATTTACAAAAGGCTTCCTTACAAGTGTTTACAGATTTTAAACAACTGATTTTGTTAATAATTTCTTTGACTTCACTCTGCCTCTAGCATTACAACAACTAATACTTAACATGATACATACCTCCTCTAATTCCATGTTGTGCTGGACATAATCTGAATTTTTCTCCTCAAGAATCCTGACTTGGCGTTTAAGGTCACTTAGCTCCTCCAACTTCTTCTTGTATGTTTCCATCGTTCCCTCGTACACTACAGCACGTTCACTCATCTCCCGCAGTGCATCGACCTAACGAAAATACAATGTGACGTGATGGCTCTTCCACACGGGAACAATAATTATCTATTCAATAAAATCTAACGGCAAATTGATACAAACTGACACCATGTTTGTATTTAGTGTTGTTATGCGCAACTGTAAAAATAAAATCACCGACATCAAAGGGTTTCACTGACGATATTTAAACAAAAAGATTACTTGTAAAATTATAAAAAACCTGAACCTCTTATGTCATCCACCAATAACAGACTGAGAAAGGAGAAAGGATGTACAGTATTTGAATAACAAACCTACAGTAACAAAAAAGAACACCTGGAGTCTACCTGTAAAAACAATATTTGATGAATCAGAAATAAAGCTGTAGAGTGTAGAGGCATGCAAACAATTCACAAACAGAGCAAAAAAAGAGTGAAAGAGTGAGTTTCTGAGGAGTGAGTGAGACAAGACATTGCTGAAGATGGACAGTAATAAGACTGATCAGAAATGGAAATAAATTAAGACCATGAACACCAAGAACAACAAGATAAAACCTGATGGGGAGGCTGAAGAAGGAAGAGGACAGAGAATGAGATACAAGGGAGGAGCCAGCACTCTAGATGTTAATGATAAGAGAACTTGGCTTTCCATTGTAGCGAGACCTTAATCTGAATCATTCCATTAATATATTGAAAACACAAGTCTGTCTAAAGGGTAGAATCAGCCATCTTAACTGGAGGGTCAGGAGAGAGATTTTATTTCCAAATCTATTCACCAAATAATTACAGAGAAAAAAATTATGCACAAATTTCACTTCACCTCGTCCTTGAGGGAGCGAGCCTCATCTGCCAGTCGCTGCAGTTCCTCGTTACGTGTCTGAATTTCCTGGTTCTCCCGTTCCAGTAAGTCGGCCTTTGTGCGGTATTCATCACGAGCTGCAGAGTAGAAGAGAAAGCAGTGGGTCAAACTTGGGATTGTGTGTGTTAAACTGTTTTACATGGATGGTACTGAGAAATAAATAAATAAATTGTTAGATTAGCTGGTAGTAGTTAACAATGGAAAAATACTTGGTGTCTTTGCCCTTTCTCGTATTTTTTTACAGGTCTTGTATTATCCTGGCTTACATGTTGTTTGAAGTGTCTCTGTACTGTACCTTGATCTTTCCCACAGAAAAAAATTCACAAAGACACGAGAAACAAGACTAAACATTTATATCTACGGTACTACTTTACTAACATCACTGATTAATAGATGGGGTGTGTGGTTTTTTTAATACTGTACGTCTCTCATTCTCTCTCTCCATCTGTTGCCATCCATTTACTCAGCTGTTATAAAACCCCTATAAACCAGTGAATACCTAACTTTCCTATTACTCAACATGCACTGCTGCTTCCTGGAGATCTCTCACTTCATGCAGTTTTCATCGATCATATATGTATACTTAGTGAGCTTCTGATATAATTAGGGGGTCCTCTCAAATTAATGTTTACTTTACGCTATATGAAACTTGACTCGTAGTACTGTATATATTTTGTATTTAATCTTTAAGCAGACAATCTCTTCCTAAACAATATTTCACAAACATCAAATGCTATTTTTTTTTATACTATTGCTCAATCTATCAAGACACATGATACACTCCATACACACTGAATGACTAAATTTTTTATTTAATTATTTTGTACTGCTTTAATAAATAAATCCTGTTATTGTTGCAGTGGGTGGGTAGGTGGGTCAGGGAGGGAGGAAATTTGGGGGGTAAATGCCACAGACTCATATACAGATGAATCACAATTATTAGACAAAACCACAAGCACTGATCTAATACCAGGTAATATATGAGGCACTCTGGGGGAGAACAAGACAAGAGATGTGTTTATTTTGCCATTATAATCTTACAACTTCACTTTGAACTTCATCTCTTTTTTCTGGCAGTTTTTTCTCTAGTCACTTATCTACCTCCTGCCAGAGCGTCTCATATTATACAATTCTAGTTTGACAACACTCACATGTCTCTAGTTTATACAGTTCATCCTGAAGGCCGTCTATCTGTTTTTTGAGATCCTTATAGCGTAAAGTTGAAGTACCCAGTTCTCCTCCCGTCTCCCAAGCATCTAGACGGTTCAAGAGTTTTTCATTCTCCGACGACAGTGCCGTCTTCTCCTCGTTTATTACTGATATCTGTTAAGGTATTACGAACATTTAGAATCATTGCCTAAGAAACTGAGACACTTAATGCAACACGAACAAACTTACCACTAATTTTGTAGTTTTTCTTCAAGGATCTACAGAGATTTTTATTTAATTTTGAGCAGTTTTATAAATTTACAGCCATTTAAATACATAAACCTCTATTACCCATATACCACCACTTAATATTTCATATACAGTACTGTATACTGTACTGTAAATTATTCTTTTACTGTACAACCATTAGATCCAACTCAAGGTAATGCTTCAAGAAATACTGTACACAAACATGGCTAATGGTCTTGAAGAGAATGGATATACCTTGTATGTATGATATGGACAGTGATGATCTTACAAGATTATAAAGCACAGTCTCTCCAGCAGTGTTCGAAGAATCTTGAACGAGACTGTACATGAAATATGTTAAAAAAAATACACACGCATCAGTCTACAAGATGAAAATACAGTCTGCAGACAGCAGAAGCAGTACAGAGGTATTAATTCCCAAAAAATCTCATTCCAACACCAGAAGCATTGTGCTATACTGTACTGTACTGTACTGTACCTGCTGCTCCAGTTCATGGCATCGTTGTATGGTCTCGTCTCTGCTCTGGGTGGCCGTCTCCAGCTGCTCCAGTATGGTCTTGATGTGTGGATGGAAGGAGGCAGGTCCCAGGTCTGGTCTACCCTCCCCATCCATTAACAAGATCCCCGGTGAACTTTCTCGTAGCATTAGCTCCTGGATGGCCTCCATTATCACCTTCTGCACCCTCTCTTCCATGTTCATGATGGCTTCAATGTACTCTGGAAATTATTAAATACTGGAGTCAGTACAGGCCACGAATCTTAATCAGTCATTATCAGAGAAAGACATTTCCTACAACATAAAAAAGTGTAATGTCAGACAGTGCACACTGCCCAAAAAACAGTGCCGTGTCCCATGCAGAATCTCTACCAAACATCTTAGTCATTTAAGTCCTTATTTTTCCTCATTCAGTGTGTTAATCACCTAAACAATATATGCTCTCCCCAACTTGGCACACTCAAATTAAGTCTTTACTGAGAGAGAAACCTGCTACTGTATTATACAGTACAGTATTAAGGTACAGTATACTATATTGTGAGCTTTGGATGAAATTCTACACATGTCACTTCGATGCCTAGCAGGAAATGGCATATTCACTAACAATCTACAGTAAAAGACTTAGTGTATTCAATGAAATGTACAATAGCAAAAACAACTGTCTGTGCAGGTGGGGGTCGATACGCTCCGAAATTTTACGTGTGACAAGTGACAGCCCTCATATACCAAAATTTATCGTCCACGGTCTCATATTGTTTCCAACAAAATATGCACAGATAGTTGTTTTAGCTACTGTACAATAGTTGTAAGAACTACAGTAGTTCTTTCTGTGATAAATATACACAAACTATTTTCTTAAATAAAAATCACAGGGAGAGAGATCATATATATACACCATGACATTCCATTGTGAAAAACTATGAAGACTATGTAAGCAACTGACAGTTTGGTAATGTTCTATCCCCTGAGGGCATACTCCAACAGTTACCTATTATCATCAACGCTTTACGGCCATTATCCACGCTTGCTTGGGTTAGCGGTAATCCCCCACCCCCTGCTCACCACCACAAACCTAGGGTGCCAGCCCAGAAAATGCAGCAGAAATCAGGGGATGGGCACAGCTCTAGTGACTTGGTTACCATAGAGAAATTAATCGATTCAAAACTTTCCTAAGTACAATAACAGAACTGAGGTGATAACATAAACAGCCTTTTCCTTTGAACAGGTGAGTTTAAATGTCAGTGTATGATAAGACAACATATATCCCTTTTTAACAAAATCTATTTTTTCATTTCCATTACTATCATTAAATATATATATAATATATAATATATATATATATAATATATATATATATATATATATATATATATATATATATATATATATATATATATATATACATAGACTAACCATATAAACATACACACAAAGTCATCAAATAAGTTTGTATGGAGAGGTGGGGGCTCAGATATATTGGATACAGAAGAGATTTGAAGTTCACTCCAAGTGAAAATGAACTCACTGACTGACCACAACCTATCTGAGCCCAGCTGACAGTCCCCCAGAGAAGTTTACATATATTTAATTCATGAAAATCAAATGTAAGCACATAAAACTCCCCAAGTATTCTCCTCGTTTAAACATCTTCCATCTGAGGGCTAACCTGTGCTCATAAGCCATAACCTGCCTCTAAGTGTGATTAGAAAAAATGTGTGTTGAAAGACAAATATGGAATATATGACATTAATTCAATACAGTATAAGGGTTTGGTGAAGGCATATATGTATAGTCGCCTGCACTTATACCTGGTACAGTGGCTGGAAGCATTGAATAGGGGTGGTGGTGGTGGTGGTGGTGGTGGTGGTGTTGGTGGTGGTGGTGGTGGTGGTGGTGGTGGTGGTGGTGGTGGTGGTGGTGGTGGTGGTGGTGGTGTGGTGGTGGTGGTGAGTGATGATGATGATGATGATGATGTGATTGATGATGATGATGATGATGATGATGATGATGATGATGATGATGATGATGATGATGATGATGATGATGATGATGATGATGATGATGAGCACACACACACACACACACAAGGTTGGGAAGAGAACACAGGGGGCTTGTTACTCACGCTGTTTGTTCTCGCAGTTAACAGCACAGCCGAGGAGGAGCTGCAGCATCTGACCCATCTCCATCTTGTCCCCATGTTCACCTGAAACAACAACCACTATTAACTGGTGTCCTGGAATTATTGTAAATCAGAAGTAATAACAACAACAACAACAACAATAACGTATTTCTAAAAACTGGGGACATCTTGTATTCTCATCAAGTCTCCATTAAAATACAACACAACACAGCACCGTATACGGATTATGAAAATGCATATAAATTTATACTCATACAATCACATTATCATACTGTGTGAATGCTTGGTATGTGCACAGCTTCATATTCTCCTCAGTTTCAAAACAAGCCACAGAAAGTGATTTGCCCCCACCTAATACTCTTCTTGGGCGAATTTCTGTATTGTAATAGTTTGCACTGAGTAGGTTACTGTGCGTATCACAGTACTAATCATTTTATCACCTCTTCGTGTTATTATTTTCCCCTTCAAGACCATTTACTTATTACTGTACTAAGCTATAAGTTTTAGTGTTTGTAGACCAAGATGTCAGGGGTAAAAATAAATAAATAAAAATAATAAATAATTAAATAAATAACAATGGACATAAAGTGGAGAACAAGACTACATACTTTCCTGTTTTGTTTTTCCCCCAGTTTGTGATGGGATAATATGACAGCATCTTAAAATATATGTCCACTAAACCATCTCACATAAATGTTTAAAATGGAACTTGAATGTATCATTTTGCATCCACACAAACCCCCTTCTCCTCGTCTTTACTATATCCACACAACACCTTCCCTCCTTCCACCATATCCACACCACACTCTTCCTTCCTACCTCCACCATACCCACCCCCACACCCTCCTCCACCATACCCACATCACACACTTCCTCCACCATACCGACACCACTTCCTACACCATACCCAACACTCACCACCAGGCTGAGGGGGAAGAGCACACCTGAATATACTCTAGGCTCCCACAGCTTATTTCACCTGAATATTAACCAGCCTAACGCTACTTTGGGGTGGGGAAGGTTAGGTTAATGTTACAGTGGTTAATGTTCTGAATTAACTGGGGGGAGGGAGGGTGAGCACAACAAGAATACTGACAAGACTTTAGGCAAACCATGCAAGTTACCCTGGCAGCTGGGAGCACCTAAAACAGGATCAAGAATACTGACACGATTTCCAGCAAAGGCGCTCAACAAAATTCTTCTCTCATGATCCTATTAAGGAGGCATTTATGTTACAACTTCTGCGTGTGTGTGTGTTTTTACGGTACACAGCCTAAGCCAAACAAACCACTCACTAAAAATTAATCGGCACCCTTTCGGCATGATACGAAATGACACGGGTGCCGAATATTTTTTTTTTTGTGGGTGTACGTGTAGATACAGAATACATTCCTCGTCAGCTGGCCGTAACTGTCGTGTTCCCACAACCCCCACACTGCCTCACCCCATGACCCTGACCTCCCACCAGTGTCAACCACAAACTGGAGCCCCTGCTGCTCAGTCTGAAAGAACCTCGTGTGCTAAATTGAGGGTGGTGGCTCAAGGCGATTGGTCGGCTGGTAGCTGCATGTACAAAGAGACATCGGTAATATTGAGGTTGTGACGAGCCTTGCCTATTGTGAACAGATTACATCGGCTCTTTGACTAACACATATCCGGTACATATTTATCTGGAGAAGAACTAAACTCGAGGATCAATTGGATTTGGTTTAGGTGTTATATAGTCAACATATCGTCTACAAGTTTAATATATAAACTGTACATATAGCCAAAATTATTAAAAAGGTGATAAGGAATTAGTCACTGAAAATCCATCACCCATACGAAGAAGTGTAACCAGTCAGGTCAGTATAAAAAGAGGATAATGAATAAATGCAAGAACACGACCCATCAATAATGTCAGGTAATTTGTAGTATAAAGTGCAATAAAATACGAACTGTTCCACGTTTTTCACTTCATAAACAAAACCTGGTATTGTAACTCGTAGCAACCAAGGCTCACGGGACATGACGAGTGGATGGAATTTCAACTGAGGGATAGAGAGTGATCAGCAGGAGTGAGGGTGGCGGAGGAACGTTTCTTTTTCCTCTGTGTGGGGGGAAATACCTGTGATAAATAGTGTTAACCTTGTTTTGGTGTTGGTGTGTGTGTGTGTGTCAGGTGAAGGCTTCCTCCCAACACCTCTCACTCTCTCTCCCACACATAGTGCATCATCATCAGCTTTTTCTACCCAGTTAACACTCTTCTTTTCCTCATTTTCTTATACGCCAACGTCGTCATCTCCTTGTTGCTGTTGCTTCTTCATATACGCCAGCAAGACCAAAGAATTTCTTCCACCCACGACGTTTTAACTTGGTCACACGTTACGTTACCTGTTTGAGCATTACACTAAAAGAAACACCGTCCGCCATAACACACAGCTAGCATCAACAAACCCAAGACTTCAACCTCAATTCAGGAGATGTAATAATCTTTCTACTCTGGGTAAGAAAGTACAGAGGATGACTACATAAAACTATACAATTTCAGGTCTTGGTGAGGTAAGGTGAGCCAGCAACAAGGGGCGGTCCGTGGACGCTTACGATACATGTGCAAAGCAGATAACGGGTCAAGGATTGTGGTGGGTATGACATCATCGAGGCCAGCGGAGAGTGATGTCATTCTCGCCCCTACACAGTACAGTACTACCCAAACAGTGGGGTACAAACAAACAAACAAACAAACAACACTCAGTTACGAAGCCTCACCCTCACAACCTAATAAAAAAATTAAATCTTTAAGCCTGAATTAACCCCAAGAAGAAGAATTCATTAACACGTTTTCTATGACCATAAAAAAAGGGTGATTTTTCTCCTGAGTTTAAAATCGTATGAAGTGAATTTCAAGCTAAATTTACAATCAATTTTAATTTTATTTTGTATGATGTCTTACCTTTACCAACACGACATTCTTGGGTTCAGTTAACAGTGTGGTAAATAAAATGAGTGTGTGGGAGGGAGGGAGGGAGGGAGGAGATGGCCCGCGGGCGTAGAGATGGTCAGTCTCTGTGGTGAGGGAGGGCTGGGTAGACCCGTGCCCTTCACTGTCCTTGTCCACCAACACCAGCACACTCCCTCCCTCCACCACCACAATCCCTTCCTCCCACCACCACAATCCCTCCCTCCCACAATCTGCCTCCACCCCCCTGTAATCCTCCTCCACCATCACAATCCCTCCCTCCCTATCCCATAATCCCTCCCTACCTCCACCACAATCCCTTTATCTCCTCCACCACCCACAATCCTCCTCACTCTGCATCTAATCCTCCCTCCCCTCCCTCCCTCCACCATCACAATCCCTCCCTCCACCACCCACAATCCCTCCCCTCCTCCACCACTGCAATCCCTCCCTCCTCCTGCCTCTGTGCCTCTCCACAGCACACACTTGATAGAGAGAGAGAGAGAGAGAGAGAACCTCCAGGTGCAGACCTTCAGACTCAGCCCTGTACTCTAGAGGGAGGACATTGAGTGCCTTTGTCCTGTAGATTAGCACAAGAGCTTTATCTTGCCGCCTGGACCATGCTTCCACTCAACGGATATATCCACTTGACCCACATTATCCACTTAAGCTATACATCTATCAGAAGCATATATCAATCAGAGGGATATATCCACATACATCCATCACCGGAACTATACATTCACCACATAACTACAGTACACACATCCACCACAACCACACACATCCACCAGAGCCAAAGCCTATAGAGATGTCGACAAGGTGGTAGGTGTTGTCGTCACGAGAGTTCAGGTTCAAACAGGTAAACAAAGTGCGCGCGCAGGACAAATCTCATTAGTCAATAGTGGGCGGGGCGGGGTAGATCATTGAATCAAATCAAACATCTCTGGCAGGGGAAATTGATAATGAATATATATACTATTGTTTGTTCTTTTAAGACTTAGTAGTGTATTTAGCTTCTCACACCACAGGTTATTCAAAGTAAATGCCACCTGTGATTTTCCCCAAGATGAGTTGGGGTATAAAGGTGTCAGGAGTATCATCTGGTTACTACTACTACTACTACTACTACTACTACTACTACTACTACTACTACTACTGGGGGCACCAAGACCCACTCCCCCGAATGTAGAAAAAACAATAACAACAAAAAAGTCACAAGCCTAACCATAAAAAAACTAACCTAAACCAGAAAAAACCTAACCTAACCCTACCCAAAATTAATCTAACGTAACCTAACCCCCAAAAAACTAACCTAACAACCCTCCCCAAAATAACCTAACAAAAAACCCTAACCTAACCCCAAAACTAACCTAACCTAACCACCTCTCTCTGTGTGGTACAAATACAAGTGAAAGTACGTATATACTGAGGCCCCGTGAACACCCCAGTCCGTCCGCTCATCAAGATCAACATGGATCACTCCTACTTGACGTGCATGACTTGGTGGTGAGCCAGACCACAAGAGTCAGGCAGGCAGGCACCAGCAGAGGGAGACCTGACCACCTGGGCACTACTATCATCGCTACTTATTTCATGTTATATGGGAATGGGGAGGAGGGGAAATGAAGGGGAGATGGAGGGAGGGGGAAGGGGGAGATGGGGGGAAGGGTGAGGGGATGAGGAGGTGGAAGGGAAGGAATGAGGAGGTGGAGAGGAGGGAATGAGGAGGTGGAGGGGAGGGAAAGAGGAGGTGCAAATGGAGGATGAGCCCCCTCTCTTCTGACCCCCACCAGCCCCCACCGACCCCCTCATGACTATATGTATGAGGGAACGGTCTTTCTCGTCGTAGGTGCTCTAAAGTGGTGCTATATGAACGATCAAAACATTAATATATCACGGGATTTTCACCCTTAAGGTCCATCCCAACATGATGTGTATATAAACTGTAATCACTCTCCTCCTCTTCTTCTTGCTCCTCCTCCTCCTCCTCCTCAGTACCCAGGCGCCACTCAGCAGGGGTTGTGGTCTGCTTGGTTGTTGTCATTCCTCGGCTGTAGCGTCTGTCTGTAGTGCAGGTAAGTATCGGTACCCAACCCAGCTATACCCGGTGTGAGGTGAGTATCGGGTTAGGTTGGGTTGGGTTGGGTTAGGTTAGGTTGGGTTGGGATAGTAAGACTCAGAGCCCCAGGGTTTAGATTAGGTTAGTTAGGCTCACTGTCTCACCGCTGTGTCACGTGGTCTGAGGCGATGCTCTTGTTCACACACACAAGATCCTTCTCTCCCTCCCTCCCTCCCTCCCTCCCTAACACACACACAAGATCCTTCTCTCCCTCCCTCCCCCCCTCCCTCACTAACACACACACACATTGTCTCTCATATACAGGAGTTGGCTACACACGTTAATGAGAACTCCATTGTAAGACGGACGGACGGACGGACGGAGGAGAGAGATGAACAGGGCCATAATTAACACGACCATAGAAAGTGTGTGTGTGTGTGTGTGTGTGTGTGTGTGTGTTAATGTCAAAACAAACACATCACTACTGTATTAATCTTTTTGTTACCGTACGGGGGAATGTTACAGCCCTGTATACCTGTATCTGTCACGGAGAGTTCAAGTCAAGAGATCTATCGTTTGGTTAGGTTAGGTTAGGTTAGGTTAGATTAGGTTGAATTATGTTGTTCGGAAGTTTTAGGTTAGGTTAGAGTTGGGTTAGGTTAGATTAGGTTAGGTTAGATTAGGTTGGGTTGCCTTATCTTTACTAGTGATAAAGACGTTTTTCTATGGTACACCTATAACGCTCCCCCCTCTGACAGCAAAGTTCCTTAACAGGACGTGCCCCTGACCCCCTCTCCCCCTCCCCTACTGGTCTGGGCCGTGACCAACATCATTGCCCCCCACCCTTCACCTCCCCTCGGCCACTAAAACGCAATATGGACTTAAGCCGTGTGGGGCGTCGTGTGGTGTGTGTGTGTATGTGTATGTGTAACACAATCCTTCCCAAGTGAACAACATTGCTCCATGCTGGAACAACGGCCATGTACTACTCTGGTCTTAACTTTGGTTATAAATTCTATGTAGAGGCAGAGGCAGGTGTCTCAAACTGGGGGATGGAGGGTGTGTGGGGGGAACGGAGGGGGAGGAGGAGGAGCACTTCGTCAAGACACAGGTGGAGTTAGTTAGAGGTAGGTGGGGCTGACAGGTGAAGTGTGTGAGTGTGGGGGGAAGTGGGGGAAGGGAGGGGGAGATGTGGGTGTGTGGGGTAGGTGGAGGAGGGGTTGGGTGGGGGATAACACTATATTGACCCTGTGTCAACTATGATGCTTCAGCAGAACTGTACCACGACGACAGCTGACCTCCACAACCGCCTCCACCGTCATCCTCCACCATCACCCTACACCGCCACCCTACACCACACTCTCCTACCCTCATGCCTGATCCTACTTTAATGCTCAGTTTTAAGTCAGTACAGTAAGGGTTGGGGTCAGGTTTTTAGTGAGCAGTGAGCAGGCTTGGCAGCGAGGGGCAGTCACCAGATATTGCAGTGTGTGGAGAGACCACCCATCTAGGCAAGGGTGGTAGTGGGCGGCCTGGGTTATAGTGGTGGTAGTGGGCGGCCTGGGGCAGGTGTGGTGATGGGCAGCCTGGGTTTTAGTGGTGGTAGTGGGCGGCCTGGGTTGTATGGTGGTGATGGGCGGCCTGGGTTGTAATATGGTGGTAGTGGGCGGCGTGGGTGTTAGTGGGCGGCCTGGGTTATTATAATGGTGGTAGTGGGCGGCCTGAGTTATAATGGTGGTGGTAGTGGGCGGCCTGGGTGATAGTGGTATTTGGGCGGCGTGGGTAGTGGTGATAGTGTGGGGAGTGCCCTTGACGCCCCGTCCGCCCCGCCCCTTTGTGTAGATGATGTTGCACAACCCACCCACCCTTACACCGGCCTCCTCCACCTCACTTCATATTCACACAAGTTCTATCGGAAATATTAACGTAAGTACAGGTTTGGGCAGCAAATTACAGGTACAAGTCTTAAGTCTTAATACAGGTACAGGTTTAATCATCAGGTACAGGTACAGTAATTTAAAAGACAAGTTAAAGGCGTCTGGGCTTATCACTGAGGGCCATTTTTGTTCAGCAAGTAAATACAGGTACAGTAATTACCATGTGGCGACAGAATCATACAGGGGAAGCCTTGACCTACACACACACACACATACACACACACACACACACACACACACACACACACACACACACACACACACACACACACACACACACACACACACACACACACACACACACACACACACACACCTGTAACACCACCACACCAGCTGGGACTTGTACCCTTGCACCATCTGTAACCACCTGTCTTTTCCTACCTCCACCTTAGCCCCCCCCCTCTCTCTCTCTCTCTCACGACCATTCACTTCTCGTCTATCTATCAGCTATCTTCTTATCCATCTATCTCTCAATCTGTCTCTCTATGCCCGTCTCAAAACCACAATCAATCTATCTATCTATCTATCTATCTACCTATCTATCTATCTATCTGCCTATCTCAACACCCCCGCACCTACTCCCCCCAAAACACTATCTATCTACGTGTATCTATCTATCTCACTTCTTCTCAATTCTACTTCTCCTCCTCCAAGTATACTATCAACACTTTCACTGACGTTTAACCAAGTTTTCCCTATATGGAGGTGGAAATGACGCGGTAAATTGCTAATCTCCCCTCCTTCACCCCCTACCCCCCTACCAAACCTCCCCCTCCCCACAGTATTAGTCCTATCAATGGCCTACATCAACCAAGACACACAAAAAAATAACAAATAAAAATACTGAAAACATCTGGAATTTCCGTTTAAGATCAATATTATTATTTTTTTCCCACCAGAGATAATAATACTTACAGTAGAAACGATTACGAATGATATACCAACTTCTATATAGTAAAGTTATATTACGAGGTTTAATGCAGCCAAGTACAGTGATTATAAGACATGTTTAATATTTGTAAAAGAAAGGTGATACATTACAAAACAAATCACAGCAAATTACAGAAACTATATTACAAAAAATAATAAGTAAGGATATTTTGTAGTATTATGAGTAGAGGAATGATATCACACAAAACTAAGTGGCGGTAATATGGCGAATTATAATACGGTCATCATAATACGAGACTTATTCAACGGTATTAATAAGATATACGTGGAGAAAACAGCTGATGGGCTGGGGGGCTCTGGTGGCTGGCGGTAGTACTAACACTTACAGAAATATATAACTTATCATGTGTGTGTTAGTAAGCAGGTATTAGCAGTACAGTAAAGTCGTAAACAAACTTGTGTGATACAGTACATGAACATCAACTGTAAAACGTAAACAAACATCAGCTGTGAAACGTAAACAAACATCAGCTGTGAAACGTAAACAAACATCAGCTGTGAAACGTAAACAAACATCAGCTGTGACACATTTTGGCGCGAACTTAAAGTCTTCATGAACGCTGGTACTTTCCTTCATTCACATCCATTTTCATTCCTTCATTCATTCATTCATCTTCGTGCGAGAGACAATGCCCCAAAAATGCGACCACTATTCCCTAAACACACATCGGAATAAACTGACCAGAGAATATTGTACGAGGGAGTTTACAAAGGACTTAAAAACAGATAGGTGTAGACACAACTTGAGGGTTAGCTCGAGTACAGTCAGGTGAGGTCAAGGTGAGTTAGATGAGGTTACAGTTTGAATCAAGCTGTCAGAAAAGCAGCTGCTGAATGCACGACGACTAATAGCTGAATGCACAAAGACCTCAAATGCGCGACTAATAGCTGAATGCAAAGACCTTGAATGCGTGACGACTAATAGCTGAATGCAAAGACCTTGAATGCGTGACGACTAATAGCTGAATGCAAAGACCTTGAATGCACGACTAACGGCTGAATGCACAAAGACCTTAAATGTATGGTGACTAATAGCTGAATACACAAAGATTAATAGCTGAATGCACGACGACCAGCAGTAAAACGTACAAATATAGACGGAAACGACGTAGACGGGGAAGAGTCCCTAAAGTGACTCAAGGAAACGACCACGATGGGAACCTCTCACACAGTTAGACAAGGAGACCCGCCGTGTGAGTGTGTGTGTGTGTGTGTGTGTGTGTGTGTGTGTGTGTGTGTGTGTGTGTGTTTTGCCGTGTTTCTTGTGTACATCTTCAAGGTAGTGGGTATTAATTTATCAAAAAGCAAGTGTTCCCACGTTTGGTTAGGTTAGGTCAAGTTAAGTTTGGTTACGTTAGGTTAGGTCACGTTAGGTTAGGTTACGTTAAGGTTAGATTAGATCACGTTAGGTTAGGTCACGTTAGGTTAGGTTACGTTAAGGTTAGATTAGATCACGTTAGGTTACGTTAAGGTTAGATTAGATCACGTTAGGTTAGGTTAGGTTAGGTTAAGGTTAGATTAGATTAGATCACGTTAGGTTAGGTTAGGTTAGGGTGTTGGCCACATTAGCACCTTTGTTTGGAAGCTTCTCACGACCATGATGATCATTACCTGTGGGATGACGCGATGGTGCCCCTTCTCACTCCTCTTCATACACCTCCATCAACACCACGAGTTATTTCCTTCTCTCCCTATCTTCCCTTATACCCTCCTTCCTTATCCTTATCCTCCTTCATACCATTCTTTCTTTCTCCTCTCCTTCCCTCCCGCATACCCTCATTCTCTCACTCCTTCCCTCCAACATTCCTTCCCCACTCCGTCCCTCCCTACCTAACTCCTCTACTTCAGCCCTGACTCCCTCCCCCTCCCCTTCCTGACCTGTCCTCCTCCCCTCCCTTAATTCCTCACTCACTTCTTTCCTCCCTGTCTCACTCTCTCCCTCCCTCACCCTGCCGCACCTCACCACTGGCCTTCATCTCTTCTCACACTCCCCATCTCAGTTCTTCACACACATAATAACCGAGGCAATTGTGTTCTCTCTCTCTCTCTCTCTCTCTCTCTCTCTCTCTCTCTCTCTCTCTCTCTCTCTCTCTCTCTCTCTCTCTCTCTCTCTCTGAATATACAATAGGGTTCTTTTCACCTGAGGGTCGGCCACCACAGCCCTCCTCTCTAAATGCTTTCGGAATGTCTATTATAACTCTTGTATGTATCTATCTATCCATCCAGCCCAGTCTCTACCTTCACCTGGCCCTCCTACCATCAACTTCATCCATTAATATTCCTACCATCATCCCTTCCTTCCTAATTTTACGGTCAAAGTATCTCATTTTTATCTGATATTATTTGTATACAGATTTTATAACCCAAAACAACTGACATGTGTTGCAGTTATACATTAGGTGTGTGTGTGTGTGTGTGTGTGTGTGTGTGTGTGTGTGTGTGTGTGTGTGTGTGTGTGGTGTGTGTGTGTGTGTGGTGTGTGTGTGTGTGTTGTGTGTGGTGTGTGTGTGTGTGTGTGTGTGTGTGTGTGTGTGGTGTGTGTGTGTGTGTGTGTGTGTGTGTGTGTGTGTGTGTGTGTGTGTGTGTGTGTGTGTGGTGTGTGTGTGTGTGTAGTGTGTGTGTGGTGTGTGTGGTGTGTGTGTTGTGTTGTGTGTGTGTGTTGTGTGTGTTGTGTGTGTGGGGTGTGTTGTGTGTGTGTACAGTGTGTGTGTGTGTGTTGTGTGTGTGTGTGTGTGTGTGTGTGTGGTGTGGTGTGTGTGTGTGTGTGAGTCCTTGAGAGAGGGGCCTTCCCGCCAAATTAGGTGTTGTATAAGAATGATGGGATATGAGGCAGTGTATAACAAGTGTGTTTTTATACCGACCTGACATTATGAGAATGTTAAATCCGGCTCACAACACACACACACACACACACACACACACAACACACACACACACACAACGTTACATCCTGGACCCTACACCTTCACTATTGTCACTAGGTTTGTTACGGGTAGCTGGTGGGCCTTTAAATATGGCGTCGAGTGCCTGTGTTAAGTTGAAACCGATTATGAGACAGAAACGTACTGTAAACGGCAGAGACAGGCAACATACACACCAACAGGCAACACATACACACCAACAGGCAACACATACACACCAACAGGCAACACATACACACCAACAGGCAACACATACACACCAACAGGCAACACACATACACTCCAACAGGCAACACATACACACCAACAGGCAACACATACACACCAACAGGCAACACATACACACCAACAGGCAACACATACACACCAACAGGCAACACATACACACCAACAGGCAACACATACACCCAAATAGCAACACACATACACTCCAACAGGCAAACATACACACGAACAGGCAACACACATACACACCAACAGGCAAACACATACACACCAACAGCAACACATACACACCAACAGGCAACACATACACACCAACAGGCAACACATACACACCAACAGGCAACACATACACTCCAACAGGCAACACATACACTCCAACAGGCAACACATACACACCAACAGGCAACACATACACACCAACAGGCAACACATACACACCAACAGGCAACACATACACACCAACAGGCAAATACACATACACTCCAACAGGCAACACATACACACGAACAGGCAAATACATACACGAACAGGCAACACACATACACACCAACAGGCAACACATACACACCAACAACAGGCAACACATACACACCAACAGGCAACACATACACACCAACAGGCAAACATATACACACCAACAGGCAACACATACACTCCAACAGGCAACACACATACACTCCAACAGGCAAACACATACACACACCAACAGGCAACACATACACACCAACAGGCAACACATACACACCAACAGGCAACACATACACAATTTAAACATAAACACATACACTCCAACAGGCAAATACCCAACAGGCAACACATACACACCAACAGGCAACACATACACACCAACAGGCAACACATACACACCAACAGGCAACACATACACACCAACAGGCAACACATACACACCAACAGGCAACACATACACTCCAACAGGCAACACATACACACCAACAGGCAACACATACACACCAACAGGCAACACATACACACCAACAGGCAACACATACACACCAACAGGCAGCAGTCCCAACTCACCTGCAAGGAAAGGTAACGTAATTAGCGACCCATTAAATACTATTCTTTCTCCCATTTATCTCAGCTTATTTCTCTAACACCTGTCCCAGAGATCATCACTAGACGGCAGAAGTAGACAGAAATGGGGGAAGAAGGCAGGAATGGGTGGAGAAAATAGGAATGGGGGAAGACAGGTGTGGGACTGCGGCAGGTAAACAGGTAAGTAGACAACACTCCTTCGCCGGTAAACAATGTGACTTCATTATGAACCTGTACAGCATAGTGGCGTCATCAGTTCTTTATTCATAATGTTGCACTTACTGATGTGTGAGGGAGGTGAGGGAGGGAGGGAGGGAGGGAGGGCGTGTCTGTCTCACAAAGTCCTTCACCACACCATCACAACACAACACCACTATTATAATAATAATAATAATAATAATAATAATGGTTGCCCCTGGTGTCCGAGGGTGACCAGCCACTTACGAGCGAATTTATTTAAGGTGCAGAAGCTGTCCCCAACATAACAACCACATCCTAAGGTGACGAGTTGTAAGATCCAATGTCAAGATATAATCCGAGAAGACCGGACAACTCGCCAACTGCACTGGCTAACCATCACCCCGGAACACGACCCGCAACATCCATTGTCTCTAGCGTGAAGAAACTTGCCCATAACTTCACCCTGCAGGGGACTGAACCCAGGACCACCATAACACTTACCACCACTATATATCGCCACAACCACAATAACACTATCAGAAACCACCACAATACCGGCATTACCACCACCACCAACCTCACCCCTTAAACTACCCCATCTTAATCACATTGACCTAAACTAACCCAATCCTCCAAGGTAGCGTAAGGGCATTTGATCGTGGAATAAGCTTAGAGTGGTGGAAGGAGGGGGGTGGATATGTCTTTCTCATCACGCGTGGGCACCAGGCCGCGGGTCGAGTGCTCATTAGGAGGTCTTATCTTGGACAGGTGTGTTGTAGATGTGCTGTTATAATTATCTCTGTCTCTTATCTTTCTCCCTTCTCTCTCTCTCTCTCTCACAAAGCACAGAATTACAGATAAATCCACCCACTACCATACCCCTAATCCCCCCCCACTAAGTAATCCTACCACACTAATCCGTAAGACTGAAGAAGAAGAAAAAAAAAACAGCAGAGGTAACAAGCAGCCACCCCACAGGACGCCGGCCATGAAGACCTCAAACGGGCCCCAGTCCTCATAAACCCTAACGTAACCTTGACACTCAGTCCTAATAGGCCCTAATTCTGATAGTTAGGTTAGTTTGGGTTGGGGCTTAACCTAACCTAACCTTGGGTATAAGTAAGACCAGGTGAACGATAAGCACCCACCCAAGATAAGTGGAGGGAGGGAGGGAGGGAGGGAGGAGGGAGGGTGGGGGCAAGAGTTTGATCTCGGGAATCACTAATCAGATAACGCCTGATAACACCATCATATTATCACACCATCGTCCCCCTCCCCTCAGCGTCTACCCCCTCCCCCCTCCCTACAGCGTCCCTCCCTCCCCAACCCAGGTGCTGCTGGCTAATGTTGACGTTAGATGGATGATTCTCATAAACCTGGAGACCAGAGTAGGTGATGGGGATTAGGTATGACTCACACTCTACAACTCACTCCCTCACTCTACACTCACTCCCTCACTCTACAACATACACACAATCGCTCACAAATACACACACATGATCACATACATACTCACTCTTATTCCCCCTCTCTCTCTCGCTTATACACACACACACACACACACACACACACACACACACACACACACACCACACACACACACGGTCATGTTCTCTCGTCCGGCATTCTCGACTCATCAACGCCATCTTAACTTTCTCGGAAGTTCGACAAAAAGATGATCAAAGACAGATAAATGTGATTGGACGGTGGGGTGATGGGGGGCGAGATGGAGTGTGAGGAGTTGGGGTGTGAGAGGTGTGAGAGATAGGAGTGTGAGAACGTGGATGGGTGTGAGGAGGGCGTAGGGGGTGTGAGGAGGAGGGCGTAGGGGGGTGTGAGGGGGCAGGTGGGTGTGGGGGGCGTGGGGGGGTGTGAGGGGGGCTAGGTGGGTGTGAGGGGGGCATGAGGGGGTGTGGTGGTGAGGGAAGGGGCGTGAGAGACCGTAGAGGGGAGGGGGCATGGAGGAAGAGGATAAGAGGCCACCAGACCAACTCTGACGAGACAACACTACCTGACGAAGCGCTGACGACGACCCAATAACCTGAACGTTCCTGTTATGGTGTCATTTTTTACCCTTAATAACTCTGAACCAAGTGACGCCAGAGTAACGACTAACCAACTGCAGGTAAAGATAGATAGACAGATAGAGATAGATATAATTTAGATAGATTGGTAGATAGATACATATAATTGAGATAGATAGAGAGTTTCACGGGACTGATGAGTGAGGTCCTATACACTGACACTAAAACGCTGCTGCTTGCCTCTGTGTAGTAGCGACCCACCACAACACACACACACACACACACACACACACACACACACACACACACACACACGTACACACACCAATCACGTACACATCGCCCTAACTACGAAAGAGTGACAGGATGTTTTTATCAGGTGAGGAGGGGAGGAGTGTTGGAGGTGTTAGAAGTGTTGGAGGGGGTGGTGGAGAGTGTTAGTGATGATGGGCTGAATGAAGAGTAGTGTGTCTGGTGTGGGAATGTGTGCCCTCACTCTCCACACACACACACAAATGCGTATGTATGTATATGTATGTATGTATGTATGTATGTATGTATGTATGTATGTATGTATGTAACAACTCATAAGTCTGTCACTGCTGGATGAGTGTCATACTATAGTCCAAGTGACGGTAGATTAGCAGTACTTTGTATTCCTTTTGCACTACCGCTCACAGGATGAGTATAGAAGTACACAATAAACTAGCCGCCGTTGTAAGTGGTAAAATTCAATTCAATTCCACACACACACACACACACACACACACACACACACACACACACACACACACACACACACACACACACACACGCAGGCAGGCACACAAGGGCCACGTAAGAAGACAGACGACCCAGTTGTGTGAGTACCATCTACAGTCACAACACCACCACCACTCAGCCTCCGCCCCACGCCCTCTCCTCTCACCTCCCTACGCCTCCGACTGTCTCACGTTCCTCAAAAATGGCGCCAGACTTACACTGTGACTCTACCGTAACTATAGATGTGGTGTGTGTGTGTGTGTGTGGTGTGTGTGAGAATCCAACATTAGTATTTCTTGTTGCCGGAAATATAGGATGGTGCAACAAAACAAAACACACACACACACACACACACACACACACACACACACAATGTTATGTTATTATATATCCTCCTGTGCCTAACATCTCTCAGCTTCCTGGGACGAGGGGGGTGGAGGTGGGGGAATGGGGATAAGGGGAGGGAGGGGGATAAGGGGAGGGAGGATATGGGGAGGGTAGTACAGACACAGCAAAGGTGGTGATGAGTTTTGTGTGGTGGTGCTACTTTCTCTCAACACCCCTCCACCATTATTAAAAGGTACTCTTGCGTCACGGTTCTGTTACTTACCTACTGTCATGCCTCAATCATACGCTACTGTCACGGTTGCTATACTACTGTACTGTCGTGGTAGTCACTGTCTGTCACACTACTCTTAGGTTAATGTTATGGTACTGTCATATTATCATGCTACTGTCACGGTACTGCCATACTATCAAGAGCAGGAACAAGGAGAGGGAGGAGACGACATGATGATTCAAAAGCCAGGGAGTGTAGAGAGAGACCAGAGACACTTGCCATACCACAATCAACCACCACACCACCCAGTCCACCGCCACTGTAGGGTGAGTCACACTTCACAGTCATACAGTTCCGTGTACTCCTGACTGTAATCTTCCGTCTGTTATATTTAAAACCACAAGGTCAGTCTCTCAGTCACGCCCCGAGTCAACCACCATCCTGGAAACTACACACACACACACACCCCATTACAGTCCCCTGGTGCACTAAACCCTGCATTCACCATCACCACTACAACTATACTTACCTCTTCTCCTATCCACCATATACCCCAACCACCATCAATATACAGTATACTCCCTTACACTCCCCCTCTACACTCCCTAAATGAAGGTGAGGATATAAAGGCTTCCGTAAGGTGAGTCTTAGTGGTAGGAGGTTATACTACTACTACTACTACTACTACTACTACTACTACTACTACTACGACAACGACGACTACTACTACTACTACGACAACGACGACTACTACTACGACAACGACGACTACTACTACTATTACTAGGCTAAGTGAGACATTAAATTTAGGTGAAAATATTAAAATTAGTCAAAATAAATTGTTTGTGGGGAGGAAAAAAAAATCAGGTTGGTAAATTTTTTTTTTCCCACAGGTGAGTCGTCAGGTTAGGTAAAGCCAGTTAGTGTGAGTCGAGAACAGTAGATCGTTTGTCTCGTGTGTGAAAGTGGTCTATGAACGACCCCCCTCCCTCACGACACGACCGTGGTATAGTACGTAAAGTGGATTGACTAAAGAGTTGTGTGTGTGTGTGTGTGTGTGTGTGTGTGTGTGTGTGTGTGTGTGTGTGTGTGGAGATATGATCCAACTATATCTTAGCATCACCCTTCACTACTATACTTTCTAAACTTTTGCTCATCACCTTACCCCCCTCATCATCACCCTCACTCATCAGTAAAAGTACTCTTATATAAAGATGGTGGTGTTCTCTCTTAACTCAAAATATTCACCAGATACAAATACAAATCAGTCATCAAGTGTCCCCCATCCTCTCCCTGACCCCGACCTCTACACTCCCTGACCTCTACACTTCCTGACCTCTACACTCCTGACCTCTACACTTCCACCTCTACACTCCCTGAGCCTCTACACTCCCTGACCTCTACACTTCTGACCTCTCCTCCTGACCTCTACTCCCTCCTCCTTCCTCACTGTTCATTATTCCTCCCAAAGAATGAACTATTAGTTAATTTTGGTATTCCGCATAATTAGGGACCCCTTGACCCCTCCTCTAACTAACCTAACCTAACCTCTTCTTCCTAACTTAACCTCCGCAGCTGTAGCACTCATCTTTTTGTTGGAAGAAAAAACAAGACAATTCCTCCCGTCTGTATTTCTGGACACCGGATGAACCTTCTCTACTGACAACTAAAAGCAGTCGTGTGTGTGTGTGTGTGTGTGTGTGTGTGTGTGTGTTTTCTCATACAATTCTTGGCAGGAGAAACTTCAATCTTTCACTCCCCCGCCCCCTCTCTCTGTCTGTCTACAACAACTACAAAAAACACTATTTTCTCATACATTCATCAGACACATGTAAGTATAAACACACACACACACACACCTTCTCTCCCTCTCTCCTCTGCCCCTCTCTCTCTCCCCTCTCCTCTGCCCCCCTCTCTCCCCTCTCTCAGTAAGGCACAACATAAGGCAGGAGGTATGTGGTTTGTTAAATTTCAAAAGGTCAGACGACTGTGGAGTTTTACATTGAGTTGTTACGTCATTCAGGTAGGTGTTAAGTGGAAGGACAGATGGTGTTATGGGGCGGCTGGTGGTAGTGGGCAGCAGGTAATGGGGCGGCAGGTGGTGGGTGGGCGGCAGGTGGTGTTATAGGCGGCAGGTGGTGATAAGTGGGCCGGCAGTGTTATGGGGCGGCAGGTGGTGATAAGTGGGCGGCAGATGGTGTTATGGGGCGGCAGGTGGTGTTGAAGTGGGCTGCAGGTGGTGTTAGGTGGGCGGCAGGTGGTGTTATGGGGCGGCAGGTGGTGATAAGTGGGCGACAGGTGGTATGGGGCGGAAGGTGGTGATAAGTGGGCGGCAGGTGGTGTTATGGGGCGGCAGGTGGTGATAAGTGGGCGGCAGATGGTGTTATGGGGCGGCAGGTGGTGATAAGTGGGCGGCAGATGGTGTTATGGGGCGGCAGGTGGTGATAAGTGGGCGACAGGTGGTGTTATGGGGCGGCAGGTGGTGATAGAGGGCGGCAGATGGTGTTATGGGGCGGAGGTGGTGATAAGTGGGCGACAGATGGTGTTATGGGGCCGAGATGAAGGGGGTGACAGTAGATGAAAATTATGGTGAGTTTGGGACAATAACGATGGTGGTGGAGGCCTGGTGGTGGTATGGAGGGCCTGGTAGTGGAGACACCTGGTGGTGGAGTAGTGGAGGGCCTGGTGGTGGTAGTGGAGGCCTGGTGGTGGTAGTGGAGGGCCTGGTGGTGGTAGTGGAGGGCCTGGTGAGGTGGTGGTGGAGGGCCTGATGAGAGTAGTGGTGGAGGGCCTAGTAGGTGGCAGTGGGGGCCTGGTGGTGGTAGTGGAGGGCCTGGTGGTGGTGGTGGAGGGCCTGGGGGTGGAGGGCCTGGCTGGTGGTATGGAGGGCCTGGTGGTGGTGGTGGGCCTGGTAGTGGAGGCTGAGGTGGTGGTGGAGGAGGCCTGGTGGTGGTGGACCTGGTGGTGGAGGCCTGGTGGTGGAGGGACCTGGGTGGTAGTGGAGGCCTGGTGGTGGTGGAGGGCCTGGTAGTGGAGGGCCTGGTAGTGGAGGGCCTGGTGGTGGTAGTGGAGGCAGGTAACAGCAGATCATCCTGGAATAGCCTGATCTCATGCCTGCTGCTGACTCTTTCCTCCCGCCTCCAGAGGCTCTGTGTGTGTGTGTGTGTGTGTGTGTGTGTGTGTGTGTCTGCCTTGATCTGCCTCCCCAACAACAACCACAACCACAAAGCAGGTCACACACACACACACACACACACACACACACAAACAGGTATACACACACAGATATACACGCAAGCAGGTACACAGAAGAGCCCACACACACATGAGCAACTACGAGCACATAAAAACAGGTAATATAAGCGAAGAGAAAAAAAAACAGGCGAAAGAACCACAAGTAAAGACAACTAAAGAAACAAACAAACAACCACAAAACAAGGATACACAAACGCACCTAAAACGACAAACACGAACAAGTATAAAAAACCGGATATACAATCAAGCACAGGGACAAACAGAACACACACACACACACACAGGTAAGAGACAGTCAAGGCCTCTGAGAGAACTGAATATTACGGTTTAATAACATAAATGAGATACTGAGGGAGGGAAGGATGAAGGACACAGTGGGAGGTGTGGGGTGGTGTGGGAAGGAAGGTGATGAGGGGCATCTACCTCCAAAAACTGTTGAGCAACCATGATTTTACACACACACACACACACACACACACACACACACACACACACACACACACACACACACACACACACACACACACACAAGTCATGACGTCCTCACCCAAGACATTAACAAAGAGTGATCAAGAATTGTTTACAAGCTACGTCACCGCTGCCAGACGACCAACAAACCCCAGGGTCAGGTCTTGAAGATATCGTACTGGTGAGTGAAGTTATTTTAGGGGAAATAATAATAACGATGAATGATAATAGACAATAATAACAGGTAAACTTTTTTTTTAATAGACTTTTAATTGATGGTTTAATATCGTGACCAAAACTTTTATTACCATTATTATCATCATTGTTGTTGTTATCACTGCAGGTATAACTCGTACACCTGGCAACAACTCCCTCATACACCTCGTTAGATCCATCACCTAAAACTTTTCTCTCAGTGAGGGAGTGAATCAGGTCTGGTGTCCATAGAGCTGACTGATGGCGTTAAAAATAAATGTGTGTGTGTCTGTCTGTCTGTCCTGAGTGAGTCGTCATCCTACTCAGGGGGTTAAGTGAGTCATGCTAGGTGGCGTTAAGTGAGTCATGGTGTGGCAGGGTTAAGTGAGTCATGGTGTGGCAGGGTTAAGTGAGTCGGTGTGGCAGGGTTAAGTGAGTCATGGAGTGGTAGGGTTAAGTGAGTCATGATGTGGCAGGGTTAAGTGAGTCATGGTGTGGTAACAGTGAGTAATCTAGATCTCTTCCCACAAGTTAAAAGAGAAAGTTAATGTAGAGACTTGTGAGGATCCGTCCCCTGTAATTACATTTTTAAATCAAGTTCTTGACCCCAACCATCCTGAGGTCACCTGGTTAGCCTGAGGTCACATGGTTAGCCTAAGGTGGTGGTGGTGACTCTGTACCCTGTCTCTCACACCCCCCCTCTACCTCCACTGAATCACCTCCTCTACCTCCTCTGTCACCTCACCCCTCTCTACCTCCACGGAGTCACCCCCTTTACTGTCCTGGATCACCCCTTCTCCCCCTCTTTAATACTCACTGGTTCACCCCCTCTCTCTCTCTTACCTTCCCCGCGTCACCACCCCTCCTCAAGGTGCAGCCTCCTGCAGCGCCTTCAGGCAGCACAGACGAGGTGAGAGGGAGTCACCTGCTGAGCCTCACTCACCTTACCCTCCCCCCACATGACATCACATGGGGGGCAGGAGTCCTCATCCCTGTCTGTTCTCCCTTTATTCAGAGAGAGAACAAACTACGCCCTCACCGCGTCTGAACCGCACCAGTGTATACGCAAAGGAAACACGGACGGACGGACAGGTAGGTAGGTGTACGTGCAGACGCTCTCAGGTGGGTGAGTCTCGAGGTGTGTAAAGAACAGGCAAGAAGTTGGGAGGAAGGAAGGCGGGAGGGAAGAAGGAAGGAGGGAAGGAAGGGGAGGAGGGAAGGAAGGAGGGGGAAGAAGAGCAGGAGGGAAGGGAGGGAGGGAGAGGAGAGGTTCAGCGGACTGTGACACGGACAAAAGGTTTACGTCACCACACTGGGCTGCCTCACACTGCCCTCACCACAGAGGCACAATTATAAACGGTGAAATAAAGTGTACAATTATCTTAGGCGTTTTATCCGAGGTACAGTGTATATAAAGGAGCCTATACAGGGTGTTAAGTGCTCTACGCCGGGTAATGTTTGGTGATACATCTGTGGGAAGGACGGATAGCATATCGCCATCAAGTTTACACCATCAAGCTTACACCATCAAGCTTACACCATCAAGCTTACACCATCAGGTTTACACCATCAGGTTTACACCATCAAGTTTACACCATCAAGCTTACACCATCAGGTTTACCCCATCAAGTTTACACCATCAAGCTTACACCATCAAGTTTACACCATCAAACACACCATCAGGTTTACACCATCAAGTTTACACCATCAGGTTTACACCATCAAGTTTACACCATTAAGGTAACAATACAGGTGTTAAGTAGGTCAGGTTAAGTAAGAGACGTTAGTGTCGTTCTGACATTATGTATTGGCACTAAGTAGGTTAAACTGGGGAAGTATATTGACAGTGCCAGTATGTTTTATTATTATTATTATTATTATTATTATTATTATTATTATTATTATTATTATTATTATTGGTATTCAACACTAAGTAAGTTTGTGTTTTTCTTTTGAGCTTTACGGTAGACAACTCTCGCCCGACAGGCTTTAAAACACAAGACTGGCGGACTTTATTAAACATTTCACTCCTGCAGTATTTACCAGTGATAACAAACCGTAATTACCTTGTATACTCAACAAACTGGTTCTTTTATCATTAGTGTTTAAGAGGCGTCGTGTCCGTACCTGTCTTAATCTATTACAAAGTCACTCAGGTTAATCACCTCGCTAGACCCGCAGGACAGGTGATATCGTCATGTACCTGGAGGGGTGAGGGGAGTGAGGGGTGAGGAGGTAATAATCACTTGGTATCACTTGTAAATTAGCAATACAGTAAAATGTGTCTGGTGTTATTGACGTTGAGAATTGTGTAGAAATTGTGTAAGAGATGGAGGGAGCCGGGGGAGGGAGGGTTGTATCCTTCAAAACAGGTGTATGTTAAGTAAGATCTTGTTTATGCACACACACACACACACAAGTAGCATATACAAAATTGTGTTAAGACATTATGACACACCGGACGAAGGATTTGGACAACCCTACCGAGACAACAGGAGTCACAGTGTTCATTCTGACATCCATCGGCCCCGGCCACGGTGCACCTCAGGGGGAGGGGGCTATGGTCGCTGCTACATGATGATCCCCGTGATTTATGGGGGAGGGGATGGGGGCTGGGTTTGGGTACCATACAGGATTGTGTAGTGGGAGGAGGGAGGGTGTGATGAGGGAGGTGGGCGTTGATAGTGCAGGATACGTGGACGTGGGTAGTGAAAGGGTATTAGCAGGTGAAGGAGTGAAAGGACACGTGCTAGAGGGAGGGGGAAGGAGAGAGGAGGAAGGGAGGGGAGGAGAAGGGAGGGAGAGAAAGGAGGGGAGGAGAAAGGGGGGGAAGAGAGAAAACACCTGTGAATGATACCAATAGTTCTTCCCAACACCACCACACAATAAATCCCTCTAACACCTCTCTCACACCCCAACCTGGCATCGAACCCGGGACGGATAGGTGGGAGGCAAGCGTGTTGTCATTATTACCACCAACACGCGATTATACCTGATGGATTCCCGTTGAAGATATAATGACTAAGGTGGGGACCAGCTGACCTATACACTCCCGTCTCTCTCCCTAGCAACCGTAAAGCTCAGACAAGCGGGTCGGTTGCTAGGGTGTCTCGTCATACTTGGTAATTAAATAAGATTGGACTCTCTCTCTCATTCCCCCCTCATTCACTTATTCATACAAGGAAGTTTATCTCTCAACAGACAGACAGACAGACAGACAGACACACACACACCTAGGAGTGAGGCAAGACACCGATGCCAGACCAGATCAGCCGTGATACACCTGAACACGGCCTTTACCACTACCACCATCACAGCTACCCCGAGCCTTGACAAGATCCCTAAGACAACGGTAGGACAACGGGAGAAAAAACGGGAGTGCGCAACGGCAAGGCAATGGATGGAGGATTAGGAGAAGGAAGAAGGGAAGAAGAAAGAAGACGACGACAGGAAGGAGGAAGGAGGAAGAGGACCACCATGAAGTAAAATATCAACACACAAAGTTCCGGGAGGAGAGAAAGGAGGAAGAGGAGGAAGAGAAGAGGAAGAAGAGGAGAAAGGAAGGAAGGAAGGAAGGAGGGAGGAGGAGAAGGAGGAGGAGAAGGAAGGAGGGAGGAAGGAGGAGGGGAGAAGGAAGGAGGAGGAGAAGGAAGGAGGAGGGAGAAGGAGGAAAGGAGGAGGAGGAGGAGAAGGAGGAAGGAGGAGGGAGAGAAGGAAGGGAGGAGGAAGAGGGAGGAGGGAAAAGGAAGGAGAGAAGGAGAGGGAAAGGAAGGAGAAAAAAGGGAAGGAGAAGAGGAAGAGAGGAAGAAGGGGGGGAGGAAGACCATAAACCACCAAAACACTGACAGTAATCATAATATATTCCCATCTCCGTCAGTGTCTCAGCGGCGATACAATTGAAACATTTCCAGAGTGAGAAATTATTGAGAGATGAATTAAAAATAATTCTCTAATACGTAAATTTAATGACTGGTGCAGAGGTTAAAGGTTCGTTGTTGTCGTGTCTTGAATATTTATGTAACACTCTGTAACGTCACGGGGTTCAGTATAATACTTTTGTTAGATACTGAGAATATTTTATTGATTTTATTGATTTTTATATTTTTTAACGTTTGAGTGGGGGTAAGGGAGAAGGAGGAAGAGGGGGAGTGAGGGAGGAGGAAGGGGAAGAAGAGGAGATGTGGAAGAGGGAGGTGTAAGCATGAAGCGGGAAGGGTGGGAAGGGGGAAAGGGAAGTATCTCTCTTTCTACCCTTTGTCATTTTAAGCAAGGAAAACATTGACTGATCCGTCGACTGCCCCGCCCACTTTATCTGATGGACCAATGAGAGGTATCCTGCGCGCCCCCTCTGTTTACCCGCCAACCTTTACTCGCAGAAACCAAACACACCGACAAAAAACGTCTCTTTACGCTCCCGTTCTTTTATCTGGTGTCTGTAGGCGTTCACGAGGATGAGATGGAGTGAAGTATGATTTCAGGTTCAATTCAAGTATCATACACAAGGTTATACTCCTACACGATGGCCACACTCCACATCAACAGGCTCTCCCCTCACTATCAATCATCCAATCTCACACCGCACTATAAAACCATCACATAATTAAATCACTACAGCATCACAATATATCAAAAAGAAAACATTATATAATTAAGAAAAACACGTCTGGGTACAATATGTTTAGCCTGGGCCCTCTGTAGCTTTGTGAACAGACAGACTTTTGTAGTAAGAAGGATTTATGTCAAGTGTATCTACAGTAAGTGATTATGCCCCGCCCCCGCCCGCCCGCCTGATGAAGGTACCGAGGAAGTGAACAACAGATGTTATACCGCCCCAAACCTCGCGTGTTACGGCACACTAATTAATTAACATGTAAACATCGTGTGAGGCGCCACTTTCCCGTTGTGCTATGTTGAATGTTGACTACCAGAGCACGTGGCCACTGTCCCCCCCAGACACACACACACACACACACACACACACGTTCACAATTACGATGTTTGGATAAATTCAATAATAACTGTAGGCACTCAATGATTAGCCACAAATATACAGTTGTCCCAGGGTAACCTCCCACACGGTGACGGCCAGCGTGTGTGTGTGTGTGTGTGTGTGTCAACAGGGAGGGCGTCGTCGTTGCCATGGTGAGGATGACGTCAGGTGGGATGCTGAACTAATGATGGAGTGGGTGTTACAGCAACTTCCTCCTCCACTCCTGAGAATGTTCCCCCTCCACACGGGTTCTCGAGGATGTGTTTTAAGTATGGTGACGTCAAACTCTTAACCACAAGATATACAACAGTTTACGTCACACAACAACACCAGTATCCGCCGGGCAGCCATTTTCTATATTATCGATCGTTTAATTGAAATTATTATCTTGTTGTCTCCTTATTGTTTGGTGAAAAAAAATCAATTTATTTGTGTGTTATGATAATGGAATGTAAAGGAACACACACACACACACACACACACACACACAGGCAAAGAGAGAGACAAATTGATAAAAATAGACAAACAGAAAGACAGAAACAAATATACAGAGACAGACAGACAGACAGACTAACGTTCCGCCATAGTTCCCACGGGCGTCATCAACAGAGGGACTAGTTAAGTATTTCTCAACGGTTACTAAACCATTATACACTACAGTAGTGAAAGTGATACAGTAGCTGCCACCACACGTCCACTACACCTTCCCTGTAACGTGACCCACACACTGTATTCCACCGTCTTCACATTCCTTAACATCCTACTTTAACCTAACCTAACCTATCACAACACAACCCAACCAAACCTACCTAACAACACAACCCAACCTAACACAACTTCCAACACAACACCCCCAACACAACACTAACCAAACACAAACCAAACCTACCTTACCTAACCTAACTTAACATAACACTTACCTAACCTCAACCCAACCTACCTAGACCTACCCAACCTACCTAACCTAACCTAACCTAAAACTAACCTAATCTAACCCCCGAGGTAGCATGGGGTTGTCTAGAGTGGAGAGGTGGGGATGGAAAGACGGAGGGTTGAGAGGGAGGGAGAGATGGAGAGGGGTTAGAGAGGGAGGGAGAGATGGAGGAGGGTTAGGGAGAGATGGAGAGGGTTAGAGAGGGAGGAGAGATGGAGAGGGGTTAGAGAGGGAGGAGGAAGGGTTAGAGAGGAGAGGGGTTAAGAGGGAGGGAGAGATGGAGAGGGGTTAGAGAGAGGGGGAGGGAGAGATGGAGAGGGTTAGAAGGGGAGGGAGGGGTTAGAGAGGGAGGGAGATGGAGAGGGGTTAGAGAGGGAGGGAGAGATGGAGAGGGAGTTAGAGAGGAGGGAGAGATGGAGAGAGTTAAGAGAGGGAGGGAGAGATGGAGGAGGGTTAGGGAGAGATGGAGAGGGGTTAGAGAAAGGAAGGAAAGTGAAAAGTTGAGATGTTGAATATGATGGTAGTGGTGGTGTCCGGGAAAACATGTAGGGACGTGGGGAGGGTGGGGGTGAGAGGAGTGAGAGAGTGAAGGAGGGAGGGAGGGAGAGGAGAGGAAAACAGAGGTGAGAAGGGAAGAAAAGAGTACGGTACCATTTCACCTCTGACCGTCCCTCACCCCCTCCCCTCCATCATACTGCTACACTCCCTCACAACCTCACCCCTTCCCTCCCCCCTCCCCATCCCTCCAACACACAGACATGCCAACCCCTCACCCCTCGCCTCACAGTCCCCACCAATACACAAAAAGACTACCAATACAATAACAATTCCCTACCTCACTTACACAGCCCCACCATCTTCAGTATTGATAAATATATAAATAAATTGACATAAACGACGCAGGTACATTAGTTTAGCATGGATGGGTAGAGGTCAGGTGAGGTCAGGTGAGGTCAGCATCCCGGATATAACTGGTTGATGACAGGTGAGGGTGGAAGGGGATCAGGTGAGGGTGGAGGGGCATTAGTGAGGGTGGAGGGGCATTAGTGAGGTGGAAGAGCATCATGTGAGGGTGGAAAGGGCATTAGTGAGAGGTGGAGGGCATCATGTGAGGTGGAGGAGCATCAGGTGAGGGTGGAGGAGCATCATGTGAGGGTGGAGGGCATCGGGTGAGGGTGGAAGAGCATCAGGTGAGGGTGGAGAGGCATCAGGTGAGGGTGGAAGGGCATTAGTGAGGTGGAGGGGCATCATGTGAGGTGGAGGAGCATCAGGTGAGGTGGAGGGCATCATGTGGAGGTGGTCGCCCGTCACGGATGCCCAATACCTACTCGGCTGGTACTCCACCCCCGTCAACCACCACCACCACCTACCACAATCCCATCATCACCACTACCAAATACACCTACCACAATCCCACCACCCCCATCACAAACACCTACCACAATCCACCACCCCATCACAAACACCTACCACAATCCCACCACCACATCACAAACACCTACCACAATCCGATCACCACCACCACTAACACTATAATCCCCCATCAACCACACACACACACACACCACACACACACACACACACACACACACACACACACACACACACACACACACCACAACGCAGTGTGTGGACATTGTAAGCTGAGATCAAGGTGTGGGTGGAGAGGAATGAGGGAGAGGAAAAGGTAGGTGTGTGTGCGTGCGTGCGTGTGTGTGTGTGGTGAGTGTGTGTGTGCGTGTGTGAGTGAGTGTGTGTGTGTGTGTGAGTGTGTGTGCATGTGTGTGTGTGCATGTCTGTGTGTATATATGTGTGTGTGTGTGTGTGTGTGATAAGCTTACATCACCGTATCTTGATATAGAAAAAACAAGTTATTTATCTCCAAATTCTGAATATCAAACGTATCTAAGCACAGTATATCGACTTTCTCACTCGACAAATCCTTCTCACTTTCAACACTAAGTCTTGCATCACAATTCTGATTTTTACCTCCCCCACCCCCACCCACCACACGCGCCCCATTCTTGATCCACCAGACAAAATATAAAATAAATAAGTTAGATTAATAAAGATAGGAACACAATACTCCATAATATCTCAAGCTTTTATAATGGTAGTGACCGGGTTGTGTACAAAAGATCATTCAACATGCGAGCGTGTTTGGAAATCTCTGGCTCACGGGGAGGGTTCTAAAGGGCTAGTCATGGCTCCTTTGCTGTTTTGTTCAGGTGTTTGTTTAATGGTTGTTTCAAGAGGTGGTGTGTTGGGGAGATGAAAATGGGTGGTGATTGTGGGGTCAGAGTGGATGAGTGTGGGTGGGAATGGGTGACTGGGGATGTGGGTGAGAATGGGTGACTGTGGGGGGTGTGATGTTTTCTCAGCTGAGTCATGAAGACAATTTGTAAAATGGGTAAGTAATGTTGGTGAAATGTGCAGGGGAGAGAGAGAGAGGTGTGATAGATGGATTTACATAATTTCATATTTGCCTGAATGGTTACAGAAGTGAATGTGGCACGAATTTGTATGTGTGTGTGTGTGTTAATTCTTCAACATTAATCTCGTTGAACATTCATGGAAAGGAAAGAAACCAACCCCATATTCACACCAACACGAGGACACACAGAAGATTGTACCCCTCTCCCCCTGACTGACCTTACCGACTGCAACAAGTATAAACACCAACACATTCTCCTCAATAACTACGATTCTACGCCATCAGGAAGGAACCAACCTAACCTCTAACCCCTTACTGCAGTCCAGCCATCCATAGGTCAAGTCATTCAGGTAGGGGAGAAGGATGATGATGACCTACTGCGTTATGCCTCACTTGAGCACGTAAAAAAAACAACAACCCTCATATACTAAAAACACCATCAGTTAGGTCAGAAAAAAAGCATACTTCGGGGTCACTAAACACACACACACTCAACGTCTGTGTGGTCAAGGTGGCAGCCAGGAAGACAAGGTGATACAAAACAAACCCAAGTGAAACTAAGCCCAGTGGTGTTCCAAGGTGAGCTCTGTAGGTGAAACTGTGAAGTCAAGGTGAAGCCAGGTGCTATAAGGTGCCTTCCTCGGTGTGGCGGCCAGGTGAGGGATGGGAGGGGGGAGGATGGCAGGGGTGAGGTGTGGGTGAGGGATGGCACGGGGTGGTGAGTGGGGAAGGTCGGGGGTGAGGTGTGGATGAGGGGATGGGAGGGTGGTGGGTGGGGGAGGTGGGGAGGGGGGTGAGGGGGGGGGATGGGAGGGGTGAGGGAAGGTCGGGTGAGGTGTGGATGAGGGATGAGGTGGTAAGGGGATGGGATGAGGGATGGGAGGGGTGGGAGGGAGGGGGTGGGTAGATGGGGTAGTGGGGGGTGAGGGATGGTAGGGGGGGTGTGGTGAGGGATGTGGGTGAGAGGGGATGGGGTGGGGGGGGAGGTGGGGGTGAGAGGTAGAGTGAGGGAAGGTAGGGGGTGAGGTGTGGGTGAGGGGGTGAGGTAGAGTGAGGGAAGGTAGGGGGTGAGGTAGAGAGAAGGTCGGGGTGGAGGAGGGAGGGGGGTGAGGGAAGGTGGGGTGAGGTAGGATGAAGGCAGGTAGTGGCCAGGTAGTGACCAGCGTAGGTGAACTTCAGCAGTGGCAAACGACCATCACTACCTATGGCTAACCACACACTGCCCACCACCACCCTCATGATTCCTTACCTCACCTTCCTCCTCACCTCCACCACCCTCACCACCTCTACCTTCCTCCCTCACCTCCACCACCCTCACCACCTCTACCTTCCTCCCCACCTCCCCCTTACCTACTCTCGAGACAGTTTCAGGGATCAAACTATCATCAGTTGTAATGCATCATGAGTGGTCCCCAGACAACACCTCCACCTAAAGCAGTAATGCACAATGAGTGGCCCCATGACATAATAACAATACCCCTTTGTAATAATGCACAGTGAGTGGCCCAACCATAACAACGCCCTCGGTTATAATACAGAGTGAGTGGCCGCAGTAGGTGGTCATAGGTACACACACACACACACACACACACACACACACACACACACACACACACACACACACGATAAGAGCCTTGACTTCTCACTTCCTCTCTATCTTCCAAGACTTTCTCGTGTTTACTGTTTATGGAATAGACTTCGTGCGGATGAACAGACCGACGGGCGGGCATGGGTGGGTGGGTGGGTGGGTAGGGGAGGGGAGGGAGGAAATGTGAGCATAGCCTTCAACACTTCCTGGAGTATGGATTCACCTCACACACACACACACTTTGTTCCTCCCACCCACTCACATACACTTATCCCTGTCTCCCACACACCCTCATTCATCCCTCCCACATACCCACACTCAACCCTTCCACACACGCAATTATCCCTCCCTCGCGACGCGTCATTCACCCGGGGACGTCTTCTCCCCAGTACTGTCGAGGGCCGTCCCCAAGGTAGCGTGAGTGAGGTAGCCGCCGGCCGCTCAGTCAACGCCACCCACTGGGTCTGTCTGGGAGGGGAGGCGGGCTAACGTTTGTCTGGCGTTGGAGGGAGAGCCGGGCGCTATTGTTTTGCTCGTGCTGGCGAAGAGTATCTCACCAACGTCAACTCTACCGCCATCACTATCATTACCACCCTCACCACTATCACTACCACCATCACAACTATCACCACCACCTAAATGACAGTACCCAGCCCAGGTGTGACAGTGACTTGCGTTAATAAGGCTTCAGGTGAGAACACTAGTACAACTCCCAGCCAGTGATCAGTGATGGCCGGAGATCACACACACACACACCAGATGGCAGCTCAATATAACGTCCTCTTAATGTACTGTGCAGTGTATCTTGCATTTTGTTTTGTTTGCATGACTACGCAAAATATCCTCCATTCAATATACTGTATATCTTATCTATCTCTCTACCTTATCTACCTTTGTAAGGTGAAGCGCAGAAGCGTTTACAGCGCCCAACAGGGAAGCATGCTAAGTTCATGCTTGCCTTTACGCCTCATGAGTTATGGGCGTAGAAGCCTGAAGAGTCAATGGTTTACGTCATCAAGTTATTGGAAGCTCCAACAACTTGTCCCTGAATACGAATTCGCAACTTTCGACTTACACCAGGTACCTACTGTACTGCTAGGTGAACAGGGACTAATGGGGGCTAGGAAGTGTGTCCAGACAACTTCCACCGGCCCGGGAATCGAACCCGTGACATCTCGCTTGCGAAGGCGAGAGCTGTACCACTCTACCACCAGCACCCTTTGTATGTATGTATGTATCAACCATATCTATCCACTTTATGTATGTATGTATCTATATATCAACCATATGTATGTGTGTATGTATCAATAACACAAACAACGATAAGCAATACACTAGCCAAGTTGCTGAACAAACCCAACACACTAACACCCCGCCACCCGGACCCACCACCCCTGCCAGGTCTCATGTTGACACTCTACTTGAACCCACCAGCTGGTGTGGCAGAGTGAGTGAGTTAAAATACACCCTATGGACGAGTGAGTGAGTGAGTGAGATATAATACACCCTATGGACGGGTGAGTTAAAATACACCCTAGGGACGAGTGAGTGAGTTGTGGTAATACTCCACCACAATAAACTTGGTTCTCTCTCTCTCTCTCTCTCTCTCTCTCTCTCTCTCTCTCTCTCTCTCTCTCTCTCTCTAAACCATATCCAGAGTTGACTATAGAGCGAATGAGGGAAGGGTCACAGTTGGCAGAGAGAAAGAGATAAGAAAGAGAGAGAGAGAGAGAGAGAGAGAGAGAATAATGTACAGTTCACACACATCCCAACAGTGTCCCAATCACCAAGGTTTCGATATTCTTGAAGGTTTTGAGTCACTTCCACGACACTCACAGCGCGTAAACACCGTGAAATTCTGCGTTATAAAATACATACAAATTCCTGTTACAAAATACTTAAAAATTCTCACGTTATAAAATACAAAATTCCTGTTATAAAATACATAGTACATAAAATCCTACATAATAAAAATACATCTACAAAATCCTATTACAAAATGTATTATGTAGTTAAAAAATCGAAAGATGTAAACTACAAAATCTCGTAAGTTATCAGTAAAAAAAAAACTCGCAAGTCATCTTAAAATCGTAAAAAAAAATACCATAAATATCAATACATATAATCGTGTGGCCTTGTACAGATCAGGACCAAAAACAACAACAAAAATACATGTATACCTCGACAACTGAATCAACTAGTACGGGTTCGACTCCCAGTTCGGATCTACTCGTCACTGGGTTCGAATCCAGGCCGGGTTATACTGCAGTCTTCCTAGGGATTACTATATTATGAGGATAACCCGTTTTCTATGATGATATAACCCGTTTTCTATGATGATATAACCCGTTTTCTATGATGATATAACCCGTTTTCTATGATGATATAACCCGTTTTCTATGATGATATAACCCGTTTTCTATGATGATATAACCCGTTTTCTATGATGATATAACCCGTTTTCTATGCAAGAGAGTTGAGAAAGTACATAACTAACTGACTGACTGATTCACTGACCTATCTTGCTGAGGTCCGGCAGAGGGAAGTGCTTGATGTTCTGGTTGAGCTGCTCCTGGTAGTAGTCCACGATCCCCTGCTGCACCTTCCTCAAGTTGGACACCTGTAGGGACAATAACAACATAGTAAATAAAGGGGGTAACTCGTTCCTTCATTACCCTACCATAATTAATATAAACAAACACATTTTTTCCACGATTTTTTTTACCCAATTTGTAATGTAAAGGTGAAATGGTGATGTTTATTAAATTATAGACAAAAAATTATTATTATTATTATTAGTAGTAGTAATAGTAGTAGTAGTAATTATCATTATTAATAGTAGTACCTTATTACATCACCATCATCATCATCATCATCTTCATCATCATCACTATCTCTCTACAGGAAGGTCACGTCTATAACCTGACTGGTGACCTCGGTGTTCTCGCTCGACCTATGACCTTTCCCAAGCAGGGTCGTCACCCCCAAAACCAGAGGACACACCTCGCTAGGCCAGGCCATGGTCAAGCCGGGGTGCGGGGAGGGCATGACTGAAGCAAGCAAGCACACGCACGCACGCATGCACGCAAAGTATTACAACTTATTGGAGACACGCACGGCATGACTTAACATCTTGAGTACAATGACTTAACCCCCTGAGTACGAAGACTTAACCACCGGAGTACAATGACTTAACAACCTGAGAACGATGACTTGACCCCTTGAAATGAAGTGTGGTGGGGAGGAGGGGGAGGTGTTGTGAGGCAGGGTAACGGGGAGGAGCGGGAGAGAAGAGATGGTAAGGAAGATGAAGAAGAGGGGGAGGTGCTAGTGAGGCAGGGTAACGGGGAGGTGCGGGAGAGCACTCAGGGCAGGTCAGTGAAGGACACCCACCCCGGCCACTCCCTTGAACACTCTCTCTCTCTCTCTTCTCCCCTCTCTTTCACCTCCACTCTTCCCCTCTCTCTCACCTCCTCTCCACTTTCTCTCTCATCTCCTCTCACTTCTACCCCCTCTTTCTTATCCCCCCCTCCCCTGTCTCCTTTCCTTGTTCCCCTTTGTCTTCTCTCCTTCTCCCCCTTCCCCACCTCCCCTCTCCTTGCCTGTTTCCCTTCTGTTGTTGCTGCTGCTTGTTCCGTCACCCCTGGCACAGTGTGCAGCCAGTGGTGCTCCTCGTTTCTACAGCCATTCAGTGTGCCACCTTCCTATTGGCCCGGAGGTTGTACCAAAATCACTCATAGAGGCTGGTTTAATAGCCGGTGAGTGACCTTGGCTTAATGACCACTCAGAGCTTGGTTTAACAGCCAATATGAACCACTTAAAGGTTGGTTTGACACCCAATATGAGCCACTTAAAGGTTGGTTTGACAGCCAATCAGCGCGAACTTCAGAGATTGGTTTAATGGCCACTCAGAGAGCACTCCTACCTTGGCTTATCAGCCACTCAGAGAGGACATTAATTAAAGAAAAACACGGACACCGAGTCTCCCATTTTTTATGACAATATTAACGAGTTTGTTGTTGAACCTCAAAGCTTCGGAAGTTGACTTGTCCTCATAACAGGTGACTTATGAACGCACCTACCTGACGGACGAGGTCTCTCTCTCAGCCACGTCAGAGCAGACACAGGGAGGAGAGGGGGGGGGGGGTGGCCGGGAGCGACACCGTAAAACAACCGTACACCGAGGATAACTTCCCTTCTAGCCGTGCCGCCTCCTCCTCCCGCACTACCAGGTAAGCCACCCATACGCACACACAAAGATGTCTTGAATAAAGGCGAAAGCTAAGGTGCTCCATTGTTTCCCTTTTTCCTGTGTGACTTAATCAAGATATATATGTATGTGTAAGTACATTATGTATGTATGTATGTATGTATGTATGTATGTATGTATGTATGTATGTATGTATGTTCAGTATGTATGTATGTATGTATGTATGTATGTATGTATGTATGTATGTATGTATGTATGTATGTAAGTCTACTAAAAAAGTCTTCGTTATCAGGCAGTTATTAGTGTGGTGTACAGTATGAAGTGAGTCAGGTAGGTACAATCTCACATCTCACATGACGAACTGCTGAGAATTCTGAGACCCCGGGCCCCTGTGGTCTTCACTATCTCTGGGAAAACACGATGTTGAGGAAGTAGTTTTAACCCTGGGCGGGAGGTGGAGGAGCGGGAGGAGATGATGGTGGTGGTACAGGAGGTGGGGCTGGAGGTGGTGGGTCTGGAGGAGGAGGTGGTGAGGCGGGAGGAGGTGGTGGGGCGGGAGGAGGTGGTTGGGCGGGAAGGAGGAGGTGGTTGGGCAGGAGGAGGAGGGAGGTGGTAGGGCAGGAGGAGGAGGTGGTAGGGCAGGAGGGAGGAGGTGGTGGGGTGTGAGGAGGAGGTGGGGCAGGAGGGAGGTGGTGAGGCCAGGAGGAGGTGGTGGAGCAGGAGGAGGTGGTGGTGGGCAGGAGGAGGAGGTGGAGTGGGAGGATGAGGTGGTGGAGCAGGGAGGATGAGGTGGTGGAGCAGGAGGATGAGGTGTGGGCAGGAGGATGAGGTGGCAGGCGGGAGGATGAATGGCGGGCAGGGAGGTCGGGTGTACTCCTCGGGAATTACCTGAGGGTCTGCCTGACGAGAGGAGGCTGGCAGCGAGCCAGCACCTGCAACACACCCCCCACCCTGCCTCCTTGTATACCAGGGTGTTGGTAGTGGTGGTGGTGGTGGTGATGAGGCCAGGTGTTGGTAATGGTGGTGGTGGTAGTGGTATTGGTGGTGGTGGTAGTGGTATTGGTAGTGGTGGTGGTATTGGTAGTGGTGGTGGTATTGGTAGTGATGGTGAGAGTATCAATAGTGATGGTAGTAGTGGTTGTAGTATTCATAGTAGTAGTAGTGGCAGTGCTATGAGCAGTGGTGGCCGTGGTAGTGTAGTGGTGGTGGTAGGATTAGCAATAGTGGTGGGAGTAGTGTGGAGAAGTAGTGAGGTGGAGGGTGGTTCCTACAGATAGTTAATATTCCTACTATTACTACTGCTACACACTACTACAGGTACTAGTGTAGAAGGTAGTAATGTGAGGGCGCTAATCATGCCCCTGCTACAGACAGTGGTCATCCGTCAGGCGGGCGTGGTGGTTACGGCGGCGCCCACCATGTTATCACAGGTAAACTACAAGGTGGGCGAGCGGCGCACCTGCTGAAAAAAAAACCCCAGCCATAAAGGATAGGAGGAACAACCCCACCCCCCCACCACATCCTAATCTATCCTTAGCCATCCTCCCTCCCTAGCCATCCTTCCTCCCTCGCTTCTAGTTGACCCACCATACCAGTCCTCACTACCTGTACACACACACACACACACACACCCCACACACACTCCATGTCACTGACTTTCAACTAAAACCACCATTATTATTTTCACTTAAAAAAAAAACCTCACAAAACGCTCAATGACATTTCTTCCCATCATCATCATCATCATCATCAAATTATAAAAAAAACCCACGTATATAAAACTTGCCTCACCTACCAACGCGTTAATTAGCTCACTTAACATCAAAGAGATTTATATAACATGTGTACACCATTTTAATTTTACTTTAAGGATTCGCCCAGTCCCAATTTTGCAGTTTATTACACTAGATAAAACTTGGTTAAAAAGGGGGAGGGGGTAAACGAGTTAAACCAGGCCGTAAATTAAACCAACAACCCCCCAACACAGGTGAGTCATGGTATTTAAAACTTGACTTAAACCTTTCAAATTGGTTACATTCGGTGGGGTAAAGACACACTTGAGTTTGTTGTATGAAGTTAAACCATTAAACCACTAAACCTTTTATACACGAGCGACAAAAACCCTCTTGGCTAAGGCCTTGATAATCTGCGGAACTTAGTGGAGAGAGAGAGAGAGAGAGAGAGAGAGAGAGAGAGAGAGAGAGAGAGCGTATACTCGAGGCAAGAGTCTTATACACTACACCACTGTATACACATTCTCTCACACCATAACGCATCCCTCACCCCCCCACCTCAAACATTCCTCCTCACTCACGTCGACAATGTTACCCCTATTCACACACACACACACACACACGGTAGTTTACAGAGATGAGCCCAGTTAGTGTTGACATACACTCATACATGCCTGACGGTCGCTCTCTCATGCATATATACACGATCATACACACGTATATACCGACATGTATATATCATACCGTGTACAGTATATAGTTCCCTCGTCATTATACCAAACATCTGTACATTCATACACGTTCATTTTCTCTCTCGACTGTGACTGTGGCCACCAACACCCTCTGTGGCCACTAACACCCTCTCTGTGGCCCCCAACACCCTCTCTGTGGCCACTAACACCCTCTCTGTGGCCCCCAACACCCTCTCCATATTTAACACACCCTCTCTGTATTTGCCCCACCCTCTCTGTGGCCACCTAACACACCTCTCTCTGTGGCCCCAACACCCTCTCTGTGGCCCCCAACACCCTCTCTGTGGCCCCCAACACCCTCTCTGTGGCCCCCAACACCCTCTCTGTGGCCCCAACACCCTTCTATCAGTAGCCACATCACCTCCTCCCCCACACCATACCGAGCTGCCCAACATCGATACACAACCCCCTGAGGTATCTTATTAAGTCAGGTGATCCACAGGTACATCAACACCCTAAATATGGCGACAGGTAACGGGAGGCAGGTCATATTTCACCGCTCAAGACACGCAGGAAGTATTAAAATAAGTACAATATGTTATTTTATACGTGAGGTAAAAATTTGCATATTGAGGTGGTCGCTAGGAGCCAAACTCACTTGATTCAATTTACCTCTGGGTTGGGTTAGGTTAGGTTAGACTAGGTTAGGTTAGACTAGGTTAGGTTAGACTAGGTTAGGTAAGGCTACGTTTGATCAGGTGGTTCAGAAAGCCCTTAAAACAACACTCTCATTCACCTGACAACTTATCAATCACCAACTCGATCTGACGTTTACATCAACACCTATTTTGTATTCACGTCATCACCTCAAGAGTCGCTGTAACTCACCCCCACCGCTGCCGACAGTCTAGTGAACCACGACCCTTGTTGACCTCTATACCCTCTTCATGCCCTTACTCGGGTATTCCACCTCAACAAATGCCCAAAAACACTGCCCACGGGTATCAGGAGTTAAGACGGGTGATCATAATATATACAGGAAGCTTTTCATTATTATGCTCGCTCACACACACACACACACACACACACACACACACACACACACACACACACACACATATTAAGTTTGAGGCTAAAATAAATTAAAGTCATGTTGGCCTCATCAGCAACCTATACTCTCTAACATTCATATTCTCATTTTAGAATATCAAAGAACGTACCTAAACTGGGGACCATTCCAAACAAAACACTGTACTACGAGAGAGATGTGGACGGACGGACAGAAACAACACAGAAACAGCTACCACCACAGGAGACACAGATAGACAGAGATAAGTAGTAACAGTTCACTTTCTCCGGCAGACTCAAGGAGAACAAGATCCTGGCACGAAACGAGGAGGAGGAAGAGGGGAAAGGAGATGGACGAGGAGGAGGAAGAAGGGGGGAGAGGAGATGGACGAGGAGGAGGAGGAGGAAGAAGGGGGAAGAGGAGATGGAGGAGGAGGAGGAAGAGTAGGAGGAAGAGGAACATATTACACTGCATCTTTCCACCCACCGTATATGGTCGACCAAGCGGGTGGTGTGTTGTGGTGGTTAAGGCGAGTTGCGTCAATGTGCACCTGACCACCACTACCACCTGACCACCACCACCACCTGACCACCACCACCACCTGACCACCACCACCTGACCACCACCACCTGACCACCAGCACCACCACCACCACTACCACCTGACCACCACCACTACCACACCTGACCACTACCACCACCTGACCACCACACAATACACCACCACAGCCACCACCACTACCACTACAACCACCACCACCACCCACCCCCCCTCCTCCCTCCTCTTCACCTCTTCCTCCTTCTCTACTTCCCTCTTCTTCTCCCCCCCCTAGTCCTCTCCTTCCTCTTCCTCCCCTCCCCTCCTCCTCGACTGATGCCACTCCAGATGGGACAGTGAGTGGGGGTGAGTGGTCAGATGAGTGACATGGAGTGGCTGAGGAGTGGGTGGGTGAGTAAATGGAAGAGATGAGTGACAGTGGGTGGTGAGGAAGGTGGTGTGTATGGGAGATGAGTGACAGTGAGTGAGTGGGCGAGTGAGTGGGTGGGGGAGTGAGGGTGGGGGAGTGAGTGGGCGAGAGACTGAAAACAACGAAGAAAACAGATAAATACAGAAACAAAGAGAAACAGGAAGAATACAAAAAAAGAGAAAAGAAGCAAAAGGAGACGAAAAAGAAAAGGGATAAAGAAAAGGAGAGGAGAGAGAGAGAGAGAGAGAGAGAGAGAGAGTAAACGGAGAGAGTAAACGGAGAGAGAAATGTGTTGAGGAAACTAGAGAGGTGTTCCTTTGTATATTAAGTCATACATACATGAACATCACACCTGTCCACACACAAACAAAAACAAACACACGAAAGATGAAAAACGAAAGTGGGTGCAGGGTAATACCTCCTCCTCTTCCTCTTCTCCACTCTCCCATTCACCTGTGACGACCTCAAACACACACTCGCCCACCCCGCGCCCCCACACTCATCCCCCACTCACCGCCCGCGCCCCACACTCACCCACCTACGCCCCACACTCCTTACCGCACCCCCACACTCACCACCGCGCCCCCACACTAGCACCAGACAAATGCTCAGACTAGGAAGGGTTCAGAACACCCCCAAAGACGCCCTAGAATAGAACTACAGCTACACACCTTGACCAGAGAGAGAGAGAAAACTATCTCTCCCCTTCCTTTTCTAATAACCCTTTTCATCCTTTCAGTAGCTATCTAAATACACCGTACCACTGCACCAATGGACCCGATGGTGTAGAAATATGTATGGGTCTACCAAGGTACCACTGTAAATACCCTACCCAACAACCCCTTTCACTGGGGGATGGGGTGGGGGGGGGGGTGGGGGGGTGTAAGAGCGTGACACCTGGGGGAATGGGAGGGCGGAGCGGCCAGGTGTGACGGTAATTGTAAAAAAAAATGAGTGAATGGTTAAGGATGGTGGCGTGGCACTCTTGCTATGTGGCACTCTTACAAATATAAAAGTGTGCGGTGGCTGAGTGGCTACAGCGCTCACCTCCTGTCCTAAGGGTCGCTGGTTCACTCGTCCAGGTGAGAAGTGATGATGGTCAAGTACAGTGGCGGCCATATTGTCTCCTTGTGCACCTTAAGGCTTAGTGTACAGTGTGTTGTATCCACGCTGCCCTAAACTGAACGTATCACACCTATGGGACACTCTTTAACTCTTTAACTGGTATAAGGCTCTTTACTGAACTGGTGTAAAGGTCTCAGTGAACTAGTATCTGGTATAAGGCATTGTAATTAAGGTTCTTACAAGGCACTTTCGTCATATTAAGCACATAAGTAGACTGGCCAATGAGGAAGCGGTCAACCAGTTAATACTGAACGAGGAAGGATGACTTACAACAACTACTTAACAAAGAAGTCATGACCCAGGTACGAGGTGGTAGAATACTTAACGAGATAATTAATGACCCAGGGCAGGTATAGTATGGCAGTAGACAGTTATTTAACGATAGAACAAGCATGGAAATCGCAACTACAATACAATAGCTGTCATGGGAGACAGCAGACAGCAGGAAGCACACTCATGGACAGCAGACACCAGACACCAGACACTCATAATCAGCAGACATCAAAACTGGGCATTCAGTGGGTCAGTCAGTGAAAGGGATTGTACTAACCCTGCCCCTCACCCCCTGCCCCATCTACTCCCCACTAGTAAACCGCCTAAACGTCTCTCTCTCTCTCTCTCTCTCTCTCTCTCTCTCTCAAAAACAAACAAAAGAAAACAATGATTATCCAACATCATATTACCCGATACATATAAAATACAGGTACACCCAAACAAAAAATAACACCACACACGTAAACAACAGGTAAACATAAAGCAACACAGGTAAACAACAAACAAACACAGGTAAAAAAGCTAACAATGCAGGTAAACAGCAAACACATCGAGTAAACAAACTAACAACACTTCAGTAAATCACCAATAACACACAGGTAAACAAAAAGCAAAAGGACAGGTAGACAAACAAACAAATAGGTAAACAACAAAGAAACGAGAACAGCTAAACAATACCAAAACAAACAAGTACACAACAAATACACAGGTAAACAACACAGAACACAGGGAGTGGACAACTATTTCCTGTGGGGGAGAGAGAGAGAGAGAGAGATGCCTTCCTACACCAACGTTGAAATCCCCACCAACCTAGTCTCTCTCTCTCTCTCTCTCTCTCTCTCTCTCTCTCTCGTACGTACGCAGAAAGGAGAGAGAGAGAGAGAGAATATACACATAAAAACACACATCATCATTACACATAAAGTACACATCACATTCATAAACATACACATACATCATTATTCCACACACACACACACACACACACACACACACACACACACACAAACACACGCAAGGACAGAATATACTACCACTTACAGAAGTACACACACAAGTTGTCTAATAAGTGTCAAGTGCCAGCATGGAGGAACCAGATGGGCTAACTTAAGTGTACAAAGTTAAGTGACAACAAGTGCTGATGAACAACGAAGTGGCCGCTGAAGAATAACTGTTAACTGCATGTGTAATAGCTGTTAACGGCCTATTGAAAGGTGTCAACTGCATATGTAGGATAGTGTTAGCTGCATATGTAAGACCCGTTAACTACATATGTAAGATCCGTTAACAGTACAGGTAAGTTGAGAAAACGGGCAAGTTACAGGCAGGTATTTTTACCGGTTGTCTTAACACTTTCCTATCTTGCATCACCTTCACCCTCCTCCTTCACTATTTCCTCCCTTCCACCACAGTGCTCTTGAGATTTCCCGTGTACTCCAGGAGAGGAATAAAGACAGACAGACAGACAGACAGACAGCAAGGGACCGCCACGTGTAAACCAACCAAGACAAACGTACAAACACACAGGAACCCACAGCTGATACCCCAAGTGTGTGTCCTGGTGACGTGAATATCGACTCAAAAAAAAAAAACGTTCAGTCTTCGTATGTGTTCGTTTTTTTCCTTCCGTCTGTGTGTGTGTGTGTGTGTGTGTGTGTGTGTTGATCATTTCTCTAAGTTAATCCCTGTGAAGTGATTAATTAGCATACATTTCCTTGTGGTTACCTGTCCTGTTAATTTCCTTGTTATTTTCCGCGTTGTCTTTACTCGACCAAATCACTGTCTGGGCTGTATAATTTCTTTTTGTTTTCCTTGTGTATAATTTCCTATTCTAAGCCACGACTCACCTGGGAGAGGAAGGGGAGGAGGGCTGGAGAGAGGAGGGCATGCCGCTGGAGGGCCCAAGTTTTATTACCTCCTCCCCCCAACCTCACCTTCCCCCTCCCCCCCAACCTCACCTTCTCCCTCCCCTTCCTCCGTTGCGGTGGCGCCAATATGTCCAGGTGTTCCAGTGATCAGCCGTTCTGTTGCCATCTGCAGCCACCTTCAGGTTACAACACACCCCCCACCTCACCTCACTCCCTCCTCTGACGCCGAGAGGTACTGAAGGGTCTCCCATTTACCTCTACAACATGAAGCTTAGATCTATGTATACCAATATATAGATCTATGTACACCAATATATAGATTTATGTATACCAATATATAGATCTATGTATACCAATATATAGATCTATGTACACCAATATATAGATCTATGTACACCAATATATAGATCTATGTATACCAATATATAGATCTATGTACACCAATATATAGATCTATGTACACCAATATATAGATCTATGTACACCAATATATAGATCTATGTACACCAATATATAGATCTATGTATACCAATATATAGATCTATGTATACCAATTTATAGATCTATGTATCTATTAATATACACATGTGCCTAACGTAACCTATGTATCATATCTAAGCACCCACCGATCTGTGTTTATCTATGTATCCAACCCATGTATCTTTCTATATTAATCCAGCTCTATACGTGTCCTACCCTACCCTACCCTCCCCCACCCATTTATCGACCTATCTCACCCCCTGCTAATTTATCAACTGTCTAACTACGGTATTGACAACTATTAAGGGGTGGCAGCAGTAGATAGGGTCAGCAATAGGTGGATGAACAGTAGATTGGGTCAGCAGGAGATAGGTTCAGCAGGAGATAGGGTCAGCAGGAGATAGGGTCAGTCGGAGATAGGGTCAGCAGTAGATAGGTTCAGCGTGAATGGGTTCAGCAGGAGATAGGTTCGGCAGGAGATAGGTTCAGCAGGAGATAGGTTCAGCAGTAGATAGGTTCAGCAGTAGATAGGGTCAGCAATAGGTGGATGAACAGTAGATTGGGTCAGCAGGAGATAGGTTCAGCAGGAGATAGGGTCAGCAGGAGATAGGGTCAGGGATTAGGTGTAAACGGGGCTGCCTTATATGGGTCAAAAGGTCCACTGCAGTTCCCTCCATTCTTACGTTCTTTACCTAGATTACCTGTGACGAGATAGTTCAGGTGTGGGTGTTCGGTGATTTACGACGACCATTCCTACGACCACTACGACCACCTACAGCTACGACCATCATCACCACGGCCTATCTACATACCCTTACCACCATCAATTACCACGAACCACAGCTACCACCATCAATTACCACGAACTACAGCTACCACCACCAATTACCCCGATTTACCGCGACCACCACGACCAACCTAACCACTACCACCTTCACCACAACGACTTAACACCCACCACGACCCACACCTACAACGACCCACCATTACCAAAGGATCCTATGCCGTCCTCACAAAAACACCCGCATCATCCCCCACATAATCGCAACAATAACAACAACAACAACATCACCAACAACATCACCAACAACAACATCACCAACAACAACATCGTCAACAACAACAAGTTAAAGCGTTTCCTCTGTGGTGGTGACCTGTTGACTTCACCCTGCAGGCTTCAAGGAGGAGGGCATCAGGGTTCACACACTGAGGGAAGGGTTCATACTGAGGGAAGGGTTCATATTGAGGGAAGGGTTCACACTGAGGGAAGGGTTCACACTGAGGAAAGGGTTCACACTGAGGGAAGGGTTCACACTGAGGAAAGGGTTCACACTGAGGGAAGGGTTCACACACTGAGGAAAGGGTTCACACTGAGGGAAGGGTTCACACTGAGGAAAGGGTTCACACTGAGGGAAGGGTTCACACACTGAGGGAAGGGTTCACACTGAGGGAAGGATGGTTTTCCGCGCGACAAAAGAGACTCAAACTCTCTCTCTCTCTCTCTCTCTCTCTCTCTCTCTCTCTCTCTCTCTCTCTCTCTCTCTCTCTCTCTCTCTCTCTCTCTCTCAGAAATAACCCGGGAATGTCCCCTTCTTGAGATATCCTAATAAAAAAGACCCGCTAAAACAATCAGTATTTATATTCTCTCGAGGAACTGCCCAGTATACAGGTGTGGATAGTCTAATACAGGCACAAGCCGACTGTTTTGGTGTGTAGGTGGGTGTAAGGGGTGTAGGTGGGTGTGTCTGGGTGTAAGGCGGTGCAGAAGGGTGTGTCTGGGTGTAGTGAGGTGTAGGAGGGTGTGTCTGGGTGTAGTGAGGTGTAGGAGGGTGTGTCTGGGTGTAGTGGCAGGGTGTAGGAGGGGTGTGTCTGGGTGTAGTGAGGTGTGGGAGGGTGTGTCTGGGTGTGGCACGAGGTGCAGGAAAGAGGCCACCTCTGGGTGTAGGTGGGTGTGGGGCGGTACAGGAGTATGTCTGGGTGTAGTGAGGTGTAGGAGGGTGTGTCTGGGTGTAGTGAGGTGTAGGAGGGTGTGTCTGGGTGTAAGGAGGTGCAGTAAAGTACCTCTGGGTGTAGGGCGGTACAGGAGGGTGTGTCTGGGTGTAAGGAGGTGCAGGAAAGTACCTCTGGGTGTAGGTGGGTGTAGAGCGGTGTGTGTCTGGGTGTAGAGCAGTGGGAAGGAATGTGTATGGTTGGCGGCGAGGTGTGACCGCTTCCACCTGGCGCTGAGACAAGACGGGTTGGGTAAGGGAGGGCGACGGTGAGTGGTGGTGAGCTTGACCAACCTCCTGCACACACCTGCCTGCCTGCCTTACCCACACACCTGCCTGCCTGCCTGCCTTACCCACACACCTGCCTGCCTGCCTGCCTTACCCACACACCTGCCTGCCTGCCTTACCCCACACACCTGCCTGCCTGCCTGCCTTACCCACACACCTACCTGCCTGCCTTACCCACACACCTGCCTGCCTGCCTGCCTGCCTTACCCACGCGCCAGCCTGCCCACCCACACACCTGCCTGCCCTTACCCACACACCTACCTGCCTGCCTGCCCCTTACCCACACACCTGCCTGCCTGCCTGCCTTACCCACACACCTGCCTGCCTGCCTTCCCCACACACCTGCCTGCCTGCCCGCCTCAACCATACACCTATCTGCCTGTCTTATCCACACACCTGTCTACCTGCCTTACCCACACACCAGTCTCCTGTCTTACCTACACACCTGCCTGTCTCCCTTAGCCACATATCTGCTAACCTACACACCATTCGGCTTTCCCCTTCCCACCTGATTTATGTGACGTCAACTCCAGGGTCAAGGAATAAAAAAAAATCCCCTTTACGGACAAAATGGCGTCTAAATTCCCCTGAAACTGTAACGTAACGAAACTCAACGTCTGAACCTTTGAAAATTCGGACTCTGAGCCCCCCCCCCCACACACCCGCCTCTTATCTGAGTCCACCCCTCTCCTCTCTCTAGCGGCGGCCGGCTGGTGAGTCAGGGAACCAGCCAGCTAGCCGGCCAGAGTGACCTTGGCCCAGCCGGCTATCGAACAACTCTACCACACACCACAATACTGTTCACTACAACTTAAATATATTAGCAGGTGTACAGGTGTAAATAAAGATAGGGGATACACACACACACACACACACACACACACACACACACACATATACATACATACATACATACATACATACATACATACATACATACATACATACATACATACACTTCTCGACCCACTGCATCCACAACTTTTCTTTTTCGTCACCATCAGTTGTCTAGTTACTCGTGTTGGTACTTCCATTCCCTGTACCTCCTGAGTTACAATTGGTACTTCCACTCCCTGTACCTCCTGAGTTACAATTGGTACTTCCACTCCCTGTACCTCCTGAGTTACAATTGGTACTTCCACTCCCTGTACCTCCTGAGTTACAATTGGTACTTCCACTCCCTGTACCTCCTGAGTTACAATTGGTACTTCCACTCCCTGTACCTCCTGAGTTACAATTGGTACTTCCACTCCCTGTACCTCCTGAGTTACAATTGGTACTTCCACTCCCTGTACCTCCTGAATTACAATTGGTACTTCCACTCCCTGTACCTCCTGAGTTACAATTGGTACTTCCACTCCCTGTACCTCCTGAGTTACAATTGGTACTTCCACTCCCTGTACCTCCTGAGTTACAGTTGGTACTTCCACTCCCTGTACCTCCTGAGTTACAATTGGTACTTCCACTCCCTGTACCTCCTGAGTTACAGTTGGTACTTCCATTCCCTGTACCTCCTGAGTTACAATTGGTACTTCCACTCCCTGTACCTCCTGAGTTACAATTGGTACTTCCACTCTCTGTACCTCCTGAGTTACAATTGGTACTTCCACTCCCTGTACCTCCTGAGTTACAATACAAAATAATACAGCTATACAGGGATACAGTTTGGCAAGGAATGGTTATAGGCTGAGAGGAAAGTGAAATATAGTAATACAGTTTCAGTAATAATAATCCAAATGTTTGATATGGAAGTGACGGATGAAAGAGATGAAGAATGAAAGAAGAAGAAGAAAGAAGAAGAAGAAGAAGAAGAAGAATGAAGAAAGAAAGGGAAAATGAATAAAAGGAGCAGAGGGACGAAGGGAGGAGGATTAATTTACAGAGTGAAAGAAAGCGGTGAACTGTAGCCTGGGGGTGGTGGTGGCGGCGCGTGCTGAAGCAGTGGACATCCTCCTTGTTCCTACACGCACACACATCCTCCTTGTTCCACACACACACACATCCTCCCCTTGTTCCTACACACACACACACACACACACACACACACACACACGCACACACACACGCACACACACACACGAAGGTAATTACAATAATATAACAAAAGACAGTCAGGAAATACCAACCATGAATAATGGAGGGCGAGAGAGGTGAGGCAAGACCATGGCCACTCAACACTCTTGTGGAACCATGGTCACTCAACACTCTTGTGGGACCATGGTCACTCAACACTCTTGTGGGACCATGGTCACTCAACACTCTTGTGGGACCATGGCCACTCAACACTCTTGTGGGACCATGGCCACTCAACACTCTTGTGGGACCATGGCCACTCAACACTCTTGTGGGACCATGGCCACTCAACACTCTTGTGGGACCATGGCCACTCAACACTCTTGTGGGACCATGGCCACTCAACACTCTTGTGGGACCATGGCCACTGGATGATTAGGGATTAGCCATTCCCTAGTTCTGGGATCTAACCAAACTTTACCTAATCAATCCTCAACCTAACCTTTCTAACCAATCCTCAACTAGCCTGACCTAACCAAGAAGAGGAGGAGGGTATGAAGGGCGTAATGAGATAAAATATTACAGCCGCAGATGAGTCATGTCCGGGCTTCAGGTGAGGTGTGGCCAGGTGAGGTGTGTGCAGGAATGGAGGAAGGCATACACACCTTCCCCTCAATCCTGTAACAATGACCACACTGTCACCACGCCGCCCCCTCCCCTCTTCGCCCAACTCCTGTCTCCCCACTCAACGTTCTCTCCACCACCATCCACTTCACTACGGCCCCCTTCACCTACGGCCCCACGCTTCACTACGGCCCCACGCTTCTACAGCCCCCACACTTCACTACGGCCTCACGCCCTTTCTGGCCCCACGCTTCACCTAAACTCACACTTCACCTACGGCCCCACACGCTTCACACTACAGCCTCACACTTCACTACAGCCTCACGCTTCACTACAGCCTCACGCTTCACTACGGCCTCACGCTTCACTACGGCCTCACGCTTCACTACGGCCTCACGCTTCACTACGGCCCCCACGCTTCACTACGGCCTCACGCTTCACTACGGCCTCAAGCTTCCCCTTCAATCCTAATCACCTGTGAATTCCTGCCTCCACATAACCCTGTACAGTTTAGTGGGAAGACACAGACCAGTGTACTAAAGCTTCACTGTCAGGGTAGGCACGTGCCACAGGTTAATGGGGCTGTCAACCCACCTGCCAAGCCTCCCTCCCTCCTCCTGGCTTACACCTGCCAAGCCCTCTCTCTCTCCTCCCAGCACACACCTGCCAAACCTCCTCCCTCCTTCCTGACACACCTGCCAAGCCTCTCCCCTCACCTCCTGACACACCTGCCAAGCCTCTCTCTCTCTCCCTCCTGACACACCTGCCAAGCCTCTCTCCTTCCTGACACACTTGCCAAGCCTCCCTCCTAACACACCTGTAAAGCCTCCCGCCCTCACTCCTGACACACCTGCCAAGCTTCCCGCCCTCCCTCCCTCTTGACACACCTGTCCAGACTTCGAGGCAGCAAGCGATCCATTCAAACACCGAAGCATGATTAAAAGTTTGTAAAGAAAGTAGAATTTTTTGTAAAGAAAGTAGGAAAAGATTGTAAAGTAGAAAAAGTTTGTAACGAAATTAGAAAAAAATTTAACGAAAATAATTTAAGTAGAATTTTTTTTGCAGAAATTAGAAAAAAAGTTTGTAAAGTAAAAAAAAATATAACGCAAGTAAATTTTTTTAAGAAAGTAAAAAAAATCTGTTAAGAAAAGTAGAAAATTTTGAAAAGAAAGTAGAAAAAAGTTTGTAAAGTAGAATTTACACAGGGGGGGTAAACATTTTTTTAATTGGAAAAGAGACTAGAAAAAAGTTTGAAAAGAAGAAAAAAGTCAAATAATTCCCCGCCACGCCACAACATTAAACAACAAGCGACGGAGAGAGTATAAAAAAAGTAAAAAAAAAATAATAAATAAATAAAAAAAATATAAAAAACAAATAAAATAAAAAATAAAATAAAAGATTCAAGATTATAAAAACCCGTCTGAGCATCTTGTTGCAACATTAACTACACAGCGAGTTAGGTTACGATCCATTCCTCGACCTCAACTTATCGTGTCCATTATCCCCCCGAGACACACACACACACACATACACACACACACGCACGCACACACACACACGCACACACACACGCGCACACACGCACACACACGCACACACACACACACGCACGCACACACCAAGGACCTCTGTGGGCGGGGAGGATCATGAAGGATTTATAGTGTGTGTGTGTGTGTATAGTGACGCGAGAGGCCCCAGGTAAGGCAAGACCAGGTGGCACTCCTCCCACCACCACGCCCACTATCATCACCACTACCACGCCCACTACCATCACCATCACGCCCACTACCAGCCCTCAGCCCTCCCTCACACTGCACCAGAACCATAACATATACAGGTGTCAATTATGTGGGGGGAATGTGGGGGTAAGTGCGGGGTGTGGGATGTGCAGGGGAATGTGTGGGGAATGTGGGGAATGTGGGGGGGTGTGGGGGAATGTGGAGGAGATGTAGAGGGTAATGTGGGGAGTGTGGGGAAATGTGGGGGGTGAAAGTGTGTGTGAAAGTGGAGAATATAGTGAGGGGGTGTTGGAATGTGTGGGGAGTGTGGGGAGTATGGGGAGTGTGGGGGTGTGTGGGGGGGGTGTGGAGGGTGAATGGGGGATCTAAATGTTTCACCAACGCCACGCTGCACCTCACGAAGCGCGGAGAAAAGAACCTGGGAAATGTGTTATAAAATGCTGTGTGTGAACAGGTATGAGAGGTTACCGAGTGTACGTGGGAGTGGAGTGTGGGAGGAGGAGGAGGGGGGAAGAGGAGGCAAGAGAACCAGGAAGAAGAGGAGCCAGGTGGATAGTGGGCATATAATACCTGCCTACCTGTCTCCCCCCCACACACTATTCCTCTTACCACACTCCTCCCTCCCACCTTCATCCTTCCTACCACACACACCTTCATGCCTACCCACAAACCTTCTCCCCTCCCTTTCTCTTTCCCCCCCCCCCTCGACACAGGGCCTCCTCCACACAACCTTCCCCCCAGTAGTATGAGGTGTCAATAATACCAGATAAAAGAGTAATATAATACTTCAGAGGTTCAGGACCACACACACCAGCTGGGAGACAGGTCCAGCACCATCACCACTATCATCATCACCACCAACACCACCATCACCACTATCATCATCACCACCACCAACAACACCATCACCACTAACATCATCACCACCACCACCATCAATTTAAGTTTAGTCTTGACAAAAACATATTTTTTTTCCCATGAAGTAGAATAAAAACAAATAACTTGCCTGCCTCAAGAAACATTAATTGTAATCACCGTGTGTCCTATACCGTGCTGGTGGTGGCCCCTCTCGCACCTGTAAGCCTCTATAGACACCTCCTCCATAATAACAGTTCTCTTTAGACCATATGTTTTTGTTTCCCTAAATTAAAAAAAATACCGAGCCGTGATTGGGTGAACCCCGAGAGGCCACAGACGGAATTAACATCCTTCTCCCGCGAACCAATCAGCATCAAGATTATATAGTAACACTCTCCCGCGAACCAATCAGCATCAAGATTATATTACCACTCATCAGCCTCCTCCTCCATAACTACACAACACAGGAGTAAACACAACCCCCCCCAGGGAAGAGAGAGAGAGAGAGAGAGAGAGAGAATTAACAGACGGGTGGAGACGAACTCTTCATCGTTCTTGTGGACACGATAATAATTACAACTTTCCCAATATTGAACATTTTAAAGTCCTACTGACAACTTTCTCCCGAGAGAGAGAGAACTGTCACGAGGAGTGCATTCTTCAACAACCATAATGACACCTTTGATAGTGACATTTTGGCACGCACGCACGCACGCACGCACACACACACGTATAACCAATCTCAACAGTGCAAAATACAACACCTTTTGTGCCTGGCAGTTCCAAACACTCACACACTTATCTCTAAAAGCGTCTGCATGGTCTCGCGGTGTTTCATCTCTGGTGGTCCAAGCTGTTCCACTAGAGGTTCTCAGGGATGACTCGAATACCCCAAGACGTGTTCACCGACAGGCCACAACAACAAGCCTCTGGGAAATTTGACAAAAATCTCTCAAGAGATTCGTGAAAGTCCAGGAAAAACTCGAGGCCAACTATTGAAGGGATTGGTAGAGGGATTGGACTCAAACAACCTCGGGTGAAGCGGCCAGGGAGATGGAACTCGTATGGCAACACCTGACGGACCAATCAAGAACCTGGATGACACACGGCAACACCTGACGGACCAATCAAGAACCTGGATGACACACGGCAACACCTGACGGACCAATCAAGAACCTGGATGACACACGGCAACACCTGACGGACCAATCGAGAACCTCATCAACAAACGGCAACCTCCGAGAGACGCAGACATGTGGCAATTCTTGAGGGAACATTTCCATCTACTACAGGAAGACCTTGAGAGGAACACACCTGAGTGGTACTGAAGGTTGCCCCCCCTCTCCTTCAGGCTGTATGTGTGTGTGAAGAGAACAATGCGTCTCTCATAAGCCCTGACCCTCTGACCTCCTCGTCGTCGTCCTGCTGACCTCCCCGTTGACCTCGCACCTTCAATGCACGACAGAGGAGAATTCTTCCTTACTTAACCCCCACGATTCACACACTACAACTCTCTCGCCATTCATTCTTCTTAAGTCAGTCTCTCTCTCTCTCTCTCTCTCTCTCTCTCTCTCTCTCTCTCTCTCTCTCTCTCTCTCTCTGATCGACAAAACAGCATCGTGATAACTAAGAACCTTCGATACGACCCCCACTATCATCGTCCATATCTCACTTTCACAACATCATAATCCAGCTCCCTCTCTTTCTCTCTCCCCCAAACGTTTATCAAACTCTCTCACTCGTCTCGTAGTCTCTTTAAACTTTCACGCCACAATGATCCGATACGCCTCCCCCTTTCCTCCCACCCCTACACCACCCCTACCCTCTCCCCCAGGCAAACCCCCAACCTCCCTACCCCCTGAAACAACACCTCCGTCTCACCCTCAACCACACCTTCTCCTACCACCCCTTCTTCTATCGAACCATTTCACCTGAAGGCAGCTCTCTCCCCACGCCACTATTGTTGAGGTACTGTACTGTGCCACATAAACAGAGGCACCTCAGTCGAGTCTTCTACATTTCACGTCAACATTGAGAGAATTAAAACAATACGTACAGGCAAACATACAAATACAACTCAACATGGCAGCAACATGATAACAGTGCAGGTGCATTTATAAGAACCATTCAATATTGCAACTTGATAATAAGTACAGGTAATCATAGTTAAATATTGCAACATGATAAAGAGTACAGGTAAGGATACAGGTACCGTTCAATATTGCATAATGATCAGTACAGATAAATATAGTTAAATACTGCAAAATGAGAAATACAGGTAAAGACATCATTGCAAATTAATATTACTCTTCTATAAATAACAAGCTGTGACGAGAGCAGAACATGAACAACAGAACAAAGACATACACTACACTAATAACAGTTATAGAGCAGAACAATAAATGTAGCTTAACACAAGAGGCGGCTGATATAACACTGATAACAGCACACACACACACACACACACACACTAACCAGCAACAGTGTGTGTGTTATTGTTAGGTGTGGTCTTGTAAACATATGGAGAGTGACCATAAGAAGAGAAAGTTGTCTTAAAAATGTAGAAAGTGGCCTTGTGAAGATAGAAAGTGACCTTGGGACCAAAGAAAGTGACCTTGAAAACAGAGAAAGTTACCTTAAGATCAAAGAAAGTGACCTTTGGAACAAAGAAAGTGGCATTGTGAAGATAAAGTGTCCCTGGGAAAAGAGAAGTGGCGTTGGGAACAGAGAAAGTGACCTTGAGAACAGAAAGTGACCTTTGAAACAAAGAAAGTGGCCCTGGGAAGAGAACGTGACCTTGAGATGAGGAAAAGTGATCTTGAAAATATAGAAATGTTACACATACACACATAGTCAGCCCAGGGTGACAGTCACGTAGGCTTGGCGTCACATTTCACGCACTGATTGAGACAGTCAGCCTAGGGTGTCAGCCACCAAGGTTAGCTTCAGGGTGTCAGCCACCAAGGTCAGCTCCAGGGAGAAACACACACACACACACACACAGGGGCGCTGGTGGTAGAGCGCGCACACACCAAGGGTTCCTTTTTTTACACGTGTACGCTACTGGGTTGACTAAACACACGTGGATGAGGGCGACGCTGGATCAACACTCCAGCTTGGTTATGTAAACGTTGTCGAGAACTCGGCCATGAAAACATTTACTGCGTTTAACCAGTGTAAACGTTTTAATTATAGTAACCACAACAACTGCAACAATAATAATACAGTAGTAGTAGTAATAATAACGGTAATAATAATAATAATAATAATAAAAATAATAATAAAAATAATAATAATAATAAAAATAATAAAGACGATAATAATAATAATAATAATAATAATAATAATAATATTTCAAAACCGACAAAATAAAAAACGCGTCAAAATTCCAGCTATAAAAACACTATTGATGGATCAGCTGTGAGAAGGTCACTAAGTTCACACCTCCGGGGGGGACAATGTTGACCTTTAACCCCGGCCAATGTTGTTGACAGGTGGGCCGTGAGAACACCTTAACCACGTGTACCACAAATTAAAGGTGTACACGTGTCTCACATACGCACACCTGTACTTAAAAACACAATAAAGAACCCTTATGTACACCAACCATAAGTACACTTAACACACACGCCATTATACTTACATGAGTACTTAAATATCAGGGCAGCATCAACACCACTTACAACTGCACTTAAATAATACACGAACCTTTATCACCACTTATAACTGTACTTAAATACGACTTTCTACAGATAACTACTTACAAAAAAAATTAATTGAGTTATATACGACTTATCTGTATCTTTAAATAATAATGAACCGTTGTCTCTCTCTCTCTGTCTCACACACATAACGCTATCAGGTGTGCGAGAGGTGGAAATGAATGCTAAGCGTGAGAGTGTAGCAAAAAGTAAATGAGTGAAAATGAACGTACGTGTGTGTGTGTGTGTGCGTGTGGTCGTTATATCTTCATCATAGAGGTGAAATAAAGACTCACCTGCTCTGCCCAGGTGAGATGGGGTGGTAGGCGAAGTGAGGTTAGGTTAGGTTAGGGACTGTGTGTGTGACAGACTAGAGGTGAGAGGTGCAAGAGCGTGACACGTGATGAGGGGCGGGAGGGGTTAGGAGTGACGGGATGGGGGGGTCAAAGGTCACGTGATCACAGGTCAGAGAGGGGCGATACACAGACTGGGGGCCATCAACCTTCCACAGGATGCAAAGGGGTGCCCAATAAACTAGCCTCTTCGGGGGGTAAATCGTAAAAGCTGAATCTGTCTATAACACACACACACACACACACACACACACACACACACACACACAACAAGCTGCTCAGGAAGGAGACAGAAAGAATGAAAGAGAGAGGAAGAGGTAAATGAAAACAAATTGAGGAAGGAAGAGGAGGAGGGACGCCGGAAGACAAAATAAAAGGAAGGAAGCAAAACAAAGAACAGCAACTTCTACAGTAGAAAGGAGGAAGAGGAAGACACGACAGGAGGAGAGAGAGAGAGAGAGAAAAGAGAGAAAAGAAGAGGAAGGAGAGAGAGAGAGAGAGAGAGAGAGAGAGAGAGAGAGAGAGAGAGAGAGAGAGAGAGATGGCATAAGATTTGTAATTACATTCTGACGTCACAATCTGCTTACAACATGATGTCACAATTTCTAGTGACACTCTGACGTCACAATTCTCAGGTGGGCAGAAGCGCTGACATTGCAGAACAACCCAACACGTTTAATAACACACACACACACACACACACACACACACGACGGCAAATCTTCCAACCAGTTCCCTCATTCTCATTATTCTAATTACCTGCTAAGTTATACACACAAAAAAGAGGAAAAACATTATACAAGATTAGCTGTAATATTATCTCGAGCCCAACAACGTCCATTATAGTTAACGAGCCGTATAAAGTGGTCCTCAGAGTTCCCATGACAAACATGTGTGTGTGTGTGTGTGTGTGTGTGCCGTTAGTCACCTTGTGCAATGTGATGATAATCCAATTAGTCATGCTTTTTGGGGGGAAGGGAGGGGGGAGGAAAAGGGGACCAAGGGTGAGGGGGTCTGGTGGTGATATATACTACTACTGTGTTTTAACCCTTTGAGGACGATGGTTTAACCCTCTTGATGACTACATAATTTAACCCTTTGATGGCAATGTTTTAACCCTCCAGGATTCAAAGGGTTAAACAAAGGGATAGATTCAGGTAATATCACACACACACACACACCTGTCCTCTTTCATCCCGATCACCTGTGATGATTAGACAACTGATCCATCTCACCTGAAGATTAACCACCTTAATGCTACCTGGGGTTGGGTTAAGGTTTAGGTTAACTTAGATTCGGTTAGGTTAAGTTTGATAAAGGTTAGGTTAGGTTAGTGTAGGCTAAGTTAACTTTGGCTGGATAGGTTAGGTTAGGTTAGGTTAGTATGGGGGACGTGTAGTTGAAAGCCAGTGTTGGGTGACGCAGCTAAAACCGTAATTAATATCACCTTAAAATTTGACGTTTTTATCAATGCATGACGCTACGCATAACCCTGGTGCGTAGTTACGTAGCTACCTGTGTGTTTCATAACCCACACTGTACATAGAAACTTGTACGAGAGAGAGAGAGAGAGAGAGAGAGAGAGAGAGAGAGAGAGAGAAATGAAAGACTTAACTAGGAGGAAGGAAGGTATGAGGGGCGTGGCTGTAGCCGGTCAGGTGAAGGGAGGAGGAGGAGGAGGAGGGACCCAGTTTTTTATGGTTGGTGCTCCACCCGCTGACCACTACCACCAACCAACCACCACTCTACCACACCACCCAACCAAAATACTAACACGTTCAAACCCAACCATAACACCTATAAGTGGGATGATAAAAAATAAACAGGGCAAACCAGCTTATAAAGGGCACAGCTATCAGGTAGGTGACGCACACACACACACACACCTGGAATACATTACCATACGAGGGGTAAGTATAGAGAGACAGTGTGTGTGTGTGTGTGTGTGTGTGTGTGTGTGTGTGTGTGTGTGTGTGTGTGTGTGTGTTTTCAGTCATTTATGTGGGGTTTCCTCGGCTGTGCATTCCACGTTCTAACAAGTCAACGCTTCCTGCAGGGCGAGTGTGCATTCAGCGTTGTCACATCAGCGGTATTCGGTCAGCGGCGCGGCACCAACTTCGTCAGCGCCTCCTCACCATCAGCCAAAGCGCGAAACTAACTGTGTATAGAAGAGAGACGACGCCTGGGGAGGTCACCAGGCCGGTAGTGGTGACTCTGAACAGGCGGTCCCTCGTGGGTGTGTGTGTGTGTGATGGTGAATTGGTCTAGCCTAGGATGTGTTGAATGGGGGGTCTCTCTCTCTCTCTCTCTCTCTCTCTCTCTCTCCACGAAACATGACAACACGACATACACACATACTACAATCACAAAGACACACAATCACCACAACAAACACACACACATCTCAATCACGACACACACTCACACACAAAGAGTCAATGACCGCCGCCTAGCCAACTGTCCACTTAAGAGGCGGGCGGGCGGGTGAGTGGGCGGGCGGGTTACTGTGCACACCCATCACATTCCACTCGTTTTAACCCATCTCAAAACACACCATCACTCCACGCCAACGCCTCCACAGAGCCCAGGTCAACGCCCCACACCAAGGAGTCGCACCTCAAGGCAGCCCTATCAACGCCATAATCCCCCCATCAACACTTCCTTAACCTCTACCTCTACCCACGCCAACGTTGAAGAGTCCAGCGCCCCTATAAACGTCAACGCCCCATAAGACACCCACTTCAACCCATGTTATTTATCTACATCTATTAGTCTAATCACACCCTATTTTACCTATGTTTTTGTCTACACCTATAACTCAAATCAAACACCCTATTTCTGTATCGTCAACAATTTACCCATGTAATTGTCTCTATGAACGTCGTTAATATTTGTATATAAAGAAGAGAGGATCCAGGAAAGCCTTGAGGTACACCGCTCGTAATGTTCCCCCTCCCTCCCTCCCGTTAATACTGACTGACCCTCTGCTTCCTGCCAATAAAACCATGCCCCTACCTAAACCTATCATGGACCCCCCTCCCCCTTCCCCCACCCAACCCCCTCCCCACCACCTGCCAATGCTGTGTGATTCTTACCTCTCCAGTGTGGGAACCTAACAACAATTGACTAATGTCCAAGTAAATATTATCATAATCGTTACCAATTGACCACCATTGTTCACCGCTTCAGAATATAGCCGTAAATGCTTGGATAGAACCAGATGACATTTGACACACTAACCTAACAATGCCAAACAGACTCCGATAACAACCCCTTGAGTACGATGTTTTAACTTTGCATTCGATTTCCAGTAACTACCCTCGAGCCTATTGAGGTTATATACACTGAAGGGGTTAAGTCATAGGTACTGAAGGGGTTAAGTCACTGTACTGAAGGGGTTAAGTCACTGTACTGAAGGGGTTAAGTCACTGTACTGAAGGGGTTAAGTCATAGGTACTGAAGGGGTTAAGTCACTGTACTGAAGGGGTTAAGTCACTGTACTGAAGGGGTTAAGTCATCACATAGGGTACTGAAGGGGTTAAGTCATAGGTAATAGAGGGTTAAGTCACTGTACTGAAGGGGTTAGTCATAGGTACTGAAGGTTAAGTCATAGGTACTGAAGGGGTTAAGTCTAGGTACTGAAGGGGTTAAGTCATAGGTACTGAAGGGGTTAAGTCATAGGTAATGAAGGGGTTAAGTCACTGTACTGAAGGGGTTAAGTCATAGGTACTGAAGGGGTTAAGTCACTGTACTGAAGGGGTTAAGTCACTGTACTGAAGGGGTTAAGTCATCAATGTCCTCCTCAGTCCCCCCCCTCCCCCCTTTCCAACCCTGTAACAACCCGGACCAAACCAGTAAGAGAGAATCATAAATGCGGGTCAGGGAGTGAAGGAGGACTGACGAAACACACACACACAGCATCAGTATCATGACCAGCCATCGCCACCCCGCCACTGCTTAACAAGGTAAGGTAAAGGGGCGGGGCGGGTCGGGTCGCTTCACCACCACCACCGCCTCCGTCATCGCCTCCGCCGCCGCCGCCCTGGACATTATAGTTTAACTTACGGGTTCTTGACTTGACAGTTCAACCCCCAGCCAGTCAACGACCCCTGCCAGAGCCTTCTCCCTGCCTCACCTACTGTACCGTATACAACACCCTCGGACACCTACACGACACAGTTACACACCCTACAGCCACACCTGCACCACACACCCTACATCCACACCTGCACCACACACCCTACATCTACCATACACCCTACATCCACCATACATCCACCATACAATAAGGGAGAATGTGTGAGAGCGACAGTGAGAGAGTGAGAGCAAGAGAGAGAGAGAGCAGAGGAATAAACAGACAAGTATAGTGACTCAATTTCTGCCCCAGGAAATACTTAATCAAGATGGCCACCAGGCACTTCTCTCTCTCAAGTGTAGCAACATGAATGTGATATTTCCGCGCCGTCCATTTTATAACCACAACAAAAGAGGAGCGCCAATTAAACACCTGTCCATTACCAATTACCAGGTGGACGTATAGCCAATCACGGGTGCTGGGTGGAGAGGGGGCCATGGCTCACCGAGGTGGACTAGGCCGTGCGTGTTGGCGGAGGGGGGGGGAGCTCTGATGGCCAGCTTAGAGGAGGAGGAGGAAGAAGAGGTAAAAGAGGAAGGAGGAAGCCTACGTAGGTGTTCTACCAGATGGGGGAGGGGGTGGGAGGAGGGGTCAATACTATGGATCACCTGTAGATTAGGCACCCCAGCTTATTTTACCTGACGACGAAACAGCCTAATATTAACCTAACCTAATCCAATGTAACCTATAACTTAAAGCTAACCCACCCTAATGCTAACCCAACCTAACCTAACCCCAACCCCAACCCTAACCTAACCTAATCCCCTAAGGTAATCCATCACCGTGTACCAGCGAGTTATTGACAATTTATACCTGAAGATGATGCAAGATACCTGTCGTGAGGCCCCGCACGCCACAGGACAGCCAGCCACTAGCAGAACCTCCTTAACTCTCTCGTTCGAAGCTGTGCTAAACCCGAACGAGATTGTGCAGCGTCATGTATACAGAGTGACGAGCAGTTCGGGGACTCGTTTCGGATTTTCAGACTCATTCCAGCAGTGTAGATTCATTCCAGCAGTTCAGACTCATTCCAGCAGTTCAGAGACTCGTTCCTGCTGTTCAGATGAGGAACAAGACTGGCACAAGGTCAGTCGGTCCACAACTCATCAACACGAAGTACAATTGTATTATCAAGCCAAATGCTGTGTGTGTGTGTGTGTGTGTGTGTGTGTGTGTGTGTGTGTGTGTGTGTGAGCATTAGAAAGAGAGTATATGGGGAGAGAGGGAAGGAAGAAGGAAGGGAGGAGAGACGGAGGGAGGGTAATGAAGGGGAGGTGATGGGGGAGGATAAGAGAGGGAGGGAGGATGGGAGAGAGGAGGGAGGGAGGGAGGGAGATAGGAGGGAAGAAGAGGGGTCGGGGAGGGAGGTAGTGTGGGAGGGAGGGAGAGAAAACCGCACGACCCTCACAAGGACACTAGACCATCACCACATTGCAGCCACACGCAACCACAACCCCCATTCCACTCTACCACAGTCCTACCACACTGTACCAGTCCTACCATAGCCCTACCGCACTCTAACCACAGTCCTACCACACACTACCACACTCTACCAGTCCTACCATAGCCCTACCGCACTCTACCACGGTCCTACCACACGCTACCGCACTCTAACATAGTCTTACCACACTCTACCACACACACTACCACTGTCCTACCGCACTCTACCACACACTACCAGTCCCCACCACATTCTTCCACTACGTTCCACACCACACACACACACACACACACACACCTTCCATTAGTAGCCAAGAGAGTACAGTACCATAATCTTCCCAGGGATATAACCCGGGAAAGGAGGAGGTGGAGGAACAGTAGGAGGAGGAGGAAGAAGAGGAAGAGGGGAAGAAGAAGAAATAAAGTCTTCCTGGATAAATACTGGTAGGTGCATAAAGTTCCATCATAACAACCACCACCACCACTACCACGACCCCCACCCACCACTACCTCCACAACACCACGCCACCACCACCATGCCACCATCACCAACCACATCACCCCACCACAACCACCACTACCGACCCCCACCCACCACTACCACCACCACTACCACGACCCCCACCCACCACTACCACCACCACGACCCCACCCACCACTACCACCACCACTACCGACCACCACTACCACGACCCCACCCACCACTACCCCCACCACCACTACCTCAACACCACACCATGCCACCATCACCCCACCACACCCCACCACAACCACACCACCATCCACACACACACACCACCCTCCCCCCTGGCCCCCCACCCCTCTCCTGTACTACCAGCAGCAGCCACAGAGAGGAAGAATACCAGTCCACCAGGAAGTAGAGAAGGGGGGTAGAGAGAGAGGGGGAGGTAGGGAGAGGGCAGTAGAGGTGGAGGGGGGCAGTAGAGAAGGCAGAGAGACGGTGAGAGGACAGGTACACGCTAACCCGACATACCATTCATTACCTTTTGTATTACCATCATCATCAACAGGTGAGAGAGAGAGAGAGAGAGAGAGAGAGAGCACAGTACCCACCTTAAGCCGCCAGTTGTCGCCCACGTCTGGTTTGATCTTGGTCAGCCAGAACTGTGTGAAGTACTCGGGCGCTCTGAAACAACAACAACAACAACGTCACTCCACTGTTTACAGATGACATAGAAGGAGGGAAAAAATTACAAATAAATAAAACAAAAACACGATGGATAATAGTAAATAGTAAATAACAAACTAACTGACGAAAGATAATAGTAAATAATAACAAAAACATGACGAAAGATAATAGTAAATAATAACAAAAACATGACGAAAGATAATAGTAAATAATAACAAAAAAATATGACTTAACATAATAGTAAATAATAACGAAAACATGACGACTGTGAAACGGAAACCAAAACACCACATCTAGCAGTAATCAAATGACTTAACCTAACCTAACAAACCTTAACCTAATACTACTCAGATGACTTTAAAGAGAGGTCAGAGGTTATGATTAGTCACCCTAATCCTAACCTAGCAAAACTTAATCTAATAGGAAAACTTAGCAAAACCTAACCTAACCAACTTATCGTAACCTAACCTAACCTCCCCTAGATAACGTAATGGGTGTTTAATCCTCAAGTGAAATTAACACACACGAAACGACCCACACCTTGGAGTTATAACTTGAAACAAACACACCTTGGAGTTATAACTTGAAACAAACACACCTTGGAGTTATAACTTGAAACAAACACACCTTGGAGTTATAACTTGAAACAAACACACAAACTAGAGTGTCCATGTTCTCTTCTTAGTACCAGAGAGTAGTTGTTGTTGTTGTTGTTTTTTGTTTGTGGCGAATTATAGGAAACATTCTCTCAAGGCGCGTGTGTGGGAGGAAGTGTGTGGTGGGGAGAGTGTGTGTGGGGGAAGGAGTGTGTGGTGGGGAGGAGTGTGTGGTGGGGGAAGGAGTGTGTGGTGAGGAAGGAGGTGTGTGGTGGGGGAGAGTGTGTGGGGAGGAAAAGGTGTGTGAGGGAGGAAAGAGGGAGGCAAAGTGTGAGGGAGGGAAAAGAGTGTGTGAGGGAGAGAGGAGGAAAGAGTGTGTGAGGGGAGAGAGAGAGGGAGAATATGAGGGGCTACAGGTGTGCTGGGAGGAGAGGCGGGGGGGAGGGGTGAGTAAGAGGAGAGATCCAGAGTGTGTGTGTTGGGGGAGAGAGAGAGAGGAGGAGGGGTCTAGGTGTGTTGTTGGAAGGGGGAATGAGTGTTAGAGAGAGAGAGAGAGAGAGAGAGAGCCAACCACAGACAGACAGGTGGATGTACAGAGGCAGGCAAGGATAGGAAGGCACGCAGACAGACAGGAAGGCAAGTGGTGACAGCCCCGAGCGGTGCACATTACTCCTCCTCCACCAATACTTAGTGCTGTACCTCCTCCTCCAACACTCACTACCGTACCTCCTCCTCCAACACTCACTACCGTACCTCCTCCTCCAACACTCACTACCGTACCTCCTCCTCCAACACTCACTACCGTACCTCCTCCTCCAACACTCACTACCGTACCTCCTCCTCCAACACTCACTACCGTACCTCTTTCTCCAACACTCACTACCGTACCTCCTCCTCCAACACTTACTATCGTACCGCTTCCTCCAACACGCTATTACTCCTCCAACTCACCATTATTCCTCCAACAACACATAGTACATCCTCCAACACACACACACACGAGACTCCCTGATACACACAAACATTCCCTCCGCTGATCCAAATCCACACAAAAGACCCCAGATCCACACGTCCTGCAGCTGGGGCCGGCAACCCACACAAGGCCACCTCACCTCAGACCGCCACGGCAGGCAGTGCAACGCTGAAGGTGAAGCGTAAATAATAATAATAATAATAATAATAATAATAATAATAATAATAAAAACAGCAAAAATAAAAACAATAATAACAACAATAGAAATAATAATTAAAAAAAACAATAATAATATTAAATAATATAATAATACATAATAATAATAATAATATAATAAATAACAATAATAAAGACATAACATTTAAAGACCTGTTGAATGAGTGGACAGAAGAGATCAGTGGATATACTTGGACATGATCACCGGTCACCGTGTCTTAGTTAACCCACAAGGGATATGTTTCAGACACTGTTTTGTGGAGGCGTGGGTGGATCAGGCCAAGGTGGATCATAGTGGTAGATCATGATGGTGGATAGTGGTGGTAGTGATGGATTATGATGGTGGTGGTTGATGATGGTGGTGGTAGTAGTGGTAGATCGCAGTGGTGGTAGAGTGGTGGAGTATGGTGGTGACTGAAGAAGAAGCAGTAACCACCACCACCAGCCACAACTTCCGTCTGTGGACGCTGACCCCAGCCCCCGCACGCAGCAACCCCCCCCCCCTCCTCCTCCACACACACCTTACCTCCCCTTGTCCACCACCAATACCTGTCTCTTGAACCACCACCACCAACAGTACTACTACCACCATCACCACCATCAACAACCTCTCACCACCACCACCTGTTATCTCCCTCATCACCACCATCACCAACCTCTCACCACCACCTGTTATCTCCCTCATCACCACCATCACCAACCTCTCACCACCACCTGTTATCTCCCTCATCACCACCATCAACAACCTCTCACCACCACCTGTTATCTCCCTCATCACCACCATCAACAACCACCACAAGATATCGTTTACATGGGTTATTACACGGGTTTCCCCCTCCCTTTAATTAATCACCATTCTTAAGGGTTATTAACACAACAAGTAGCTACCGCCCTCGGCATGCCACATCACCAACCACGACTACCAACACAATACCACTACCACACCACCACCAAAATACCGCTACCACCACGCCACCACAATACCGCTACCACCACACCACCACAATATCGCTACCACCACTAATACCACGCCACCACAATACCGCTACCACCACACCACCACAATATCGCTACCACTAATACCACGCCTACCGCTACCACCACACCACGACTAATACCACACCACAATACCGCTACCACCACACCACCACAATATCGCTACCACCACTAATACCACGCCACCACAATACCGCTACCACCACACCGACTAATACCACACCACCACAATACCGCTACCACCACAATATCGCTACCATCACTAATACCACACCACCACAATACCGCTACCACCACACACGACTAATACCACACCACCACAATTACCACCACACCACCACAATATCGCTACCACGACTAATACCACACCACCACAATACCGCTACCACCACACCACGACTAATACCACACCACCACAATACCGCTACCACCACACCACCACAATATCCGGACGGGAGGGACTAATACCGGACCACCAACTATATAATACAGTACAGGAGGAAGGTGAAGAGGGGGGAGACGGAAGAAGGGAGACGGAAGAAGGGGAGAGGGGGGAGACGGAGAAGGAGGAGGGGAGGAGAGGAGAGAGGGGAGACGGAAGAGGAGGGAGAGAGGAGACGGAAGAGGGGAGGGAGAGGAGGGAGACGGAAGAGGAGGAGAGAGGGAGACGGAAGAGGAGGAGAGGGAGACGGAAGAGGGAGGGAGACGGAGGGAGGAGACGAAGGGAGGAGAGGGAGAGGAGAGGAGGGAAGAGGAGGGAGAGGAGACGGAAGAGGAGGAGAGAGGGAAGAGGAGGGAGAGAGGGAGACGGAGGGGAGACGGAAGAAAGGGGGGACAGCAGAACAAAACAAGAAGAGCCACACAACAGGACTACAGCATTGTCTCCCCTCCTCGGGCCTGGGGTGTGTAAAGAAGTATCACCCCAACTCCCCAACAAGACACCCCCACCACCCCCAACATGACACATTCCACCACCACCACCATAACTCCACACCTGGTAACGGCAGACAGGTATGACTAGACGATGGTGAAAATGGTGGTGGTGATGGGTGGTGATTATGGATGGTGTGGTGATGGTGGTAGGCAGAGTGATGGCCCTAACAAATATCAGTGGTGTAGAGAGAGAGAGAGAGAGAGAGAGAGAGAGAGGAGAGAGAGAGAGAGAGAGGCAGGTGTGGTAGAGACAGGGAGAGCGCCCTTGCCCACGGCTGGTGCACCACAACAACTTATACCCTCGCCCGCTATTCTGCACCCCCCCCCTCCCCACAACATCGCCACAGCTGCCTACAACACACCATAACGCTATATCACAACACCCAGTACTGGTGCTAAGTGAACCGTGTATCTAGTTGTGAGAGAGAGAGAGAGAGAGACCCTCCTCCCCCTACAGAATGTCTCATCTGCCAGCCATACCTCACACGACGTAGCCTGTAGACGTCTTTCTCCCTCTCTCCCTCCTCCTTTCACCGCCTTCTTTCTCCCTCCTTCCAACACCTCCACCCCTCTCTCTCTCTTCCTTCTTCACCATCTCCCCCATTTACCTCTACTTATCTCTCTTTCCCTCTCCCTTCACCACCTCTTCCTCTCCTTCACCACCTCCCCCACCACCAGTGATCGTGTGTTGGAGGCCACGACGCAGTGTTCACCACCAGGTAGGAACAACACACATAGTTTTTTTTTGTTACTCTTATTGGTGGTGTGGCGGCGACCAGACCAGGGAGCCACGCCATACTGCTGCTCTGACCTCGAGTTGTCCAAGCTTCTGACTGACTTACTGACTAACTGATTGGTTGGCTGGCTGACTGATTGACTGACACATCTTGGCCAATATACTGTACCGTACCTGCAACACTTAGCAACACCTATACTGTGTGGGATGTTTAGTCACCTAACTGTATATTCACCTTCTTGTTAAGTCAGTACAGTGCAGGTATGGTGTATGGTGTGGGTATGGTGTGGGTGTGTGTGTGTGTGTGTGAGACCCTAGGCGAGGGAGGAAGCAAGCAAAGCAGGTAGGGCAGGTGAGCTTGATTAGAAGAGTGGGTGTGTGGTGGTGTCCCAGGGGCAATGTAACACGTCCCCCCACCCACACACACACAAGGCATGCAAAGGTTATGTTAGATCCGATGGGTTAGGTTATGTTAGGTTAGGGTTTAGGTTAGGGTTTAGGCTAGGCTAAGGTTTAGTATAGTTTAGTTTTAGGTATAGATCAGGTTTCATCGAGTCAGCCTACGATTGGCCAAGAGTTCACAACATTAAGCTTATATAATCCTTATCTGAATTTCACCCTTACGACCTTCCACTGTCAGTAACTCATTCACAGCAGCCCCGAGGGACCAAGACACACCCGGCAACCTCTTAGGTGTAATACTGAGAGGCTCCATCGACGAACTGTATCAATGTGTTCAGTTTACCAGGGGGGGCAGCAGCAACGGTGGTATTTACAGGCCGCCACCCCCACCTGACCATAACAAAAAATACAAAATACAAAATAAATAAAATAATAATACAAAATAATAAGTAAACAATAATAAAATTAATACGTAAAAATAAGTAAATAACAATAATAATACCTGTAATAATAATAATAATAATGATAAGTAAAGCCTCAGCCTGTGAATTAATGACTTATTTGCATGAAGTATTACTCTATTGGATTTACCTTCAATATATTAGACACCACAGTTTAATTCACCTGAAGATTAACCTCCCAAACGCTACCTGGGAGAAGTAAGGTTAGATATTATATACGTCAGGTTAAGGTTAATTTAGGTGAGGTGAGGTGAGGTTAGGTTAATGTTAAGATCTGGTTAGGTTAATGTTAAGATCTGGTTAGGTTAGGTGAGGTTAATATTAGAATAGGTTAAAGTTAAAATCAGTTTAGGTTAGGTTAAGTTTGGCTCAGGGTTTGGAGATGTCAGGGTGAAATTAAGTTAGATTAACGTTAGGGTGGTTAATTAATTCTTCAGGTGATCCGCTTTTTAATCCCAGTAATACCCACGCCGGCTCTTGTCGCTTCTGAATTATTCCCCCGAGTTGTGATTATTGTTATGGTGGTGGTAGGTGTTATTGTTGTGGTGGTTGTTATGATTGTTATGGTGGTGGTAGTTGTTATTGCTGTGGTGGTTGTGATTATTATGGTGGTGGTAGTTGTTATTGCTGTGGTGGTTGTTATGATTGTTATGGTGGTGGTAGTTGTTATTGCCGTGGTGGTTGTTATGATTGTTATGGTGGTGGTAGTTGTTATTGCCGTGGTGGTGGTTGAGAGGGTCAGGCGGTACAGTATAAGACACATGGGGGTCAGTTTACCCCCGACACGACACAAGAACTTTAATACACTACAAGCGGTGAGTTTCTGACAACTTCTTACTGGACCTGTACGGGAAGGCACCAGGAAGGGAGGAGAAGAGGAGGAGGGAGGAGAGGGAGGAGAAGGAGAAGAGGGAGGAAGGGTGAAGGGGGGGTAGGAAGATGAGTGAGAAAGGAAAGGAAGAGGAAGGGGAGGAAGATGGGGAAGGAAAGGAAGGAAGAAGAGGGATAGAAGTAGATGAACGGAGGGAGGAGGGGAGGGGGGAAGGATAGGAGGAAGAGACGGCACGAAAAGGTGGGGAAGAGAAAGAGAGACACACAGAGAAAAAAAGAGGAGAGATGGCATGGAAAGGGAGGGAGGGAGGGAGGGAGGGAGCACGCCGTCAGTGCAAGAGAAACGTTCACCCCAAAGGTTATATTCACCAGGTAAATACTACAGGTAAACACGTCATTAATGCAGAGGCTCCGGCTTTATTTACGCAGTATATTACCTGCACGTTGTGAATAATAAACAGGTACAGGGTGTCTCAAAAAGCTTGAGTCCGGGGGAAAAATGACGCATCTCGGCAAAGAAAAGTCCAAAACTACCCTAACGTAACCTAACGTAATCTACCGTACCTTAACCTAACCTAACCCACCAGAACCTTAAATTACTTATCTTAATCAAACGTAATCTAACGTACCCTAACCTAACCTAACGTAATCTATCGTACCCTAACCTAACCTAAAATAGCCCAAACTAACCTAACCCCTTGAGTACGATATATTAAATCCCCTGAGTACAATGATTTAACCCCTCGCGGAAAACAATATTGTACTCTGAAGGTTAAATCAACGTCCTCGTCCTCAAAGGGTTAAATCCTCGTCCTCAAAGGGTTAAGTCCTCGTCCTCAAAGGGTTAAGTCATCGTCCTCAAAGGGTTAAGTCATCGTCCTCAAAAGGTAAAATCATCGTCCTCAAAGGAGTAAGTCATCGTCCTCAAGGGGTTAAGTTCATCGTCCATAAAAGGTTAAAACTTCGTCCTCAAAATGTTAAATCATCGTCCTCAAAAGGTTGCCATCGTCCTCAAAAGGTCAAGTCTTTATGCATTACCCCAAATCGCAATCGTCAACAGATGTATTTTTCCAGCTTCACTTACGACATAACATTCCCCCGTGAGAAGCTCTTAGTGAATCCGTACCTCGAGTCAAACACCCGGACAGACAGACAGGGAGAGACTGACAGGAGGAAGAATCCTTATTGATACAGTTGATACCCCACTTGTGTGCTGAGCTGGGGATAATAAACAAGAGTCTTACAAGTCTTACAAGAGTCCGCCACAAGAGCCTTGTTCAAGAGTCCTCCCCAAGAGCCCCCCCACAGGAACAGCACACAGACAACTAGCAGTGTGACTCCTACCCTCGTCAGGCGCCGCCGGTCAAGCACGGCGACCTTTGTTATCTAAACAAATGTTGTACACAAAAACAAACTCCAACCAACGTAAAAAATGGCCGACGAGAAAGAAAGACCCGGTGGCTAGAGTTTGTTCACCGAGAACGTGTTCAAGTTCCCAGAGTGTGAGGTGAGTGAGAGCTGGTCGACCATGACGGCCATATGTCGCCCTCACCATACTTACCTCCCGTCTTATTTGAAAGGAAGTTGACCACATATAATTATTCCTATACTTATTTATATGTATCCCATGAAGATTAGGAACCACCGCTTATTTCACTCTAATGGTAAAGGGAGGGGGGCGTTAAGGTAGGGTAGGTTAGGTTAGGTTAGCATTTAGGTGTTTCATTAACAGGTGAAATAAGGGGTCTTAATCTTCATGAGACCCAATGACACAATTTTTTCTTATATTTCAAATAGTCTATTCTATTTATTTTATTTCCTCAAGTGTCTGTTACTCAAACAATGTAGAATTCGAACACCTTGGACAAAATTGGACCAAAACTGGATTAGGTTCGATTAAAATATAGCACTTAACAATCGGAGACTCATCAGGTGAACAAACTTATCAGAAGAGACAGACAGACAGACAGATAAACAGTGATATACCCCACCCAAGCGAAACACAAACAAACAAACAAATAAATGATTTTACCTTCACACACACACACACACGCACACGCTGGCCGACACTGCCAGTAATATTATCAAGGCCAATGACTCACCAATGCTTCCTGTGATAACAATGATAACAGGACACTATCAGGAACACTGTACTACTCCATCACCACAACCACAGCGGTATCAACGACTCTTGTTTACCTACAACACCTGAGGAGTCTCAAATGACGTTGGTAATTAGGAGAAGGTGAAGGAGGTGAACAAGGTGGAGAAGGTGAAGCAGTAGGAGGAGGTGAAGGAGGTGGTGAAGGTGCAGGAGAAGAAGGTAAAGAAGGAGGAGGAGAATATGGAACAAAACAGTAACTACGTCGTTCAAGTGTTGTAAATCATTAAACAAACAAGAAAAACCACGACAAGAATAAAGATGTGTTTAAGAGAGATGAAGTCCAGTCTATATATAAAAAAAAATTTCGTCAGTGATAAGATTAAGAACGAGTCTGTTACGGGGAATAAAATGAGCCCCCCCCGGAAGTGAGCGGACCCCAGTTAATTAGTCTGGTCACCTGGTCACCGTGATAACTTGGTGGACAGGTGTGTGTGCGTATATTCAGGGATGTAGTCGAGATGATCGCTTTCTACCACCTGTACTGTTTTTAATTAACGTCACTTATACCGTATCTAATTAACATCACCTGTACCATACCTAATTAACATCACCTGTACCGTACTTAACTTCACTTGTACCGTAATTAACATCATCTGTACCGGACTTAATTAACACCACCTGTACCTCACTTAATTAACATAACTTACCTTCGTCTTTCGGATCACCTGCAGATTACCCCCCCCCCCAAGTTTATTTCACCTGATGATTAAAAATACCCTAACGCTATCTTAGGGGGGGGTTAATTACGTTATGTTAGGTTAGGTAAGTATTAGTGTAGTTAAGTTTGGTTAGTATTAAGAGGAAGAATGGCCTGGTTAGTATTAGTGTAGTTAAGTTTATTAGTATTAAGTGTGTTAGTTAGGTTAGTATTATGGTAAGGTTAGTATTAAGAGTGGTTAGGTTTGGTTCGGTTAGTATTAGTGTAGTTAAGTTTGGTTAGTATTAAGTGTGGTTAGGTTAGGTTAGTATTATGGTGGTAAGGTTAGTATTAAGAGTGGTTAGGTTTGGTTAGGTTAGTATTAGTGTAGTTAAGTTTGGTTAGTATTAAGAGTGGTTAGGTTAGTATTATGGTGGTAAGGTTAGTAGTAAGAGTGGTTAGGTTTGGTTAGTATTAAGAGTGGTTAGGTTAGTATTATGGTGGTAAGGTTAGTAGTAAGAGTGGTTAGGTTTGGTTAGGTAAGTATTAGAGTGGTTAGGTTAGAATTAGGGTGGTTAATATTCAGGTGAAATATACTGGGGCCGGAGGAGGAGAGGGGGGAGGCGAGGTAATCTTCAAGTGCTCCCCTCTTCCCCTATAACTCTTTAAAAGACAAGACTCAGGCACACATACAACCCCATCTAATGAATGAATAAATCAAAACAGATTCTCACTATGTCTAATTCTTTCCCCAGGCTGGAGTGGTATATGCAACAGCCTCAAATAAAGAGAGAGGTGACACGGAAGAGTGGCGAAAAGGATAGAGGAGTGACTGGAGAGCACCAAAACAGAGTAGAAATAGCCAAAACAAAAGTAGAAATAGCCGAAACAAGGTCGAAATAACCCTAATCAGCTGTTATACAAAAAACAAATTAGTGTTGCAAAAACTACAAAAAAATCAGCTGTTGCAAAAAAGAACCTACAAAAATTAGTGTTGCAAAAAAAAAATCAGTTGTATTGCTCTCCCCCAAAAAAAAAATAGTGCAGATGAACACTTGTAGTTGAAAGTCTTATACCAAGCAGCAGCAACAACAGAAAATAGCTTCATTATACACAACTAACTCCAGACCACCAACAAAACTTACCCTGTAGAGAAAACACACGTCTACACTTTCTCTACAACTAGTATATAGCTACTTTTTAACCGTGCCAGCAGGTGACAGTGTGAGGCGAGTCATCAACTGCTTCGGCTGTTCCCACGAGGATTAATTTACGAGTCTGCCCAGTGCTTGTCCCGTCGATTGCCCTCAAACACAGCCAGAAGTACAGCGGTATAATATGTTTGCTGTTAATGCCTTTATGTTTACTTAATTCTCGGTATCTTTAACACTTTTATTATTTATTAACTATGATATACGAATTAAATAACCAAACAACAATTATACTACTGTAATCCTAATTACCTGTAACCTTTTGTAACCATCTATACTGTTCTCGCTCAAATGAATGATGACCTCTCAATTACTAGTAACTTGTCTAACTGAAATTTCCCCCAATGAAAAGCACCGTAATATTTACCTGAGGGGTTCACTGACCTAGCCTCCCCCCCCCCCTCTTTCCTGGCATTGGTCTGGTCGAGAAGGTGGTTGCTCTTGGCACCACTCTGGCCTGCCTTACACACACACACACACACACACACACCAGGATCACGACTCTTCAACAAAAAGTTCGTGCGTTAAAATTTCCCCCGTAACTGTTAATGTTTCTGGACGAATTTACCTAACCTGACGTAAGAGGAAGCACTAAAACAACGTGTAAAAAAATAAATTACAAAAAACAATACTTAAACTGCACCAATAACAAACTATAAATAGAATTTTTTTTTACACTATTTAAGAAACAAAAGAAAATCGTGCATTACCTGGCATCTTTGTGAATCGACGCAGCCTAATCGATCACGCACGCCTAAACGAGTTATTTATTTGTTTCCCTTTTAAATATTTCAAATCTGGTTTGGTATTGATTTGTATAATTTCCTGCCGTCCAAAATGAGTTGAGTTTCGGATCCTTTAATGAGTGCCAATTAAGGTAATAGGGATCGATAGTAAAGAGTCCAATAACACTATCATTTGATTCATTCACTCAGTTCGTTCACCTCTTTAAAAAAATCACTTAACTAAAAGATTTCACACATCCGCATACACACTGAATCACTCATAAACACACTCACTCGTACACACACACACTCATACAGATACACTCATAAACACACTCACTCGTACACACACACTCATACAGATACACTCATAAACACACTCACTCGTACACACACACACTCATACAGATACACTCATACACACTCACTCGTACACACACACACACACACTCATACAGATACACTCATAAACACTCACTCGTACACACACACACTCATACAGATACACTCATACACACTCACTCTGTACACACACACACTCATGATACATCCATAAACACACTCCTGTACACACACACTCCCAGATACACTCATAAACACTCACTCGTACACACACACTCATACAGATACACTCATAAACACACTCACTCGTACACACACACACTCATACAGATACACTCATAAACACTCACTCACACACACACTCATACAGATACACTCATAAACACTCACTCGTACACACACACACTCATACAGATACACTCATACACACTCGTACAGGCACATACATACATACACACTTATTCAGAGAGACACACACATAACCCATGACCCACATGTTTCCTGAGGTAAAGCGACCCGCCCCCCCACCACAATCCATGTCATGTTTTCCCAGAATGAAGATGACGAAACCGTTTTATACTGGGGAGAGGGGAAGTGGGGGAAGTGGAGGGGTAAAAAACTGAATACTTTATACGTAGCCAAAGTTCAATAACCACAACGACCTTCATCCTCACTCAAAAGTCACCAGTCGTATTTTTTTTATATAAATTAATTTGAATCAATGTGGATGTTATGACTCAGTCTGTGTAGTGTGAATGTCAGTTGAGAATAAAGTATTGGACAGTGAAACCTATATTTAACGGACTAAATGGTGAGGAAAGTTCGTTATATATATATAGGGTCCGTTGTATAGGAACCTCCATCTAATGAACTATATAAATACGAGTTCATTATATCGAGGATCCGTTAGATGTGAAATCCCTCATCTAATGGATTATAATTATGTGGAGAGAAGTGCGTTATATGGAGGTTTCACTGTATGAGTAAAGCTTGTGTAATTCAACTCGTTATCTCAAACCTTTCCTGTTGTATCTCTCGCCTCGGGTTTATTTTTTAGTTTTCTGTACTACGTAATCCACGCCATTAAACGATTATATCAGGAGAGGAGTAACAAAAAAATGGATAGATATTCCATTAATGAATTTAGTGTTATTATTTCTCATTGGTTTACTGATGAAGCGCAAGTAGGATGTTGCTCGCTCGCTCGCTTGTATACGAGGATACGACTTTTTTTTTCTTTTTCGAATCTTTCAGACACCATCATATTGCAGTATTTCCTAAGATTTTCAAGGTCTCATGCCACGAACACTGGAGAAATTATTCCGAGAACCAAAAATGTATCTACAGTATTTCCTATTTCTTTCAACTGACATTTTTAAAGGTTTAATGCCAATCGGAAACACCAAAATGTTATCGCCAGGTGGAGCAGATTCACAAAGGTTTCCTAAGATAAATGAAAGTATATGATAATAATAATTGTAAATGAAAGTATATGATAATAATAATTGTAAATGATGGTCTATGAAGATGCACCTAATCCGCCAACTTCAGTTTAAACACGAAAATAAGACCCTAAAAAAACCCTATAATACTGACAGATTACAGTAGCTTAACTACAGTAGAAATGTTGAGTACACTGAACGATTAGCCTGGGAGATAACGCTACAGAATAGTTCCCAACAGATTCTCTACCAGTTGCCAAGTGGAGGGAGGCATCGAGTCAAAAGTTGAATTTCAATACAACTTGATATTTCTGGACGTTAGTTGCTTCCTTTATAGGTAAAATTATATAAAGTTTAGTGCAGTCATAACATTTTCTTACGAGGCACCAACCAGACACTCACTAGACCATCACAAGGCATAAATGACTAAGCTACAGTACTTACAAATGAACAAAAATACAAACTCAACAAAGTGCACGAACAAACTCTTGATTACAAAAAAATAAATAAAAGTACAATAATTTTTTAATGTTTTACAGTTAGAGATAATAAATAATGCAAATATTACTTTAAGAGTGGCTTTACCCGGGTCCAGTTGTTAATTTTGTTTGCCAGGGAGCCGGGCATGTCAGCCTGTGCATAAAATAAACGACCTTCCCAGTCCCACGCACGACGCTGGTTTAGCCACAGTACGCATGCGCAGTGAGCCGCAACTGGTGACACAGATAACGAGCTCAAAAAACTAGAGATCGCTTAATCTGACAGGTTGTGTCTGATGTTATTAACGGATCATGAATACCAGGCTCTCCAGCAGAACTGAACTGAAAGCTAAACCCGGTCTGTAGTAGTAGTAGTTTATTTTAATTTTAAGGTAATAAAATGGCGGCGAAGGTGTGGCTATTAGGGGAGGCTGGAGGCCACGTTCGTAGTAGTAGTAGTAGTAGTATTCTAATCTATGCCCAACCGACATACCGTTACACCTGCTCGTTCTATGTCGTTTACATTCGATAGCATGATAAAAAATGGTGAATCGATATGAAACTGCATTATTTCCACGGACGCCTATAAGTATATTACACAATTATTCATACAGATAAGTCTCCTATTGGAATCTCAACTACGAGGATATTGTTAGTGCAATATGAAAACATATTGAAACTACAGGTTACAGTTAATTACAAAAGTATAAGATTTTTTAAAAGGCTTGGCTACATATGAAGAATTTAAATGTATTTCATCCAAGTCCCCAGATTAAGTCATTTCTATTAAGAGAACCGATCGTACACATTAAATAAGTAACAGAAGGAGGGTGTATTGTACCGGACCATTACATGTCTGTGTGTGGTGGTTGTATAGGTACTGTGTGGGGTGTAGTATATGTAGTGTAGAGGGTGTAGTATATGTAGTGTAGAAGGTGTAGTATATGTACTGTAGTGTAGGGTATTCTGTACGGGAGGGTGAACTATGTAGGGTGATGTGCGTGTGTGTGATGGAGTGTGAGAGGCGTGAGGTCGACAGGTAAGTGTGGAGGACGAGTAACGGTGACAGCGACCACCGTACCATAACACCACTACCATGCACCCAGGGTGACGCTCACCCCACCGCGTGACGCCTGCACGTGGTGACGCTTACCCCCCATCCCTAAAACGGCCAATAATGATGTTAATCTCTAGAGTACAGTACAGTATAATACGGTACTGCACAATATCCTCGTACTCACAGTAACAGGCAATCGTAAGCCAAGGGTTAAAACATCATATTTAAGGGGTTACGTCATTGTAATCGAAGGGTAACGTCAAGCAGTGAGGTTATCTTAATCCTGTATTGGGGGTGGGGGGGGGGGGTTAGTGCCGCACAGAAGTTTCTAGGATAAGGGGTCAATTGGAAGGTACCAGGTAGTTACAAATGTGATTTTTAATAAGCGAGAACCTTGACGATGAATAATAACAAAACAAAACAAAAATAACATTAAATGATTAAAGCAACTGAACCAATGCTACCTTTAACCGGAACGCACCGTATGATAATCGAATCTAAACCCCCTTAAAAAAACGAAAAGTGAAACTATTTAAGATGAAAATAACTCGAAAAAATAATCAGACAAACAACCCGCTCCTGCTAGTCTAACCGTGCCATTTAAAAAATAATAATAATAAACCTTATCAATCCTTACCTTCTAGGCTAGGTTATGTATTGCCAAAACTAAGTTAGATTTATACATAGCCTAGCCTGAGTAAGGTTTTTATATTATCTTAGGTGTCTGATACTTTATCCCCCTCTACAACAGAATCTCTAGTTAGTGAAAATAACAGTTTGGCGCCCAACAAGTGGACATAAGCATCTGGGACGAAGAACTCGTTAGTTTTGAACAACATAACTCGACCAATCGGGGCCGGATAGATCCCACGGCCGACAGCCCGAGGCCCAACAGAACTAACGTGTGGCCTGGTGAAAATCAACTTGTGGCCAGTGAAAACTTAGAAAATAATACTAAGCGTAAACTTTCTTAAAAATTCATGTCCTACAACCATCATACAGCGAAAGCCTAAACGTGAATACAATGCAGACGATGTAAGCAGATGTTTCCAGCGTGGCTTTAAATGCACCTATAATACTTCAGTGACCATTTTGAATAAGATAAAAGTGTAGCGTCAAAAATATCCTGAAAGTAGCATACAACAAAAGCATCCTATAGGTCAATACAGTCAGTACCCCTCTAAAGATTTATTTCCAGTGGTGTAAAATTCTCATTTCCCACCAGCAGACAATTTCAAGATGAGTAAATAAAGAACGACCATCCTCAGTTCAGCAAAGTGAGGTGTATACAGCTCGTTTGTGAAACCATTCCTAATACAAAATAAGTTTCACACACACACACACTTTCAAAACCAATGAAAGTTACCTTACCAACAACGAGTGGAATAAAACAATGCAAAAGCATCATTTTCCAAGGTTAGTACGCTGTGCTTCCCCCATAACCAGATAATATACGAGAATACACTTAAATGGTTGACGTGAGGTAAAACAAAACTAAAACCACCTATCAATCTTTCATCGAGACTACAGTACATTAACCAGACAGGTTCACTTAAGACCAGTTAGGGGGCATAAATTAACGTACCGAACCTACACTAGATTTGCAAATCCTGGTCCATATCTTCATAAAATACGAGTTGCGTGAATGCGAACCAGAGATTAACACGGTCGGACCAAAAAAGCTATCAACACAATGGTCAACTTGCCTTCATGTTCCAATTTGCTGTTTTTTAAAGCTTAAATATTTGTGATACTACTTCGGTTGACTGTATATAAATTGCACCCAATATGTCGCTGTGAGTAGAGAGCTGTTTGTATATTAGTTTTAACAGAGTTCCAGCGATACTCAGAGCTGACGTGACATTTATAAAGGTGCTCGACTGATAGAGATAAGACGACGAAAGGTAAACTGCTTAAATGAACCGTAATGTTTGAATCTGACCCCGAGTAACTTTTAGATGGATCCTTTAGTGTCCTCGGGATAACACGTGGGCAACACATTTCACGGAACATTCACGTCAAAATACAGGACGCTGCAAATCGACATCCAAAACACGAACATTTTAATTTTGAGACTAAATTATTATTATTATTAATTATTATTACGTTTTCGCCCCCCAGGCCCCGCTGTGAGTCAGTGACCTGTGCCCAGGTGGGCTAAACCCCATAAAAGAAATAAAATAAAATAAAATAACGGAGTACATCTCAGTGTAGTTTGGACACGGGAGTCACGCTCTACAAACGACACGGAATATCTACACATAACCACACACCAGATACAGGTTAAGGAAAAGTGTACGCAAAAATAACAGCTTCATAAATATTAACATCAATATCGGACAACAACTGAGGCGGAAGCAAGACAGTTTCAGCAGCGGCAGTAATAACACCAGAGGCAAAAGCACAAATAGAAGCAGCACCTACACATGGACGACAGTGGCAGGTCTCGGTGAGGTTTCCAGATGGTGGTGGTGTGTGTGTGTGTGTGTGTGTGAATTACCCATGGGAGGCCGTGAGGGTGGAGGCAGCGGCCGGTGGGGAAGGGAGGCCTGGGGGTGGTGCATCGAGCTGGCTTCTACTGTGTCAACAACCTGGGGGCTCCCTCCCTCCAAACACCGCCGCCGGCCCTACCTACCACCACACAAAACAAGCACTACTGACTGACTCATCATCCAACACCCCCAAAACTCAAGCCGTATCTCAAAATGTACACCCACGACGACATTTTCATGGTATCTTAGTCCCTAGTTGATCATTATCCATGGCAGCCTAGTAGAACTCATCACTGTGGAAGCAACTTTCTAACTTCTCTCCACTTACAATCTTTATGCGTGTTTATTTGGCAAAAAATCATTCTAATTATTCTGCTGCTATCCATTTACCTGTCTTCATCAATTTACGTGTGCATGCACAGTCAGGACACAACACAGGGATTCAAGAACCCATCCATGTACTAACAAGGGAGCTTAATAAATTTATGTTAAAATGTACCTGCTTCCAGCACCTATGTACTAATAGAGGGTCTGCGGAATATGTAGGAGGGGTTTACAACTAAGAAGATGGACTAGAAAAACGAAGGACAAAGGATGAGGAGGAGGAAGAGGATACAGCAGCACGACCAGAACTACCAGGAACAGTGACCAATAACATTGAATTTATCCTACAGATGGTCAGGATGGACAAGGATGAGACACCAATAAGGGCAGTGATGGCCCCCAACTGAGTTTTGTTTACTCACATCTGATGGAGGACGTTGGCCATGGCGACGCCATCGGTGAGGTGGTGGATGGCGATCCCCTCGCGCCCGGGGAACGTCTCCAGCTGTCACGAAGGGAGAAAATATTGATCAGGTTAGTACAGGGTTCAGAATGGGTCCAGCGGCCACATGAAGTTGTTTACATCAAACACACAAACAGTTGAAACTAAAATGAAAACATGAATCAAAATTAATGCTTCACATACCTTTGCACCACATTGTCAGAAATAAATAGACGCCGCCAAGTATGTAATACTGTTAGTAATATTCAGATGTAAATTTTCCTAACACTACACCGAAAACAACTTAGCAGCGTTCATACACCTCAAGCTGCCTGCAGAGTGAACACTTGATGCCTGCAGCCCGCAAGCCTGCCACGGTGATCTGCCTGACTGAAGAAACTGTTTACCTCACAAACCTCCATCGGCCGTGTCTCGAGTAAATAATATACCCAGAAATGCTTTAGTTCTCTGGGTAAATTTTAACTTATTTATTCCAAGGAAATCTACAATTTTGTGAGCCAATACTTCGCCATTTTAGGTTAATTTTATTAAATCAGCATCCCTCACTTCTGATATATTATTCTACTTACACAACAGAAGTTGTCACAGGGAGACTGCTAAGCTCTGCTGTAATTGACGCTTTGTAAGTTAAAGAAAAATTTCTCCCAAACAAAAACAATTGTTTTTGTTAATGTCTGTTCGAATTGTAAAGTTTATCACTGTAAGTAGACAAAAAATTACACTGAAATTTTGACAACGACAAAATCCAAATATTCATCACAAAACTAATGATGTTTGTGGAATGATTTACTGTTAAGGTTTACTGCTCTCAGTCAGTGTTTATAAAACTCCTACTTTTCCCAGGTCACGTCTACCAACACACCTTCCAGGCTAAACAGGCATTAGGCATATTGAGTAAGTGAGCCTCGAGTATATACTGTATGTTACGCCGCACTAGTTAGCCCAACTTATTACTCTCACACCTAAAAGACTTTAACCCAGGGGTGGACAAAGTACGGCCCGCGGGCCACATTTGGCCCGCCAAATAATTTCTGTGGCCCGCCACTGCATTTGGCAATCAGAAAAAAAATCTTATTAATTACAGAAAGGAAAATTTTGGAAGTTGGGTGGACATAGCAACAATACACATTAAGTGTGTGGCCCGCGAAGTGTGCCACCATTCACGAAGTGGCCCTCCATCAAAAATAATTATACCTGTAATTTATTTGGCTAAGTCGGACGATTTTACACAGTCAAGAAGACACCCAGCACACAATTGTTAATATAACTGAAGAAATTGTGTAATACTGCACCACATGAATCTTAGCCCTCATCTTTGTTTTATCTTCTGCAGTGGGATTCAGGATATTGTATAAAAAGGCCTAGTGTCTTCGTTCACATCAAACATTACATTACTAGTTATGTAACAACTTGTATCGTGTGTGGTAGCACCTCCGTGAGCCCCTCTCCCTCACACACACTCTCCAGTGTTTCTCACGTGTATATTACGATACTTGTCTGGTGTCTGCGTCCCAGTCATTACAGCCAGAGCTTTCACGCGTTTCTACTGGTCTACATTCCCTCACGAAACAACTGCTTCTCTATTCAACTGAACAACTATACATGTATACGAGTAGAACGTGAAACTTACGTATCGCCAAAGCATCATTGTCCACCTGAACAGTTTATCACTCAGTGCCTAGAAAATGTCAAACAAATCTTGAACTCGTACAAGTGTATGTATGTATGTATGTATGTATGTATGTATGTATGTATATATATATATATATATATATATATATATATATATATATATATATATATATATAACCCGAAACTCCATAAGTGAGCTATCCATTTCGGAAATCGCGAAAGGCTCCGAAAACGTGCACTCATTGCCCAAGTTGATTTAAATGCAACTTTAGGTCTGAACTCGTTTCATGGGTCACTAAAACTTGCCTGAAGTGTGACCACACCATGGCAGCCCAGGTGATCACCTACCACCCAAAACTAACAGTACCTCTGGACAACAATAAGAAGAGTACGGGTGTATAAAAATACGTTCACGAGATTTACTTTCACAAACATTCGTAGAGATTATTCAGGTGAACTGTAGTTGGAAAATCATGCATACTGACTTGTACAACGCGAGTTTAATTGTGCGAAAATGCGTAAATTGAGTTTATATTTGTAAACATATGTATAGTGATAGCATGAGTACAAATATTCTGAGATATGATTATTAGCTGCACTGTAGACACACGGTGCTATGGTGACAGATACATCTCATTATGTATATGAACTTAACTAAAGACTCCTGTACAATTCTATTTTAAAAGTGGACTGCACTTCCCCGAACGCCATTACACTTATGAAATACTGTATATGACTATCAATACAAACATTTAGGGTATTTTACGTAAAATACATGTTCATCTGGAGTTGGTTTTGCCGAGAGTGTATCAAATTTCTACCTCGGTCGAGATTCCGGGGTTTGGGGTTCTTCCGCTTTATATAACCTGACCAACTTGGCTGTTTAATGCATGCAGGCCTGTCTATCCACTCCAAGACTCCAATATCACCATTACTACAGTATAAAGACGGTACATTTCCTGGTTCTATTTTTATCCACAGCGCTTTTCTCGGGTTTATCATAACATCTGTTTTTGTCTTATAAATGAAGTTCTCATCCGAATTGCCTTTCACTTATTTTTTTTCCCGTAATCTCAAAGACGTCGAGCCAGGAGGCAACTTTTATGTGTGGGAGAAGAACGTGGGACGTGTGTTTGGCTGGGTAGCGGGAGGGCGAGTCGTTGCCATGAGTACCGGAGAATATCAAGGTCGAACAATTGGTCGGAGAGGCGCCACCGTGACACCTGCGCAAATATCACTGGAATATCTTATTTTACTTCGTCGGTAGTACGATCTTTATTACGTATTCCTGGGAATTCGCCCCAAGCTGAACCTGGAGGTTCCTCTCTATCCCTATCCCAGTCTACCATTAAGCTACCGTGGATCATGTGTTGAACTAAGCACTGAATATTTTAAGGGAACTGTTGACCTGACGACAACGTGAACAGCTTGGTCGATGGATGACCAGGCTTTAAGAGCAGGGACCTCCCCGCAAGACAAGACACAAACACATAGCTCTCGATAGTGAAATGAATCGTAGCTTGTCAGCATATTACCTGATTTGATATTAGTCAAATTACTGGATGGTCACCAAAAAGTGTGTGTGTGTATTCAGAGGATTCATTCTACCCCCGTGTAATGGCTCAGTGTGACAGCCTCAGCAACCACACTTATTGCTTGCTGCCCGAAAACTACCATAACACCATTGTCCATGACGATGCATTGTGAATTAAAAGTGGTCTTCTATTTTAACAAGTAGCTACTATAACAGTCCCTGGATGATTGCATGAATCACCTGCAGATTAGCCCCAAGCTCATGTTAGCGGTATACTGGCTAAACAGTCATAAACTGCTGTCCAAAACTACGTCATTATTGTTTGGAATACAATTTTGCTTCCACAATACAGTGAATAGATTTAATCCAACAATTAATAATTGTCCAAGAACATAACCAATAGACAAGTTACCAAAATAATCACTAGGATACTTTTTACAGAGCATTTGGGATATGCAGGAGCTCCTACAGTCATTATCAATTCCGAAGTCAGAACTATGATAAAATCTTACTTTTAACATTTGTGTATTTACAGTACAATACAGTATTCAGAATACTGACAGACCAACCTTCCTTCCTTCCTTCCTTTTCATAAAAACATATTTAATGAAACCGAAACAACCTAAGTTCACAAACAATAATAATATATTGTACAATACTTCCATCAAAGGAATGATAGGTTAGGTATGTTTTGTTGGTTATTTTATTTACTATAAATTATAAAACTTGTACAGTATAATAATATTAATAATAACAGTCGTAATACTGTATATGCTGTGTAGTATGGAAATGACAAGGATGACAGTCTTGCTGCGACTGCTGTTGGGAAGCCTCCGCTGCCATATTTGTGTGTGTAGTATCACTAAACTAATACTGTACTGCACTAATAACATTACAAACAACAGTAAATCCTATTACTATGACTGTAATTATCCTTTTAGGGAATATTATCATTTTCAATGTAAGAAATAAAAGGTTTTCATCATCAACATGTACACAAAATATTTTTGAAGTTGCTGCTGTTGTTGTTTCTTGGTGAGTAAGAAACGGATTAGTGTTATTATTTACTGTATGTCTATGAAACCTTCGGATGATACCTACCGCTCATGTAAACAATGTTGATGGCATTCTCGTGCAAGGGCAACATTTTTATTTATGACCAAAACTAGGTACAAAACCTAAACATAAAAGTGCTTTTCCACTGCCTGATTTTAATGATTTACATGTACTTTATTTGTGAGGATAAAGATAAGATTCTCCTATAGCTATTTTGTTTATATACAGTAGCTGGTTAACCTGGACCATTGTTCTTAAATTCTGCTTTATATTCAAGTAATACCAGTAAATGTTCTATATTGAAAATCTTGGAACTGATTATGTGAAGATTAGGCATCCCAACTTAATTCACCTGATGATTAAACAACCTAATGCTACCTGGAGGGTTCAGTTACCATTAACCCTGTCACTACAGAGACGCAACTTTTAATATTTTATTTGGCTAACGCCAAACGATTTTATTCAGCTCAGAGAGGACCCAGTACACAAGTGGTTAAAGTATTTAATTATCAGATGAAATAGGCTGGGGATACCTAATCTTCTTTTGGTCCTTATTAACAAATCAAAATTGAAAACTGGTTAATACAGTACTACCATAATGTATTTGATGGTAAAGGTTAAGTTTAGTTGCTCGTCCTAATCATCTCTCTTGCAACAAACCAATTTACATTTACCCCAACATTTCTCTAGATTAGATGATATTTGTTAGCTACTTCCATTATTTAATATATACTCCAGTAAAGAAATAAAGAGCTCAGAGCTTCTGAGTCTTTGGAGAATTGACAAAAATTATTATGGTCATACAGTACAGTACTGGATTTTATCAGGAACAAAGCAATGAGTAAAACCAGTCTCACTCAGTAGTTTGTCAGCTATAATCAGCCTTAGTTCAGTGATTTTTGTCAATCTACCTGGCCTACAGGAGATTCCAGGACCTACTTGCTGCATCATACAACTAGATTCAGTAATGACACTAATAAACCAAATCTTGCTGTGGATTCTACATGGAAGATAATCTTAGCATAGATTTCATTGTTGTTCATTAATTAGGACATGCATTTTAACTTATACTTTACAATTTTGACTATTCAACTGAACATTGGGAGTAGAAGTGAGGAACTGTTCTGTAACTGAGATAATTGACTATAAAGTTTCCACAATTTTGGCTACAACAGACTTAAATTAACCAATACATGTACAGGGCTGGTGAGCTACCCTGCCAAACAGTCTCTCCCAGGTGGTAATCCACAACACTGGTGATTTAGAGCGTGTATCTACAAGTCACTGAATGAAAATTATCCTAAATTTGAAAAAAAAATCTTCAACCAAATATGCCTGTATCAAAAACTCACTACACATTCTAAATCAGAAAAAATATACTGGAATCGTCTTTGAGATGGACTTGTCTTTGCAAGAGCCAAGTTCGAACCAGTTGACCTCTCCAGTCTTAAAAGGTGGGTGACTGAAATTACATCGATAAACATGCAAAGAGGGTCGAATGCATCCTGACCAACAAGAATAATTGCTGTTCCTTGTGACATTCTCGTGCATTGGGTTATGAAAGAACCAGTTTGAAACTCAATGCCACCTACACCTTTACTCACTCCAGATGCAATTGCTTTTATGATTTTTTTCACATTTAAGAATTTATGCATATTTTTCACGTGTATGTAAAAATTTACTAAAGCTACAGAAAACATATATTAGTGCTTAAAATAAGGTTCCCACACACCCATCTTTAACAGCTTAAAACCATTAGTTAAGACATCCATCACCTAAAGTGAGTAATACTAAGCTTAAGTGACCTGTGGGCCTCGTATCTGTTAAAATAAAACCGTGTTTAACAAAAACAAAAAAGAACACGTAACTTGACTGGCCAGAGAGCACCATTGTTTACAAATTGCAGCTTGGCATTCTTCATAACCAGTCACTGCAATTCCACACAACAAAAATTTATTTAATGCAGATATATACAGCGTGAGACACTTACCCATTTTAACAGGCTATCACAGAGTGAATTGTTCTCCATAACTATATTTTTTCACTTAGAGTTCACATATCAATACGCACTACATAACACACACCCTCACTCGCACTCGTTACTATCCGGACTGGCGGCGGTGGCCACGGCTACCGTTAACCCGTACCTCGCCTCCCGTGTGTGCTGATTGGTTAACTTCCCGCGCTGTGATTGGTTACCGGTGACGTCACAAAACCATTTTCTCGTTGATGATACAGAAAACGTGATGCTATAATAGGTAAACTAATGAAAAAATACAATTTACTTTAGTATTTGTTTCTATGCAGTTTAAGATAGAAATGATTAATGTTTGTATCTTAAGTGAGAAACTGTTACAAAACAACATTGATGTATATAAAATATTCGAAGAAAAATGTAATTAATACCAAGAATGGCCATGTGTAGCATTTATTTATAAAAAAAAAAATATATATATATAAAGTACACATGAATGCAAGCATTTTATGCAGGCTTTGCCAAAGGTTTTTGATAGATCGCTTCTACCCCACACAACCAGTCTTGGCGAAATTTGTCACAGCCACCAGCTCCTCGTTCACCTCCATCAGGGCTCATGTTAAAAATATACCAAAGGCAATATCAAATTTTACTATATAATTTTAAAATAAATAAATCAAACTAAACTTAATTGTAATTTTATAAATAAAATTAATATAGTTTCAGTTACGTCAAGAGAGGGTTAATTGATTTTTCCCACATCCAAAATAGTTTCCAACTATTGTTTCTGGTAACTTTTAACATCAGCTGAGCTCCAAAAAATTCTCTAGATTCTCCCTAATTCCAGTATGTTAATTTGGGCAACTTAAAATGTTACGCTTATTTTAGAGAATTTTTTGAAAATTAGCATTCTTGATAATGCCCAAATTGAAACTTATGTATATATGATGATAAGGAAGGACCACCTGAAGATTAGACACCAAACGTTTCGGTCGGGTAGGTTAGGTTAGGTTAGGTTAGGTTAGGGTGGTAAATCTTAAAATTTCCCTAGAACTATAAACGAATTAAGAAACTAATCGAGGTGTATATTAATATTTCTTAATGATATTGTAGACCACAACCAGTACATTTGGATGCTGTTGGTCTGTTATAGTTACTTACCCAAAAAGAATAATTTCCTACACATTTGAAATATTTTGTTATATAATTAACGATGTATCATTTAGTTGTCACTAGCACGGAAGCGATAATAAGCTAATTTTCTTATTGCTATTAAAACAACGAACAATTTACGATGGTCTTTTGTTTAGAAGATGAGAGTTACATAAACATTAGATCTTTGTTTACATGGCAGTGATGGAGGACTCGGTGACACAACTCTAAAGCTCGGGGATTATTTATGGTACACCAGGTTTTCAGTAATAGACTACATCTTAATATATATAATAGTTTTTATTTGGTTATAATGTATGATTGGTAAAATTTTAATATCACGATAATTATGTAACGCAATATAAGGAATTATCAGTCCCGTCAGGAGGTATCAGGTCTTCGTCAGGAGGGTACTCACCATAGAGGTACCCCAGGTGTTCCTCATCCCTGTGTAGTGCTGAGTGTGCAGGTACAGGTTTTTATGTTACTGTACTCATTTAATGTTGTTTATTTTTGTGTTTCAATACGAATGCCGTGACCAGTTAAATGTCAATAAGTGGATTTTTGTTAAGTTTGTTCATTTTTAACAAACTGACAAACACTTTCATTTACTGGCAAATATTCTCCAATTGCAGTTATTGATGACTGATTCGCCGGCGATTTAACATAGTAAACGATTATAAAAAAACGCCTAAATTTCACTGTTTAATAGAGAACACAGTCCCAGTTTGTGCAAATGCTTTTTTTTAATCCAACTTAACCTTAACTAAACCTAACCTAACCTTAACATAAAACCATTTTATAGAGGCCACTGTTGTAGTTTGTGCAAATGTGAGAGCAGCCACCTGTATCAAACGGTTCATAAGCCTACACTGAGTATAGGCCTTGATCTGGTCCGGGTCGCAGAGTTTTGAAGTACAGTACATCAATATGATTGGCTGTTTACATCCTGGGATGAGACGTCATGGCCGCATTACCGCCGAGAAGACAAAATGATGTGCGCCTAATTATCTACCAAACAAAGCATATGCACAAGAAATGGTTATCATATCAGTCCTCACCGATGAAAATAGAATAAGAAAATAAACACCAAAGCAAATAGCTTGTCGGAGAGTCAGACGTCAATATTAACCAAAGATAAGTTAGTGACCATAATAGGAATTTAATTTCCAAGATAGGGGTGTCATATGCTTTTTATGGTGATTTAAAATATTGACCTTTATTTTTGTTACTGATTTATATTTATGGAGATACAACAATGATTTGCAAAAAGTGGGCAGGTCTTTGAAAGATGAGGGAAAATGGGATTAATAAAAAAACAATAGCAAGCAAACCTTTGAGAACTTGATATAACCTTTCCTAATCTACGGAATCTTAATACAGTACTACAAAGACTTGCCTTATTTTACCAGTGGAGGAGCATTAAGTGATTCTTTCTTCCTGTTTTTGCATAATTTTGGTGTTTTCGCCACGAGGAAGCCTCAGTGCAAATGAAAACTTTTAGGTGAAAATTTTCCATGTATGCAAATCTCTCAAGAGACAAGAATTGTCCTCTGATTGGTCAAAGCTAATTGTGTGAAGCTCAGGTGAAAGAGGTTTGAATATGTTACCCCAGCAGTTGAGTGGATACAGCACTCGCCTCCTGTTCCCGGGTGCTTCCACTTCACCCAGTAAATGTGTACTCGAGTTTACAACTTGGGGAAGTAAAGGCGGTCGAGTGCAGTACCAGTCATGTTGCCCCCTTGTGTACCACAGGCATAGTATACAGTGTGCTGTATCTACACTGTCCCTAATGGGTAGTTATACCTATGGGACCTACTGTATACTGAAGGAAGGAGACAAAACATTAAGTGACCTGTAGCTGACTGGAGAAAGACTATGGAAAGAGCATCAGTAAAATGCCAAACTATTATCAGAGGTGACCAGTAATGATGTAAACGTACTTTTTTACCGAGTTCAGATGACTTTTATGTGTAAATAAGTTACATGCAAGAATCTTTTCTTCTTGATAATTTTACATTAGTTGAATTCCAGAAAATTATCATTGCTCTTACGTCATTACTTATTTTTTGGACCTATCATTACGTTGTCAATTTATTCTGGGTGCCTCGACAGTGTATGTGATTCTTTCCCAGTCAGCCACTACTTGGTGAGGGTACAACATGCTTCCACCCAATTAAAACTAAACATTGAGTGCACATTGTGTTTCCAGCCAGTCAAAGCAATACATCTGTTCTTGCCTCATATTATACTACATATCTGTTTCATTTGTGTGTGTGTGTGTGCAGCCTCAGTGTAAAAAGATGTACAGTACAGTTCAGTACAGTATTTATATTGTGATTTGCAGCATCATGGCCAAAACAAAAACAATTCCCCATGGTCATACTGTACAGCATTTGAATAAGATGTTCACATACAAAGCACTTAATCCCTTGTGTATCGGCTCCCCTCTGAATTGAATAAAATCATCTGGCAAATTAAATATTAAAGTGGAATCACCGTAGTGAAAGGGTTAAGCGAACATCTATTAAAGTACTGTAAAGTGGATTTTGTGCATTCCCAAATTAATAGAAATGGCACCTTACCTCGTCTCTCCTTCATACTTGAGGAAACACATTATTAATTTATAATATTCTATAGGCAAATAATGCAGTGAGCATAGCTTTTTATTATTACTGCAGTATTAGGATATTTTCCTGCAGGCTATGGACAGTGGGCAGTATTAAGAGTACCTTAATATGTCTATTGGTGCGTGGCATTCAAGTGAATACGGCATTCACCTCCTGTTTCAGGGGTTGGTACTGTAGTTTGATTCCCAGTTCACCGAGCTGTAAATGGGTACCTAAGTTTCAACTTGGGGAAGTAATGCGGTCGATTGCAGTACTGGCCATGCTGCCTCCTTGTGTACCAAAGGCTTGGTACTATACAGTGTGCTACATCCACACTGCCTCTAATGGGCAGTCATGCCTATGGGACCAACCCACTTTCACACTCACTATGTCCTATTTTTATTTATTTTTTGCAATGGTACTTTTACTCTGAATATTTTTCAAATTTGTTACTTTTACTAGTAACATGAAGAAAGAGTACAGTACTGTACTCATACTTTTACTTCACAGTGTTTTTCTCAGAATAACAGCACTTTTATTCAAGTAACTTTTTCCAGTACTTCGTCCACCGCTCCATAATCATATTGCATCAAAATGGATTGAGCATAGAAACGATTGCCCATAAACTAGGACTTCACAGAACATCAGTGAGGAGCTGGATTGAAAGGTTTCTTTCAACTAGTGCTGCCCCCACTACACAACTATCCATCAGGAATCAATAAGAGGCACACCCTTCACCAACTCTACTGTACAGAGAGAACAACTTGGGTTCATTGCTTGTACAGTAATCAAAATTAGAAACATGCTAAGCCAGGCAAGTTTATTTACTCGCATTTCTGCCAAAAAACCAGCTTTAACTGATAGCCTTAAGGAACAACGTAAGGAGTTTGCATTAGAGTATGCAGAGAAAGATGAAGACTTTTGGCAGAAAGTTGTGTTTTGTGATGAGAAGATATTTTCATTCTACAATAGGGGAATGTTGCACATCTGGCGTAAAAATAATATAAGGTAAATCTCCCTCATTTGTGTATTAATGACCCTGAATATACACAACACTTTACTGATACAGTACATTTTGCTGATATTTTTTATGAAAAATTATAAGGATTGCTTAAAATGGGTTCTGCTTTTTCTGATAATTTCAACTAAGCAGTTTGAACATTATCATTCAGTCTTGAAACCTTAAAAAAAATAAATAAATAAATAAAAAAGTAAAAATAAAATACGGAGATAATTTGTTAATATTCATAATTTTTCAGACATTCCGTGGAGAATAACTCTGAGTGGAGACGTAGTGGATGTATCAACGTGAGTATGTGGGGCTGGTTCTCTGCCAGTTGCTTGGGTGAGCTTGTGGAGGTGGAGAACCATCTCAGTGGTGATCAGTATGTAGAGATTCTTGAAGAGGAAATGCTACCATCTGTCCGAGCCATGCTGATCCCAGAACCATTGCCCTTTTATTTAGTCCAGGATAGCAGCCCAGATCTTACTTCATCCAGTGTTGTTAAGCAGTGGTTTGACAAACACCCTGAGATAACCTTGATTAACTGGCCGTCAAAGTCTCCTGACTTGAATCCTATTGAAAATTTATGGGCAATTATGGTAAAGCAATGGGAGGGTGATCAAGTCACATCCCGTGAGAACCTGGGTGTTCTTGCAAAGAGCAATTGGGAGAGTCTTAGAAGCTATCCTGACATTTTTCAACGACTAGCTGCTTCTATGCCCTGGCGATTAAATGAGACCATTGGTGCAGGTGGTGATCACTTTTAATACTGAGTACTGCTGTACTGTACAGTATAAATCTTTACTTTTATTATCCCAAATTAAACGGATGAATTAACATAAAGATTCCAGCTGTGTACTGTACTGTTTTATGTAATATACCAACAATTTTAAGTGTTTTGATAGAAAACCGTGATTATTAGTTTGGTATTTTAACATTTGTAAAATATTTCAGTGTGTACAAAAATAAATGCAGTACAGTATACAGTATTAACTTTACTGAAATGAATCATGAAAGCATGTTAGAGGTAGACCAGTTTGGAAGATGATAAGTTGTATTTGAAAAGAAATACAGGTAATGAGATTATTAAAATTTGAGCCTTGATACAAGATAATCTGGATCAGTGTAATTAGGATAGATATTAATTATATAAAGAAAGAAGTCATAATTAATTGAATCAAGACATATTGCAGTATAATTATGTGAGAGGAAGTTGACAAGACAAATAAGATTAATAATAATATTTTGAAATCTCAAATAGGGCAATACAGTAATTTCATTTTGATTGCCATTAATATAAAAACTTCTTTATCATGAATCTACTGATCTGAGGAACTGATAACAAGGCTGCTGTTAATAGTTGACCAGCCAAACCACAGGGCTACCAATACTGAACCATCACAATCTTCATTTTTTTGTACCATTTGCTTCAAGTTATCACTGTTGTTATTACTGTATTTATTAATAATACTGTAGTAGTATTATTACATATGAAGACCATTATTTCTATTATAACTGTATTACAGTAGTACAGTACAGTGAAACCTTGCTAATTCAGAAATAATTGAGGGAAAGGTGATCTGGATTGGCAAAATATATGAATTATTGCTAAATCCAAAGCACAAAGGCCTACCACATAGAAATAGATGGCCGAGAAACAAATGTAATGAAAAACACAATAAGAACCTGTAAAACACAAATAAAGGTGATTATTTATATAAATACTGTAAGTGCTTAATGTTAATTCCAAAGGGCTCTTTGCTCCTGAAGGTTGTGTAGGGGTGATGAGACTGTTGTATTTACACTCGTATACAGTACAGTACAGTATTACAATATGCACTGTCCTACTAAATCACTTATATACAGAAATGTATTAATTTTATGTCACTATCTCAAAGATCTTCACTTAAACATTTATTGTTCTTCATCAGATTGTAAAATCTGTTGAAGATCAGGAGGTGTAGTAATTGCACTGAGATCAGATGCATCACTAAGACTTGAACCAGAATGGAAAAAAGTGGAAGGGCCACATCCAGTTTATCTGCATCCAAATTAGCGAGGTTTCATTGTATTATTATTAATATACTGTACTGTAATTATATTTTACAATGAAGTCATGATAATTCGCAGGTTAGGTACCGGGAAACCATGAATTTGAAATTGTGAATTATAGTTTAATTGATTTGCCGTATTTTCTCGAGTATAGTTCGATTTTTAAGATCAAATTTTATAGAAAAAGTAGGGGGTTGGACTATATACATTACACATATATTTGATAAGTTAAAATTCATGCATTTCCATGGGTCACTTATGGTGAATGATAGCTACCTGGTACAGTACCGCTACATGCTCACAGTAGGCTAACCTTACCAGTAAGCTCCTTTATCCTGGACTTACCTACTGAACCCCTAGTATTTTTCTAAAGCTCAGGTCAAATTATACATCCCGAGGTAAAGTAAAGTATAAGAAAATCCTTTGTATTAGGGGTCAGATTATACAGAAGTGTATATGGTAAATGGAAATAATAAGTTCGATTCCCGAGGCCAAAAAATATGAATAAACTGTTGAATGTTACCAAAAAACTTTCACTACTACTGCTGTAAACATACTATTACTGATTGGAGACCAAGCGTAAACCTAAGCAAAGGACCCTCCCGGAAATAAGCACCTGGCAGCTTTGTCGGCTATTCTTGGTCTAGTTGCCTTACTGTTTATCGTTGTCGTTTATGTGCACTGTATCAGCACACGGGAAACTGTATACAAACTGTACTCCCACGGCCTACGTGCACCGTATACCTACATAGTCTATATTCATGCTGAACTGTATAACCGCATACTTTATACATGATTATCAAATTTGTAAACCTGTATTACAATATTTCTGAATAAACATTATTATAATTATTATTATTATTATTAAACACTGAATGTCATGCATAATACATAAAAAATATTACATAAATAGCTCCTTCCCTTCTCATAATCGTCTGGGTGACACCAATACATCAATACTGAAACAGGTGTGAGCTTAGGCTGTTGGGTGTTGTTTGTATACCTATAACTTTGTACTTGTAATACAGTACTGTCTAGAAGTCCAAAGGCACTCTGGTAGAAATGTAACTTATGAAGTTAATTCAATGACCCAACAGCGATCTAGTAGGTAGTCTATGCTACTAAATCAATGTATCTTTTACGCTCTTGTGCTTTAATCTGTTCCCTTCAGGTAAATTTGAAAGGGAAAATCAACTCGTTGATATAAAACTATCTCTTATTGGTAACTTGAGCAGGAGGCTAGGAGAGGTGTGTTGCTGAGGTGGATGGACCTGAAAGAGTGAGCTATCTACAATATGATTAACCGTGAGGGTGTGTGTGTGTGTGTGTTTGTAGACCCAAGAATGTGGCTTGATGTTGACTGTGTCACTATGACAATAAGACCTGCCACTTGACATAAGTGTATGTTAATAGACTTAACAAAATGTTTCAATCGGCTCCACTATGTGTCGAAATGCCTTGCAACTATCCATCTTGGTAGGCATGCAATATGTTTATACCAGTAATGTAGATACATTAACAAAAATCTAAACTAATAGGGCTGGCTGGCTGGTCAGCTGTTTGCACTATATAAACATAGCACTAGGAATGTAATATGACACAATTCATCTGAGGTTGAGTTTGTGATTTTTTCAGAAAAATTTATTATTTTACGAAATGTTTAATGGTGAAATTACATACTGTCGCTTTAAAGAGGTGATGGAGTCTCCAGGAGTGGAGAGGGGAATTTTCCTCAATCCAACTACCATACACTCCTATACTTCCCACTCTCCATTTTTCTTATTTTGTAGTTTTATATTACAGTACTGTATACAGTACAGTATTTTCTATACTGTATGTCTAAATCACATTAGAGAATTGGAATGATATTTACACAACTTTAATGGTTAAATTATGTAAATACTGTACAGTACTGTAAACATTTTGCGGCAGCTGCTGCTTGGCCGCGTATTATGAATATTTGACCGAAAACTAAAAAAAAGAGAGATGGCATTGTTAGACAGCATAGGTAACCGTACATCCCAAAATTTTGGTTGAAAAAAAAAAACAATACCATAACCTTAGTCACAGGTGGGGAAAGGTTGAAAATATCCCTGCCCAGCTCCGGGAATTACTTTTGGTGTTCATTTTAAATAGTATTTAGTTACCCAAAGTAGCTGGTTTTTGGAGCATTCCGGATACTGGGATACCTGTACAGAATGTCTGGTCAACTTATTGTTGCTTCTAGTTTTCAGGGATCTCATGAAAATTTGGAGTCCCTGTTCATTTCACATGTTGACTAAACATATGAGTGTTTTATCATAAGGTGTAATAAGTAGAGGTTTCTAATGCTGATGTGATCCTTTTTTTTTTTTTTGCCGAGTGAAATTACCAAACCAAAACAATCATGGGATGCTGTGAGCTGTTTGCACTGCCAAGTTCATAGTATGTCCTTTGTAGGAGCACAATAATGTGTAGATCCATGAATATCAAAATTGGGGTTCCAAGAAATTGTGAGTGGGAGAACATGGTGAGGACAGCAATCCCACCCAGTTAGGGGGATTTGGAGGGAGGCGCTATAAGCCCCCCCCAGAATTTTTTGGGGAAATCTGATCAATAACATGGGCATTTTGAAGTGCCATGTACACTTGATATTAGGAGATATTGTGAGGCCAATAGTAATTACTGTCTACTACGTATACAAAAATGCCTGAGTATAATACTGCATTAAAGAAAAAGTATTGTAATTTTCTGATGAAAAGGGGGGTTCTGGACCCTCAGAACCCCCCTGGATTCGCCCCTGAGTACTGGTAACATTGAATGAGTGCATGGAAAGGCAGGCATCAATGAATATTCGCAATTTGACAGCCAATCATATTTTTTGAAATGGTCTTTAAACACCATGTAAACTTGACACAAGGTTGTTTAAATTTAAAAAACGAAAATGTCCTTTGGACTGAAGTGGTAAAATGCTATACAGTAAGTCCTCGCTTAACATCGTGGTTCCGTTCCTGAAAACCGCAACTTTAACGGAATCAATTTTCCCTATTAAGAAATAGATAAAATACGGGAGTTACGTTCCTGAGCCTTCCTTTGCCCCATGAAATACATTACATATACTTTGATCATGCGCACCTACAGTAATTTACCTGCATATATATATATATATATATATATATATATATATATATATATATATATATATATATATATATATATATATATATATATATATATATATATATATATATATATATATATATATATATATATATATATATATATATATATATAAATATGTACAGTACTCACTGATGGAGCGAGTGTGTGGTGGGTAGTGGAGCGGAGGAGGAGGGTGGCGAGTCACTGAGACCCGGCGGGTGGCTCCTCCTGGTTTAAAACTTCCATTTTCGTAGCAAGACTAATGGTCTTATGTTGCTTCTTCACAACACTACCATCAGTAGCACTTGATGGGTGCTTGGAAGCCATTTCAAATTATTAGAGTACAGTAAGAGCAAAAACACTTAAACACGCACAAACGCTGTGAAAGCCTAACAAAGACTGGCTTGGTGTCGCTTGGGGACGCTGTGACGTTCCGTGAGAGGTAGCGTGGCAAGACAAGAGAGGGTGATGTGCCGTAAAGAGCAGTCCGTGACAATGCTATAATTGACGTTATATTGAGTCGTCGGGACGTTAACCGAATTATTGGTATCTAAAGAGTAGCGAAGTTATAACAAAACAACGTTAAATGAGGACTTACTATTTATAGCACCGGTATATGATTGAACACTTGTCAATTTGAATTCTGAGGTACTTTTTACTTAAATTACAGAGTTGAGCCAGTAAAGCTTCAGTATGACGGAGAGAGTGGTTGTGCTGCTGGACATGGACTGCTTCTATGTGCAGGTAGAAGAGCGGGACCATCCACACATCAAGGGAGTTCCTGCTGCTGTGGTCCAGTACAACACTTGGAAAGGCGGAGGGTAATGTTGGCCTCATTCTACCACAGCAGCTGCTAGATTGTTTTCAGTTTCTCATTCTGTATCATATAGGACAGTAATTATAGATCAGCACTGTTATTGTGACTTCTCTAAATTTCACTTTCACCGCTCCTACTTTTTCTTTGAGGTTTCTGTAGCCCTTGATCCATTCAACGCAAATGTTGGAGAGAAGCTGTGACAACTAGATGGGGAGTACAGTACAGTATACAGTACAGGGTGTTTAGTGAAACAATATTTGTGGAATGATTTAATTTTTGGTCTGTTATTTTATTATTCATGTCTTGATTAGGCAATAGAGAGAATGTGATATTTGAGACGATTCTGAGAAAAATGAAGACAATTTGGTGCTGATAAATGAAGGTTTATAGCCACAGACAGGCAGTAGCTTAAACTACTTATCAGACAGCAAGATCTTTTCGAGTTGGACTACTATATGGGCCTCGAGGCTCTCTGGCTTATTTGTTCCCTCCCCACCTGGGTGCTTTCAGACATTACTTTACCAAAAAATCTTTCCCCAAAACAATATTAAAGTTAACAGTATACATTTACACTGTACTTGATTTTATTGTAGCAAATTAATTTTGTGGTGGAAAGGGGGTCTACTTACAGTACTGTACATACAGGTACAGGTGCTTCTCTACTTAAGAACGTTCAACTTTCAAACTTTCAGAGATACAAACATCATCACTGAGGGGGGTTACCTGCCAGAACAGGTGTTTAATGTGGATGAGACTGGATTATTTTGAAGAAAATTCCAGATAGAACAAATATTACCTAAGGGGAGAAGAGTGAGCCATGTTTTAAGGCTGTATTAAAGGGCATAGCTGTACTAAATATCCATAATCTTCATTTTTTACAATACATTTGGTATCTACAAGAGTAAAGTTGGGCTTACAAACAAGCCTCAGGAACGTAACTCATTCGTAAGTAGAGGAGCACCTGTATATTGTTGCTTATATTTAATTATACTTTATATTTAGTCTGCACTTAAATCTAGTTGATATAAAAAGTACTCCACTTCAGCCCAAACTCCTCATAGATAATGTTCATGGAGACCCCAGCATCAATTCTATCTCATATTTTCAGTTTCTCTTTAACTGGTAGAGTTCTGAGCACTATTACTTTTCTCCCAGTGGTGTTCTTTTGCCTTTCTTGCTTTAGAGGCCATATTAATACACAAGGGAAGCTCTAAATACGAACACATCAAAGAATAAACGACAGAGCAGTGATCGCGACAACAAACACACAGGAACTGACATGACTTCCCCTAAGCCAGAGTTCGTCCAGCTTATGGGGATTTCCAACTTAAAAAAGTCCGACTTAGAGGGGTCTTACATTTTGACTTTAGCTGCTGGGTCTTAATCCAAATGTGGCCCATGAAAAAATATCATTACTCCTTTTATATTTCTTTCTTGCTTCTACCTGCTATTTACATTGATAATTTCTGTTTCAGCATTATAGCAGTGAATTATGAGGCCCGTGGTTTTGGTGTGAAGCGAGGGATGCGCGGTGACGAGGCTCGAGCCAAATGTCCTAACATCCAGTTGGTACAAGTTCCTGTAAGCCGTGGCAAAGCTGATCTTACTAAGTAAGTGTTACTTTTACTCTTGTGGATCATATATTTACTGAACTTTTATCACAGGTTTCAGTTGCTCATGAGGATACAGAAGGTAGAGAAGGATATGGAAGGTACAGAAGGATGTGGCAGGTAAAGGGATATGGGAGGTACAGAGAAATGTGTGAGGTACTGAAGGATGTGGGAGGTATAGAGGGATATGGGAGGTACAGAAGGATGTGGCAGGTAGAGGGATGTGGCAGGTACAGAGAGAGAGATGCATTAGTATGCCATTGTGTATGAATGGGTGATGTGCCTGTCTCAAAATTGTTCCAGTGTCTGATGATTTTGTCCATTGTTATAGACCATTGTTTTCTATTGAGCCAATATGAGGAAAGTCATTTTGGAGAGATTTTCTATCATTTCCTATTGATGTTCAGATGTCTGCACTTATACCTAGTACTGTACAGTGGTTGGTGCATTTTGTAAGACTTGCCAACTCTGTGTTTGTTTACATCACATTAAAACTCTTGGAAGAGCCCTCGCAATAGTAGCCACACTAAGGACGCTAGATAAACATTCCACAGAGTCGCCAGATCTCACAAAATGTGCCAGCCACTGTGCTTGGTACCTAAGTTTATGTATGGGTGAGAAGGAAGGGTCATTTTAGTTTGGGTGTTTGAATTATTTAAACTATTTAATAAATAAACCCATCTTCTGTATTTCTTCAGGTACCGCAATGCAGGGAAGGAAGTGATCAATGTGCTGTGTGATTTCAGTGACTGCATAGAGAGAGCGAGCATAGATGAGGCATACATAGATTTCACTAATGTCATTGAACAAAAATTGAAGGAGTTTGATGGCAACAAAATTAGCCCAGAAAATTTAATGTCCACCTGGGTAGTTGGTTATGACAAAACTGAAGAGGAAGATAAACAAAGTAAGCTTCCATATATACAAAAATAAATATATAAATACAGTATATCTTAAATCTATTTCTTTGCCCACTGAATGGCTTCTTAAATTCATCTGCATTTTACACTTATTGGAAGGTCTGGATTCGCAAAAAAGAGTATGATACTGTACTGTGCCAGAGAGATATGTCAAAGATTGCTAAAGTAATCAATTCAGAATTTCACATACAGTATTATACAGTATTTAGTGTGTGCATATGCCTCACTAATGTCCTTAATTTCTCTTTTTGCACTCCAAAATCTATGTAGAATCAGACCCTCTTTATTTCTCAAAGACATTCAAAAGTAGTTAGCTGATTGATTTTTAATGTTTAATTATTTGTAATGTGGTACTGTACAGTATGTTTAGAATGATTGAGAGGGCTGATGGTGTTACAGTTATTGTGGAGTGGGTGAAGCATCACACACACACTAAGATGGTAAGGACAAGTCAAAAGGATGCCAGAATACAGTAAAGAAGTAGGTTGTGTAGAGGGAGACGGCCTATGTTGTTGGGCGGAAAGGTGGAGCAAGACATGAAGATGGGAATGGAGATGAGGATAAAGGGAAGACTGAGAGAGGGGGAGCATCCTAGGGTAGTGAGGTACTGTAGAAAAAATTAGTGCAGAATTGTGAATCGACAAAATTATTGACTGTATAATGTATCTGTTTGAATAGGTCATTGTCTATGGGCTGGCATTATTGTAGAATAAATGACCTAATGATTTTTGTTGTTGACCATGTGTTCTGCAGAACTAACTATGCTCAAAATATTTTTCATAAAATATATTTACTATACAAGTATTTAAAAAAAAAAATTATTTATGAATAATTGTACTTGTAGTGGTGCGTCAGCAAGAGCTACAAAATTGGTTGGCATCACTAAATGAAGGTGAAGACGGTTCATTTCCCTTAACTCCAGCTCACCCACACTGGGACAATTTTAGGCTGACTTGTGCTGCAGTTCTTTGTGAAGAAATGAGAAGAGCAGTTCTTGAACGTACCAGTTTTAAATGTTCAGCAGGAATAGCTCATAACAAGGTTTGTGCATATTTCATTTAGTCTATACTGTACAGTAGCTAAAACAACTATCTGTGCATACTTTGTGGGAAACAAAATGAGACCGTGGACGATAAATTTTGGTACTGTATATGAAGGCTGTCACTAGTCACACGTAAAATTTCGGAGCATATCAACTCCCACCTGCACAGACAGTTGTTTTAGCTATTGTACATGATGCTAATTTTCACACTTGAGTTAACACAATTTACACATATGCATGACACAAGATGCTAATAAGAACATACCCCTCCTCCCTCTCATCTTCTAGTGAACAAGGACCTACTTAGTTGCAGGTAATTTTTATGCAAACTTCCCTTGTGATGTAATTGGTACTTGGTGGGGTTCAATATTTGAAGATACTGAGCTGTGGCATTCATTTTACTCTGTTAATGAACTTAGGAAATTACAATTAATATTGGTATGATGCTTATATTCTGATGAAAAGGAAAAAAAGAAGAAAAAATAGCAATAAAATGAGTTCACTATCTGGTGTACTTGTTGGATTGGCATTATAGTCTAGCACACCCATCACTACTTCATGGATGTCCAAATCCTACCTGTCAAGTACATCCTTTACCCTATCATTCTGTGTCCTCGGTCCTCCCGTTTCTCTTAACATTACTTGTGAATTATACTTTTAGCAGCTATTCTCTTTTGAATCCTTGGTAAATCAATAACACCATCACTAACACCTGGTTGTTATTTTATCCAACATTCTAGTCATTTCCACAATGTCATCTTTTATTGGTGTCTAATTCTTTGCATTATATTTACCCAGTATCGTTTCTGTTGCTTCTGAGTCCGTTCTTCATGCATTTCAGATTCTTTGCTGCACAGTCATACAATATTCAGTCAACCATTCCCTTCTCATTCCCATATTTAACTTATTTTATCTCTCCCTCACTCTCCACACACATTTCTTAATGCACTTATTAAATTCTTTCCTTCAGCTACTCTGTGATTCAAGTCCATTCTCATTTTTCCAATTACTGACACATCCACTCCTACATACCTGAAGGGCCTCAATTCATTCTGTCGCCATTCAAAGTACTAATCACCTTCCTTGTCACCCACTTCTACTTAGTTTCATAATTTACTTGGGTTCACATTCTCTGCCATATTAGTTATTCATGTTAACAATCAATATTTGATTGTAATGAAAAGTACTGTATTACATTGTTACAGATACTTGCCAAGTTATCATGTGGATTTCACAAACCAAACCAGCAGACAGTACTACCTCAATGTCAAGTTGGGGAGCTGTGGGAGATTACAGAAGTTGGGAAAGTACGTAATCTGGGGGGAAAGTTGGGAGACTCTTTAACTGAGGAACTGGGCTGTGTCACCATGGCTGATCTGAGCAGACTCTCCCTCCAGATGCTTCAGGGGAGATATGATGATAAGACAGCGTAAGTATTGCTTTTTTTCATAGCCTGATACACGGTTCAGGTAACTCTTATTGTAACCAATGTTTTCTGATGTGGTGTTCCCCTTCTACAACTCCTCATGATATACATCTAGTTTACCCATAGCTTCATTCAACACAGCATTACAAACCACCAGCATGGATTAATTTAGATACACAAAAAAAATTAGCCTTGCCTACAACCTGGAAATCTTAACAATTATGTAGGGTATTTAACTGTCTTTACAGTAGTACACCAAATAGTGTATGGAATAGGATCAAATGCCTCAAGTGTAAAATGATGGAGACATTTTCCTATTCATATATGCTCATTTTTTTGCTGACTAAAATATAGTATATACTGATTTGGTCCACAGATTCTGGCTACACAATCTTGGTAAAGGGAGTGACAGTGAACCTGTAACTTCACGTCAGCTTCCCAAAAGTATTGGATGTGGTAAAAATTTCCAGGGTAAAGAAGCACTTAATACAAGGGAGAAGGTGAGATATAGTATACAGTACTGTACAGTTTATACATATGCTTACGTTGTGTGTGTAAATTAGTGCATGTTTACATTTGCAAATGTGATGTCTCAGTATACACATGTAAATTTCATTCAGTTAGTAATCTAAATCTGGGGAAAGTTTTCCGGGTGCTTGGGAAAGATTTCCTTGGGTCTAAACTACGTATGTCGCACAGACAGACACAGCTGTATTTTTGTTATGCAATCACCACTGTACATCTACAATATATTATAAATAAACAAATTATAGTACTGTACTGTATACACTATACTGTACTCACCAGGTGATGCTGTCATCTTGCATTTGTGGTGCAGGCAGGCCAAATGGTAGATATGATGATACAGGATGGCCTGCTTTTGTCCTGTACCATCTACTGTAGCAGGTATTAATAACTGTCACTCTCCCCTCCCTCCATAAAGGAAGGAGTGTGCATGCACTGTATACCATACATACACCCTCTACACACTAGCTTACTAGACATACACTGTCCACTCTGCCATGTATAGTACAGTATACATAACTGTAATCACTTTTTTCATTTTAACACTGTATTCTTGGTTGATATTGTCTTGGTATAGCAATGTACAGTACTGCACAACACAAATTGTATGCAAAAACAGCAACGAGCGAGGGAATAACCTTGTATAATGGCAGCAGAATATGAACTAACCACACAAGCCTAAGGCCTGTATTCACAGTCGACATGCCTGACGGTGCAAATCAGCTGGATGGCCCACTGTTGCCACAACCCAGGCGTCGAGTACCCAAATAATATTTCCCTCAAACGCCAGAAAAATATAACCAACTCTGTTTTTGTGAGTGCAGAATGCAGTACAGTACTCTCTCCGTAATCAAGGGGGTTACATTTTGGAAAATGCAATGTCAGATCTGTAAAAGATAAAACTTCAAGCCTATGGGGAGAAAGAAGGTTAGGTAGACCATTCTTACAGACAGCCAATAAAGATATAAGAAGGGCAGTTAGCAGTTACTTACCAGTGATGATGATAACAGTGATCTGGAGATGAGGATGTAGGAGGGTCTGGCCCCAAGCCAGACCATCTAATAACACTACTTTCAGGCTCAAATGGATTGATTGATTGTGATAATTACATCCCTGGCGGTGCAACAGCTTAGGTCGTATGTCGTCGAATTAAAATGAAACCTTAAAAGACTAAAATCAAATAATGCAAGGTAAAAAACATAAGTAACAAATAACAGAACCTTTGTAAAAAACATTTAAACATTAATAGATAAAACTCAAAGCTTTTGCAGAAGAGGAGGATGTTCCCTCCTACACTACCCACTCCCCCTCCCACCATCACCAAAGAGAGGCAGTAAGACACCCCCAACCCCCTCCAGCACTGGGAGAGGTGCATACTATGGAGATCTCTGAGACTGGGGCACTCCACCATGAGGTGTCAAACAGTCATTGGGACCAGGCAGTTATCACAATGGGGAGGGGGCGCCACTTCCATTAATAACCCATGAGTCGGCCGTGTGTGGCCAATACGGAAGCAGGCCAAAGCAGTCTCCCGGCGGTGGGACAGTCCCTGATATCCCCAGTCACCCAATGCAGGATGGATGTCGCGGAGCTTGTTTGCTCCGACAGCATCCAACCTGCGTTGCCAACTTGAGCAGATGGCAGCTCTTCTTACTGGCTTCATATCAGAGGCAGCTAAAGGGAAATGATGTGCCACAGGACGAAAAGCAGCTGCTTTCGCCACAGCATCAGCATGCTCATTGACTCGGTCATCATTTTCTTTTGCAGTGGATTCACTTGCACCACTCACTTTATGTTGAGAGGGGGGGGGGGGGCATAGTTAAAAGGCAAATATATTTAAAAAAAATAACTAAAATGTGTTAGTGAATGGCTGAGTTCTGTGAGGCATTCATGAGGTGAAGGTCAGACAGGTTGTTATGTGCTCACATCCCATGCCACACACAAGGCTAAGTGCCAAGTCTTCGTGTGGAGGGATAATGCAGTCCTGCAAACATTACATTGTACATATGCCTTTATTAACAAATCTTTGCCCTTAACCCCTTGGGCAGCTTTAGAACACTGAATCCCTTGCTATGTCCCCCCCCCCCCTTCCCCAACATCATTCTACCCATCATACTCAGTTGAACTCATTTGCTTAGAGGGAGTTAAAACCTTATCAAGCCCTATAAAATTCATTGAACATACACAGCAAGGGATATTTGTGCCTTTAGTGAGAGCAACTCAAGCAAACATATTAATCTAGAGGTTAAATTTGATTGGTTCAAGGCATTCTGATGCTGGCAAATGAGCTTTTGACGTCACCAGAATGTTTGGGTTCACCACCATGTCGGTGAGAAAAAATTGTGAGAAAGGAGCCAGAAAAATTGAAGAATTTGCTCAAAGTGTGACACATTTAACTGTTAGTAACATAACTCAGAGCAAAAGTGGAGTTATGGAAAGGCTTTTAAGAATTTGAAACGTCCATCCATTGATGAAGAAGTAGGCAATCCTGCCGCTTCATCTCAATAACTTCACTCCCTACCGCAGCCAGTCTCTATAGTACTCAGTCTCCTCATAAGTCTTTATCTCATTGGTATATATTTTATATTACATACTGTACTGTATTTATTTTAACTTAAAATAATATAATTTAGGACTTTAATTAATATTTTAGTGAGAAATTGACATGAAATGTCCCCCAGGAACAAAACCCCTATTTATATTATAAGATCTATAATAAACTTGTGTTCACTATTTGTTTCACTAATACTGTATTGCACTCTTCACGAACACAGTCATGTCGAACTTACAGTGAGGTTTACCTGTACTGTATAATAGTATCCATGTGTGTAACCATTTGTCAGGTTGGTTTCTGGACAATTTCTGTAGTTCTGTAAACACTCATTTACTATACTTGGACAGAAGCTTCCTGTATAGAAAAGGATGACACTTAAATATAAGGGTGAAAGGTCAAGGTCAGTTTGTAGTGCTGTAATGTTTTACAAACATTTGTTTCATTATTTACTAATTTTCCTTTTCTTGTTGCAGGTACAGAAATGGATGCGAAGTCTTGCAGATGAGCTGTCAGAACGCTTGGATATAGATCAAAGTGCAGTATGTTTTACCTATTCTTTTCATAAAATATGAGCAGTGGTACTCACAAAATTACTTTTGGAATAAAGAGTTCTGGACTTTTAGCACTAGCAGGTTCAGTGTGATTTTAAGTTATGGCAATACTGTATTGTATTGGTAAAATTTAATAAAATAACTAAATAATTATGTCCATGTTCAGACAAGCTCATAATCCATGTAATAAATCATGTGAAATTAGTATTGTATTGTATATAATAGTTTTAAATAAGAAAAACTTTCCGGTACATCTTGAAGACTGTCATTAAATTACAGAACAAGCGTCGTGCCAAGACCCTAACTGTTAGTGTCAGACTGGACAGTGATGAACGGTGGTGCTCACTGTCTAGGTCATGTGGCCTCCCGTCTTATAGTGCAGAGCGGATAACACGGCTTGGAATATCCCTGATACAACACACTAACCAGGCTTCACCCAGAGATCCTGGATGGTGAGTCTATATCTGTGCAGCCCTTCACCACCTTGCTGAAGGAAGTACTGAATCAAAAAATTTTAGCCAGGAGCTTGAGACAATAGTTACTCTTTTTGCCTGATTTTAACCCCCAAAATGTTCAACTAAGTGTAATTAGACTTGGTAATAAATGAATTTAAAACTTACTGTAGACACAAATTATTTTAAATGACTAATTGATGTTAAAGGTAAGGTACAGAGCAAAGCAATAGTATTATTGTCATTAATTTTGTTTTAGGATATTAAAGGGTGAATTTTATGTATTTTGATTGTAATTTTCAGTCATTCACCATTGATAAATATGACAGTCACTGCTTAAATCACTAAATGAATGTTATTAAATGAAAAATAAGACACTTTCAGGAATGTATCATTACTCTTCATTTCATGACCAACTGTCTAAATCACTTCCATTGTCCAATTTCAGGACACCGGTCATCAAACACATTGGACTGTCAGCTGGGAAATTTGAGGACTGGGAAGGGGCTAGCTCAGGTAACATTCAGGATATGTTTAAGAAAGCTGCGATGAATAAATCATTACGTGATGAGAAATTAAATTCTAGTACTTGTAACGATGGGATGCCTGAACACTCTGATTCAGGAAGTTTTAAACCTGTGACCGTAGAATGTTCCAGCAAAATCTCCGAGACTTCTGTCTGTACAAGTTATAAATCTTGTGAAAATACCGACAAAATGGAGAATGATGTTCCCTCCAGAAGTTCATGGAACAATAAGATCAATGAACAGTCTGTACTTAGTCCAGACAGTACTGAACATATACCTGAAGTAACCAAAGACTCTCATGAAATATCAAGCAAATCATTCTTTAAAAATTTTCTCTTAAGAAAAAAAAAATATATTGAGATTAACAGTACTGATTTTACCAGAGAGAGAGATGGTGATGAATCTGAAATATTGTATAATGATGATAATTCTGAGAAAACCCAGAAAGAAGCTGAAAATAGTGACGAGAATGATCTTGACCTTCTTGTTAGTTTCATAGATGAAGAAGAAAGTGAATGTAGTAGATCTAGTGAAAGTGTTACTGCCAGTGACAAAAAATCTGGTGTAAAAGACAGTACTGCCACACAAGATAAAAGCGTGGTGTGTGAAAGTCCAGACCTCTTTGGCTCACAAGATTCAGAAGGGTCAGGCAAAATGATATTGGAGGACAAAGATCGCATCAACAAGAATGATAGTGAAAAGATAAGGTCAACACATAAAGGCGAGAATCAGAATGAAAAACCAAAGCCAATTAGTGATGGTCCTACAGGCTCTCCTTTAGAAAATAATCTGTTAGAAAAGCCGGTTGAAAATAACACTACGTCTTGTGGACAGGAATTACACAAAGACAAAAATGTACAAAACTCAAAAATATCTGCAAAAGAACTCTTCCCAAATTTGGACAATTATGATGAATCATTATTACCTCTGCTTCCACAAGACCTGAGACTTGAGGTAGAAAGAGAACTTATAAAACACAAAAACAAGCAAGAAAAACAATTTGCCAAGAAGTTGGAAATTTTGAAATACGTTAATGGTAGTCCTTCAAAACGCCATATACCAACAGAAGTGAAAAACGATTCAAATTGTAAGCCAATTAATCCTCAGTGTTCAGAAGCTCATGCTGTTGCAGGTCCTTCCAACAATGCCTTGCTTAATCATTCAAACATTAGTAGTAAAAAAATTGAGAGCAAACAAATGTGCTACAGTACACTTGATGAAGACACTACAGGTAACAAAATAGCAGAATGTGGTAATTTTGGTGAGAATAAATCAAACATCACAGACTCAAGTGATAACATAGACACAGTTGAGTGTGATGAGTGTGGATGTCAGATTTCTGCATTTGAACTGCCAGAACACTTGGACTATCATGTGGCGCTAAAGCTACAAACTGACATACAACGGGATATGAATATCGTTCCTAAACAAGGAACTGCTAAGGCGATTGTGATGGAAAACAAGAAAAGTAAAGGGAAGAAAAGAGGAAGGACAAGTAAGGCAGAAAAATATTTAGAGGGTAAAGGTAAAAAGAATCAAAAACTTGATGTATTCTTCAAGAGATGACACTAGTTTTGATACGTTCAGGAAATTGTTGTTTGTTTTTTAGAAATAAAGTAAATTAAAGGGTGACAAAGTCACATTAATATATTTGTATTACAGAGGGTAAGATTTAATATACTTAATATACTATTAACCAGAGTAATCTTTAAATGAAAATAATCCTCTCCCTCCCTGCGGATGCCCATGCATGCCAGTACAATATATCCAAATCAATACAAAACTGTACTATATTTACATTAATTTATTCAGTCAGTCAGCAAGTCCAGTTACCATATAGTATACTGTATAGCCAGTACAGTACAGTATTAGGTTAGTTCAACTACAATCTTGATGCCCTTTCTTGTCATATCACATTGTGGCCTCACTTTTACAGTACAGACATCCCCCGGGTTACGGAAGGGTTCCATTCTGGAAAATCTTTCCGTAACGTGAAACCATTTTTCCCATATACTGTACAGTACAGTACAATACTTCCATTATAAAAGTTGAGATGCATTCCTAATGAAATTTTTTGAGACCCCAAAATGTGATGCAAGCGCATATATGTAGGAAATTAGATGGTTTTAACCACATATAATGAGTCATTCATGATGTAACACGATAATAAATGAATAAAACACTCAAATAAATGAATAAAACACTCAAATTTTACTTACCAGAAATGATGTTGAGTGCTGCTGGAGGTGGAGGTGAGGTTGTGGGATCGGAGTTCCTGGGAGTTACCTCCTTAAAACATCAAGTTTAATGTCCAATGCAATTCTTTTATGGAATCTTTTATCACCACTCTTTTTACTTGAACTTGATAGTCTTTTTCCACTCATTTTGAATAAGGGTCCACAGTAACACAGATGCATCACTGGGGAAAGAATTCAAACTGAGCAGCTCCATCGTTATGGTGAATGCTGGCAACTGGGGGAGGTGAGCTGCCTTCCAACCACCTTGTGGCTACCACATGTGCATTCACACATAATATTTTTGACAATTTTTTGTAAAAATTTTTAATTACTGTATTTAAAAAAATTAAAATAAATAAAATAAAAATTCGGTCAGGGCGAATTTTTTTCCGTAACCCCAAATTATGATTAAATTTCAAAATTCCGTAACCCGGGGGATGCCTGTACTGTATAATATTATGCAGGCAACAACTGTTTAGCTGGCCTATAATATCCTTAATCATTATTTGAGGAAATCACAGTACTGTATGGTTATCTAAATAATTCACAAAACTATCTTAAAAGTAATGGAAATAAGCCAGTCACAGTTAATTGCAGTCATTCAGGTCTCACTTGATCTTCAGCACATCCCAGCTCCTTCAAATTGGTATGTGATTATGGAATTTCAATACAGTATAAAGTTAACTATTACTGTATATTATCATATGAGTGTATAATAGTAAGCTTAGCCCAGGGGATGCTCTGCAAACTATATAACAAGAAAGGTAACACCAGAATTATCCTATAATAATAGAGTAAGTACAGGTAAGCTCTGAGGATTGGCTGTACACTTATTTGTCTGGGACTAACAAAAACAGTTGGATTACAAAATAATGTACATACTGTACAGGTATTAATTTATATCTGAATATTAAAACTGTGTTGGAGGGGATAATTGGTGTATGTTATTACTGTACATGTTTGGGTTGAACAAAAATAACTTATTATATTTTTGTTTAATGTTGATGTACTGGAGGAGGCATTAACATACAGTACATGTTATATATTATGTACAAGTATTTATGTCATGGTTAGCTGTAACCTATAGGTACAGTACTGTACATGGTTGGTATGATCAAAGGCAGTCAGGTTACAGAGCTACATTCTGTATTTTTAATGTTGTACACAATAGAAAACTTTAATATGTACAGTAAACCCATACACATATTTCACACTATTCACTGAAACTATATTAATGAAAGAAAAGGTATGCTTTTCACCACATTGAGTGGCTATTAGTGTGTATGACAGGTAATGGTAGTGGAGGGTGTGAGGCAGTGGTAGCCTGCACTCACTGCATCATACTGTACTCTTAAGCCACTCAATTTCTGAAAATTATTCCAATCATATCTTAACTGATTCATGAAATAGAATTAAGTAGTTGTGAGGATTTATTGCAATTATTAAAGTTTTTTTTTTTTGGGTGGTGGGGGGGGATGAATATTGTACTGTATTTATATAGTCGTACAGCTGTGATTGGTTACCTAACTTAACAGATGGGGAAGTGAAGGCGAGTGAGTGCAGTGCCGGCCACAACTTTACAGTACTGTACAATACACTGTTAGTCTTCCCAGATAAGTTGAATGTATCACAGTACACTATATGCTTGGTACATTACAATATGCTATTACAGTACAGGGGACCTCCCAAGTTCGCGGATTTTTGTTTCGCGGTCCTCTATAATTCGCGGATGACACCATAGATGTACCCAAGAATGTCTGTGGGTAGTTTTAAAGTTGCTTGCATTTTCGCGGCTGGGACAGGGAGCCATTCGTTCTGGAGACAAGAAATTTCCTTTACCTGTATTGTAAATATGTGTATGTGTATGTGTGTGTGTGTGTGTGTAGACACACAAAACAAATACAAATAAATAATTGGAAAATCCTCTCAAATAGTCAGAAACAAATTTATTAAAAATATGAGTCTACCCTCAAGTCTATGCTTTATTACTTTATTAATAAAGCATGGACTTGAGGGTAGACTGTCACATTTTTAATAAATTTGTTTTTGATTATTTGAGTATTTTCCCATTATTATTTATTTGTATGTGTTTTGTGTGTGTGTGTGTCTACACACACACATATATACAATACAGGTAAAATAAATAATTGTCCTTAGGGCAAACACATAAAGGGAATATACATTTCTTTGCACAAAAGTAAAAATATAACCCCCTCCCCCCAGTCCGCAAATGTTATTCACGAATTTGGCGATTCACAGCCATTTTTGAGACCTAACCCCCCACGAATTTTTTGGGCCCCCTGTATTACAATACAATACATTATTATACTTGTGGTAAAGTACATTATGAGAGTATTAAAATACATTATACAGTACTGTACTTGTTACAGTACACTATCCTAATACAGTGTATTACAGTCATTATACTTGTGTTACAGTACACCATCTTAATACAGTGTATTACAGTCATTATACTTGTGTTACAGTACACCATCTTAATACAGTGTATTACAGTCATTATACTTGTGTTACAGTACACCATCTTAATACAGTGTATTACAGTCATTATACTTGTGTTACAGTATACCATCCTAATACAGTGTATTACAGTCATTATACTTGTGTTACAATACACTATGTGAGTATTATAGTACAATATACCTGTACCAATACTCTATACTAATGTTACAGTACACTACAACACTATACTACAGTAGTGCACAAAGATAGTATTACTGTACACTAGCAGGTATTTATATAAACTAAGTCTATGAGTACAGCTAGTGTTATACTGTAAGTATTATGTCCACTGTTCTAGTTTACTATGCTAGTGTTAAAGTATAACATATTATAATTACAAATAAAGCTTCAGTTACAAATAGATAACTACACTGAGGCCAGAGACCTTATAAGGCCAAATAAATAGAACAGATTTGTATAAGAATTATTTAGGTGATGGCAGTTTTGGTAGAGGACGATGGACAGGTCACAGTTAATCAGAAAGATGTGTGAAAGTAAAGAATTGCATCACAGTTACCCACACTTGAGTTACTTGTTGGGTACTGTATGACCTATCCAGCAATGGCAGGATGGAGGTAGCCAGTTCAGAGAGAAGCTGAAGTAATATTTATAAAATAGGGTGAAGGAGTCAACATTGCAATGAACAGAAAGACCGATATATGAACATGATTCTCAATTTTTTTAAGGCAAATGTAACTAAAGATTTTGAATTATATGGAGATTTCCAAGAAAGGTTACAGGTCATTGATGCCAAGTTTATTTATTGTAGTTAAGCATTGGAGATGGGTATGAAGAGTTTTTTAAAAAGAAAAAAAAACTGGGGTATTAGAAGTGCTGAAGTTTATCTGGCTACATCAACCCCATTGGGAATTTTTTTCCAATTCCAAATTTAAGTAAGTTGTACAAATGAAGTGACAATGAGCAGAGGATTCTCATCTTATACCCCATTTGAGAAATATGGAATGCAAAAAACTTGAAATATATACACTGATGATGTCAGCTAACTCCCACTGATGATGGCTACTGTTTAACCCGTATACTGTGGTAGAGTGATTCGCCTGTCAACCCACCAGTGCACAAAAAACATCTATACCCTTGTGCATTAAAAAATAGTATGTAGAAGAATAGAGAAACCAAATATGAGTCCAGTAACTACCTTAGTTTGATCCTCGTGAATTTTTTAAGTCGATGGCTTTTGGGGCAGCGGGAGGCTGCGCCATGAGCTTGGCTTGTAGCCAACCTCATGATGCTGCCTGGGCCGTGAGTCATCCACAGATTCCTCACTTTCACTACTACTGTACTTTCATGATATTCCATGAGTAATTTCCTTTTCAAAAGAGTCTCTTTCTTCCACTTGTCTTTGGATTTACACCTCAGCCAGTGGAAGAAGAGATGAGTTGAATGACATTGTGTAGTATATTATATTAATATTACAATACCCATACACATCATATTTGAGAATACTGTACTATACTATGCCAGTAGAGGTACAGTATTGCAGTTCACTATGCTAGAGATACAAAACTCTATGCAAGTGTTGGAGTGCACCGCCAGTGTTACATTTCACACTGCTAGGTTAGTATAAAATTACATTTTATTCCTAGTACAACTATACAGTATGCTGAACTAGTACAGTACAGTATTATAGGGTACTATGCTAGTACAGTACAGCATTACTGGGTACTATGCTAGTACAGTACAGCATTACTGGGTACTATGCAAGTACAGAACAGTATTACAGGTACTATGCTAGTGCAGTACAGTATTTCTGGTTACTATGCTAGTACAGTACAGTATTACTGGGTACTATGCTAGTACAATCCAGTATTACAGGGTACTATGCTAATACAGTACAGCATTACTGGGTACAGTACTATGCTAGTGAGTGTTATATGCTAGTATAGTACTGCACATTATTATAATACAGTACAGTAAACTCCTTGTTAGCCGGAATAATTGATGCAGAGGTCTTCCGGGTTTGAGAGATTTCTGGATAACGAGACGACTCTCAAACCCGAAAAAAAAATCCTGGAATTTTTCCAGGTACTGTAATGGGAAAAGTTTTTGAGAGTCTAAAGTACTCATCCCACTTACAGAACAATGTTTAAAATCCCACTATCATAGCCTAAGTCCTCATATACATCTAAAATCACTTAATTTAAGACAAAGAAGATATAGAATGACAAAATACAGTAATTGAAAGTAAAAAATAAGTCATCAGGTAAATAAAATACAGTGGTCCCTCGGTTAACGAACACAATTCGTTCCACAGAGTCGTTTGTTAACAAAAAATTTCGTTAACCGAATCCATTGTTTCAATGGGATATTGGGTAATTGGTTCCAGCTCACAGAAGAGTACATACAAAGGAAAAAAAAAATGCAGTTAAGTACACTTACTTTGAGGTGTATATGTAGAAGGTTCCTGGTTGATGATGATGATGGGAAATAGAAGTCGGGGTGGAGGAGAAGGGAGAAGAGAAGGAAGTGGGGATGGAGGAGAAATCACCTTTCAGAGGACCCATGCTTGATGCAGTAATTTCACCAATAAAATTTTAAGTTCACTAGGTGTAATTCAAGATTATTTTATTTAAATCAACAATGCACTGAGCTATATATAACTATATATTATTAATATGTTAACTAAATTTAAGAATGACCAATAATTTTATTGTAAATATACAAAAATAATCAAGACATCAACAAAATCGATGTTCACTCCACTGTCAACAAAGCCAAACTGACGCCTGGTGGCTGAGTCAAGCAGCTGATGGGTTGCACAAAATACTAGTTCCCTGTACTGCATATATTATCAATATGTTAACTAAATTTTAAAATGACCAATATTTGTAATATAAAAAATGCAAAAATATTAAAGAGCACAACTTTCTTGATATTTACTCCACTGGAAATGAATGTAAACATACTGTAGAACAGATTACTGTATTGGCAGACTAGCCCAGCAGCTGATGCTCACAACAAAACCTGTTTTTCTTAAGGATTTCGTTAATCAAAGTTTTGTTCATTAACCGAATTGAAGATCCTTATGGGAGGTAATTCGTTAACCGAAATTTCGTTAATCGAACCGTTCGTTAACCGAGGGAACACTGTACTGTAAATTTCAAGTTTAACCCCATTCGTATTGGCAGGTGTTCGTAAGTAAGGGACCCCTGTACAGTATACGTAACTGGAGATTGGACTTTTTATTTTATTTTTTTTAAATACAAGGTGCTGTACTGTACTGTAATAGGTAATAGATATGGTGGTCTGAACATAATGTAATTTTAAGAGTGTTTGTCCACCTAATGCAGTTTTAATTTATCATTCTTTGTAATACTGTATACATATATGTAAATATATACTACTGTATACTGAACATTTATCAACCATTTACATAAATTACCGTACAGTACACGACAAAACTAGCGCTCCAATGTGATGGGGATCGTGAGTGTTTTGGACCATGGATTATGGGAATTAGTGGTTTTTGGATAAACAGATTTTAATTATTTCTTTGTACAGTATTACAGTGAGCAAGGGTAACACAGTACAGGTATCCCTCGATATATGAATGGGTTAGGTCCTTGAAAAACTATTTGTTAAGTGAATTTTCTTTTCTCAAATAAAAGGACATAGGGGAAAAAAGGGACTCAGTTACCAACGACAAGTAAACCCCAATATTATTCCGCCAAAACATGAAATTAGTTCACAAACAAGAACAAAACTTACCCAACTAATGATAAATAGTACACAAATACTATAATTTACCACTCAACACATGCATAAAAAAAAATTAAATATTAAAATACTGTTTAGCTTCGGCACATTACCTTATGGGAGGGCAGTCTGGGCTCACCAACACATGGTGGTGAAAAGGGGTGGGCTAAGGGCCTTACTCAGCAAGATGAGGAGGGTTGTCCACCTCGTCACTGCTGTCCGCCAAAGACACCATAGTCTTCAGCACGCTTGTAAATTGAGGACACAGTAGAAGCAGCCAGACCAAGATCTTTCCCAATCCTGGCAGGGCCATTACTGCATTCATGACGTTTACTTATTTCCAGCTTTGTCTCAAGAGCCACAGCCATTCATGGTTTCTTCGGTGTAATATTGGGAGCCGAAGATTCAGCAGAATGCTTGGATGCCATTATGAGAGGATGGCTCAAATACACACTGATACAGAGATCACTTCACACACACAACCAATGGCAGATGAAGACGGGGTTTGTGGGATATGCGAGGGGGGGGGTATGAGTGAGCAAGAATACATCTCTGTGCATCTCTCCCCAAGATGGCCGCGAAATATGAGTTTTTGCCCAGTCCCAAATTTATATAAGCAGGGGAAGCTTTCATAGCTCAAACTTCGTAGAAGCGAATTTTCTTATCTCGAACGTTTGTATATCAAGAGCTTTGAGTCTTATAATACACTGTGATAGTTGTTGCACTAGGGTACTGTTACAATACACTTTCCTGGTGTTATATTGCAGTATGCTTATTCAAACATGCAATGCTGCTGTTACATAACACACACAAGTATTATAGTACAGATACATTGAGCCTGTTCAGTATGACAATATTGTACACAATGCTAGTATTACAGCACACTATCATCATACATTACATTTAAGTACATTATGCAAGTATTAACCTAATATTATGCTACTGTTAATTTGCACTATAGTATAGGAAGGTCCCACTTAGTGAGGAACCAATTAACAAGAATTTGGTGGAACAACCTTAGTGGTTTAGGATTTGAGAATTCAGTTAACGAGCTTCTATTCAATTCAACTTAAAATTTAGAGAGAAAGATTGCTCACATGCCTGCCTGGACACCCAGCTAGGCACCTACTATTTGTTTGTTTTTTTTGTTAATTTACAATTGGTCCTTTCATAAATCAGAGTACGCTAGTGCCACAGTATACTCTGCTGCTGTTACAAGATGTTATGGTAATATTACAAAACATTATAAGTGTCACATTTCATTTTGTTACTATTACAGAACAGTACTTTATATTACAGTACTCTATCATAGAGCATTCAGCTAGTATTAAAATACACTACACTAATAATACACAATCAATGTTAATATTAGTGAAATGTTCTAGTGTTAGAGTATACTGTACTGTACTGTGTTTGTGTAACATTAGTGTGTACTGCTGGTAAGGTAAACTATGCTAGTAGAGCATGATTACACTTTGCTAGCTACAGTATACACTGGTAGTACATTATGACAGTCCACTTTGCAATACACTGCTAGTATTATGGTACATGATGATAATGTTGTAGTACATTAGTCTAGTGTAACATTAACCTATACCAAGTGTTACAGTTCATTATACAGTTGCAGTACACTAAGCCTAAGGTATTGTTACAATACAGTACACTGCTACAGTACAGTACATTATTTTAATACTAAAGTACTGTACATTATGCAAGCATTACAGTAGGCTATGCTTGTATTACTGTATAGTATAGTACACTACAATCACAACAAACTATTCTAGTAGTACAGTGTTGTGGTAGACTTTAGTACTACAGTACAATATGCTGATTTTACAATGCACTATACTGCACTGTACTAGCATTACAGTACACTTATAGTATCATAGTAAAATATGGTAGTACAGTACTGTACTAAACATCTACTGTACTCTATATGGTATTGTAGAACTACAGTGCACTTTGCTAGTATTCATTTACACTATAATTTTTATTTCACCAATGATCAACTTATTAGCCATTCGGATGGTTGATCTGCTCTTTATGACCTTTATTTTCCAGTGTTTTTACATGAGGAAACCAGAGTACCCAGAGAAAACCTATGATGTTTGATAGGGTAACACTAGATAACACCCTTCCTGTGTCTGTCCCTGGCCAAGACTCAAACCCAGGGCAGTAGAGATACAGTACAGGTATTTGATGTAAACCCCTTCACTACGGGGACACCACTTTCAATATTTCATTTGGCTAACGCCAGATGATTTTATTCAGCTCAGAAAGGAACCCATACACAAGGGATTAATATTACAGTACACTAGGTTAGTGTTGGTGTGCACTAAGCTAGTGTTACAGTATAGTGCACTGGTGTTATGCCATTCGAGTATTAGATGATTTTTCTCTTCACATTTTACTATTTTGCATTTTTTTTACCATCAACTTTTATTTCTTGTGTACAGTGTACAGTATATCCTCCATCAATGTCCTTGTTTTACCAATCATATACAGTAGTACAGTACTTGAAAAATAATCTCCAGCGCTGGTGTAGGAGTGCTGCAGCAGAGTAAATACATGTATAGCTCTGTCTTTTCCTAAGGGTTGCTTTTTCATGCCCAAGGAACCCCAATTCACCTATCTGTGAATGGATACTTACTTTACAGTTGAGTAAGTTAGGAGTCCAGTGCAGTGCTATTCACATTGCCTCCTTTGTTGTATTCAGTGCAGTAAACACACTGTCCCAAGTGACTAACAGGCCTATAGGACACATTTTCTAGGTTTGTTCTATCTGAAGATTCTACTATTAATTTTGAGTAAATTCTCTTCATTTAATCCATTCATCTGCTTTGAAGTTCACATGTACCCTCCGTGTGGCAATTTTGACACAAGCTCTTGTTCTGTATGTAGCACATCAATGTGAATAGGTCAATATTTACTGCCAGATTCCCTGTACAGTAAAACCCCTATAATTCGAAAAAATAAAGGCTTTAGCCCTTACGAATAATGGGATTTTATGAATTATGAGGGACACCTTCTCCCGAGGGAAAAACAAAAGAAACAATAGTACTTTTCCGTTATCTGCCCCAAAAAATTTTAACATTTCTAAGTACAATACCAGATTTACAGTTATCAGACATAATGGCTCAAATACTGGGCAACGATGGAAAAACAAGTGGAAAAAGCTTGCGCAGTAGACCATAGACCCTGACCGACAGGTCCAATACTGTACACACAAACTTGTTTACGCTGAGGCAGGCAGCCGCATCCCATGGTGACAGGTGCGTCACACATATTCATAAATGTCTCTCATAATTCAAAATTTTATAAAATATTATTATTATTAAATTTGTTTAATATATATAGCATATTTCGAAAGTAGGGGAGTACAAATTATGTTTTTCTTACTGTTCTGTACTCTATTTAATTTGTCTCAAAAGTTCCTTAACCTTTAATTATCCATTTTCTTTTACCCATTAGCTGCGGCCAAAGTCTGTTAACACCGAAATGGGCAACAGTGGTCAATGTTAATACACACACTCATTTCCTGCCAAGAAATTGTAATGCATGTGGTGCTCTCATGTTTTGTTTTAGGTCTATGAGTGGACATGTGAGAAGTATCCTCAGTAGACCTTTGTCAGACACACAGAGTGGAACTTTTATATCTTTCAGTTCAGGGGGAATGATATGAATGAGGGAAGTGGTTTCCGGACCATTATTGCATGTTATTATAATGGAAAAACATCCACTGGACAAGTTGTGTGGTTAGTAATAATTTTCCACATTCCATTTTTCTGTATGCTTGTCTATATTTCATAAGCAAATTTACTATTGTATTTTTTGAAGAATTAAAATAAGTGCAAACACAGATTTCCCAATTTTTCCATGACCACAGTTTAAGGGTTAAAAATTGTACTGTTAAATGCGTTAACTTTCATTCCTCATTTCTTACAACCTTCCCTCACATACCTAGGCTTGCCTAATATGCCAGGGATATTTACATCAATGAACACCAAATGATGACCAGATATTACTCCATTTACATCACATACATGAGCCTGGCATGACTGGTTCCTGAGAAATGGTGGATATTCACAGGGGTGGATCCAGGGATATCAAGGGGAGGTGAGGGGGTCAAGAAGTTGTGGGTGGGGGAACATGGCAAATGTAGCGAGCCTACCCAGCTGGGGGGTTTGGGAGGGGGGAGCACTGTAAGCCCCCAGAATTTTTTTTTTTTTAATTTTGACCAATATCATGGACATTTTTAAGCCGTTTTGAAACCATGTGCACTTGATATTAGGAGATATTCTGAGGTCAATAGTAATTACTTTTTGCTATACAAAAAACTCTGAGTACAATACTGCATTAAAGAAAAAGTTCTGGAATTTTCGGATAAAAAGGGGGGTCCATACCCCATTGACCCTTTCCCTCATTCAAGTGGTCCCTCTACAACCTGGCATGCATCACTGGTTTATGAGTCACAGTAGGCAACACTGTGCTGTGAATCATTTTCACAGCACTTCAAAAGAGCTTCAGTTTTTGACCATCCAACTTTACCCTACTGATTGGACAAAACTGTTGGAGGATGAAGTTGGTCTTTTTTTTTCTCCATACTGATGCATTATCAAGTTGTAGATATTAAAAAATTAAAAACCACTAAGTGAACACGTACCCATAAGTCAAAGACTACGTATATAAGAAAGACGGGAAAGCGCCTACCTTTATCGATAAAAAAAAAGTGATCCGCTGAGCCCCAATCAACGCCATCTGTTGGCAACGTGACTAACTAAAAGCCCGGGGCGCATGAGAGTAGCGTGTCCATGTTTCCATGGTAACCAGTGGAATAAGTTGATATTACCTTGATGTTCTTAATGTGTACACATGCACACACACACACACACATACAATATCACACAGTAAATTCTATATGATCAATGATCTATTGCAACGTGAAAAAGTGAAACACAACTTTTATTACTTTTATCCTCTTCACCACTGATCGGCTCATTAGCCGCTTGGGCGACCAGTCACGTCTTTGTTACGCACTGTTGGCAAGTACTGAGCACGCACTGGCTCCTGAATGTATCTGAACTTCCTCCAGTGCTTATTAAGTCTGGTCTTGAAAGAGCTCACACTCGGTGCCGTCACAACACACACTACTCTCACTCCGAAAAAGGTGCCCTCAGTTTTCTGGACCTGCAGCTTCTTCAACCTTGAGCTGTGACCCCTTGTGGGACAAGCGTCTGCCAGCTCCAGGAGCTCAGGGTGATCTGTTTTTGTACATGTGCATACGGCACACAGGTGATGGTGATGCACACTAACGCCACCTGTTGATCCTGCGGCCAACTATATGCTATGTGGCTTGTGCGGTTTTTGCCTTGCTTTCCCGTCTTTCTTATATAGTCTTTGCCCATAAGTAAGCCAGATCTTCATATGAAGGAGTACTGGAACCAACAAGTGTACATGAATTCTTAATCAATAGCAAGCCAGCAATACCAAGTGCCTTCAGTTTGGGGAGCATCAGCCAATGAGATACTCAAAATTTTACTCCACGAAGTGTAGTGCAATTGTACTACTGGAATACAATAATCAAAGTATGAATGAGTCTACTTCAATGATTTGTTTTGAGGTGCCACACTAATAGATCATTGACAACTGAAAAATGTTGGACTATTGATTCTCCAGACTAGAGACTACAGTATTGTATTACACAATTCTTCAATATACCATTTATAGGAGCATAATCTACAATGGCTTGTTATCTTCATACTCACCAAGAAGCTCATATACTGTACACAATAACATCTCTGAAAAAGTCATCAGAGATGTTTCTTCCCCCACTTGCCACAACCTCCAGTAGAATTATCCACCATTATACAGAGTCAAAGAACACCACCTGGTTGGGGTATGACCCGGTGTTCCTCAGCGTCACACACACACCATAAACCCAAACTCTGAAAATTTCCATAAGGAAAATATTAATTTTACCCTAAGAAGCATACAGTACATACAGTACACAAAAAATTTCATATTACACCTAGTATTTATGAAGTAGTGAAGAAGTCATGTCAAAATAATGACAATGTGCCGACTACTGTATATTACACAACCTTAAAAATTTGGGGCATGTGATACTGTAAACTTACCTATCAAGACCTCATAATTCCATTTTTACTCTTCAACACTCCATCTTGAAAGAACAATATCTGCAGTATCTTTTAAATTATTTCATCTTTTAAATTAGATACAATAATTTCTTCAGTTGCTCTTTTTGGTAATTTACTTTCACATATCCAACTGTTTAAAATGTTACTTACCCAAAACATTCTTGAGTCTACAACTGTATTAAGAGCTCTTACTACCTGTTATACCCTTAACTTTGATCAAATTATAACTATAAAGGTAATCACCTTGTCCTAGGCTGTTGTTATATTCATGTACTACAGTGTCACTGGTATTTGTATATATTGTACTGTATTGTGATGCGATACATACATGGGAGAACAAACCTGGAACAAGAGGTTTCACCTTTGTCTTTAACAACTAATTATTTCAAAAAATTCTTGTACTGTACCTGTATCAACTTTATTTTTTCAAAGAAATAACACATTTTTTTTGTACACCCTTTGTTTAAACATTCATTTCACACCTGATTACTCAATTTCCATTCTTAATCCCTCTTAGTTTCATACAACAGAATCATGAAATCATTACAAACTACTTTTTCCTAATTTCAGAATGTTCACTATTGTTTTAATCTTTAACTTTAAATATTCTTCATTAATTATAAAACCATTTTAATTCACATCTTAAAATTTAGTTCAGCGTAATACAGTACTCAGTCCCATGACCAGACTCCTAAATGACTCATTACACAACTCCAAAATCACAAGAGTACTTAATTACTTCACAACAAAATTATCATACTGTATTTGTGAACTTGCCATAAGATGCTGGTTTGTCATTTTCCATACAACAGCACTGTATTCACCCAGACTTCAAATGTAGGTGTTTAATACCATTAACATTACCCAGATAAGGTGTACCATGTGAAGGAAGGTAGCATATATTAAAACTTTTATGTGCACATATAAATACATATTAATATATATAAATATACATATATAACACCAATATAATATTTCTTAGGTGTCGAGATGGTCAGTGGAAGAAATGTTTGAGGAAGATTTTACATTGGTCACTCTGCTCCCCAAAGGAACAAGGTGATAAAAATTTATAGATAGATAGAAAGAATCAAATATCATCTATTCCAGGACTTTGACAACATGCCTATGACTAAACCTAGGGCATTTCTGTATTACTGAGATACAGGCAGGTTATAATTGCTAATGATGGCTCCATTTATCCACTACAGAATGAACTCTATCCTTCAAGAATGTTACACAGAGCCTTAGCTTTAGTATGAATATTATTTCATGCTTCATAATCAGGCTAAAATTTAAGTTTCATGTAATGGAATTTGCAACAACATTTTTAAATACAAGTTGTGCACTATCTTAAGTCTCAGAGAAAAGAAAGAACACACCTTCACACACTAACTCCTTTACATTGTAATCATTTGAATACACAAGATCAAATTCAGAGAAAATCTTGCACTTTCTATTCATTTTGTAGCCAGTACGTCTTCCACTTGCATTATTTCTTCACCAAAACCTCTTCAGTGTCAGACTTAGTTTTGACGGTGTTATGAAGATCACAAACACTTCAGTCTTGTTGTATTGGAATTTTTAATACACTTCAATCACTTGGTACCAAACTCACTAAACATGTCTGTTGAAGCACCTCCAAATCTCCTTGACAAGACCTCAGCATCATGTGACCCCTAATAGGTATAGGAGTTGCTTGCAATAATACCTACAATAGTTTTGATTATTACTAGGTTGCACAATGTACAATAATGTACCAAGATACTGAATTCTACAAGATCAAGGGATGTTGACACGGGGGTATCCATGCCTCTACTAGACAGGCTTCAGAACAGAACTTCCTTAACTTGACACTGCTAGGGCTGAAGTCATCCACTTAAGTGTACACAAAGCATGTATACTTTCACAAATTTGTACACTTTTAACACAATCCTCATTTTGACAAAATAAATATAAAATAAATAAAAATAAAACAATTTCATTACAATAATTTTGCATCAATTTATTTCAATCTAGGCATCCAAACTCCACTGTTTCACATTTATAATACCTGTATTTCTAAACAGATGAAAACACACACAAGACAACTTTTAAGTTCTTTATTGTCTTGCTTTACAGTATGTGAACAGAAAGTTATGAAGATTACAATAACGGTATTACTTAATTTTAACATCCCAGTCTGATTGGAGTTAAAAATGTTGAGGCGATGTTGCTGCTGCTTCACTGACTGACGAGGCGACGGACATGTGGCTCACAACAGGCAGTACTGGGCCCTGGGAGGACACAGCCCAGAGGAACACCAACACCGCCAAGTCTCCAAGCTGGCACTTAACAGTGGCTGTGAGTCCCTAGCTGCATAATGCTACTGCATCATGTTGGCACTATCTAGTCTACAGGAAATAGAAATAACAGAACAAGTTCCATACAGAAAAAGCAGTATTAAAATATCACATCTCCACAAGTGAAAGATGCAACCCAGAGAATGCCATTGTGAAGCTGAGGCAGCAGCCTACTAGAGTCCATCTCTGTCCCTCCATTACAAACTTCCTACACCTCTCTATCAGCCCCTTCACCAAAATGATGAAATGTCTTTATATCCACATTCTATCAGCCACTCCACAGAGCACAATTAACACTGACACCCTCCTCTTTTTAACAGACAACTACATCAATGTCATCCACTTCATATATGGATTTATTTTCAGTTTCATGATATGTGCTCCAACCATGTACTGGTCACTTGAAAAGCTTCAGCCAAACTTGTCACACCCCTTAAAATTTAATCCACATATATACACACACAAGACAGCCCATTAATAATTTTTACTCCACCACCACCACCTTCATGAATCCCTTGCTAATGCTACCCCCAGGATAAGATCCATCAGCACTGGCCTGCCCACCAAAAATTAGAAGGAATTATCACTGCTCCAGCAGCCACAAGTGATGAGACTCCAGAGGAAGCTACGGGTCTTCCTAAAAGCACAGGTTAATATTATTATTACTTTTGCTTCATCATAAATTAAATTAGCAAGGGCTTTAAACAAATCACATTGCAGCTTAGCTGAAAGAAATAAAAGAAAACAAAAATAAAATACAATCAATAACAGAAAAAAATTGTTTAAAGGTTTAGATCAGGTCTGATCTGGACCCTGAGCAGGCTGCCACACCCACACCCTACTCTGCTTCAGGTGTATGTACATGTACAGTTAAATTTACAAACATACAAGGCAGAAGTAAAGCATGTGGCAAAGGCTAAGTCTACATCATGTGTGACATACATACAAAGTGTTCACACACCTCAAGTTGGATGTGTCCAATTTTTTTCCCAACAATCTCATCACATTCCTAGCATAGACTTATCATCAGGATTACATTTCAAAGTTGACTGTACAATGTATACAAGCTTAACTGAAAATAGATTGGTTGATTTGTGCAGGTGCCTTGATGCCCATCAAGAACATGGAAGGGGCAGGTGAACACCACCTGGTTCCTGGGGGTCCCAGTTGGTCTGCAGTCCTATGGCAACCTCTGAGTCACTTGTGTACCAGTTGGAATTGGCCTGTTCACTGTACAAGGTCTCCTGGGTTGTGTTGCCTCAAATCTATCAGCTTATGGTAATTTAAGTGCACATTAATGGTTCCCTATACAATAGGTGCAAGTAAATTATCACTCACATCAATTACCAAATGATGAACGCATTTTGAGAATATACACGGCCAGTAAGGCCCATATCACAAGCCTTGGGGTATTGATAACTTGATAGTGCACCATATGGATCATTCAAGCTGGCAATTTAATGTCCACAAACTGAAATGTCAAAATCAAGCTGGTCAATATTATGGTTACCATGGGTGAAGGTGGCAAGTGTGAAGTTTCTTGATACTGAGAATAAAAATGGGTATTGTATGAGTCCCAGAGATTGCTGCCACCATAATGGTGCAGTGGTGGCCAATATCATCAGCAGTGTGTGTCCCTCATGGAGATGGCAGTAGTAGAGTGGTTGTAGAATGTGACGGGGCTCCCTGGATGATGGCATCAAATGATGTGTGTGTCTGCAATGGGTTAATAACAAGAAACTGAAGTTGATATCAATGAAGGATTCTTTGGTTGGTAAAGGTGAACACTTCTAGGGTCACATTTTCTGAGGATCTTCATTACAAGAGTTGGAAGTACAGTTTAGTCCAGCTGGTTGTGCACTACAGTTCAATGTATTAATGTTGCCAGATTGGTACGCACACTTTAGACAGCACGGGGAGCAGTGCACACTATGGTTCCTTGGGATGATAATGATTTTCTTGTTCACCTAGGCAGGCATCTGCACAAGACACCACCTGCACGCAAGCACATTGTCCCTTTGTTTGGGGGCCACCAACGGTTTGTCCATGCATCACACTATTGCACTGCATTTAACGCTTGGTATAGTCTTTCAATTAGGCCAGCCAGACATCTTGTTGTTTGAGCCTCTACACACCCCTTCCACTAAACACTGGTACTGGTTGCATAAATTAATAATGAGAGCACACGTAAACTCCCACTCACAGGAAAAAATGCACTTCCTAAAAAAAAAAAAGGGGGAGAGGTTATACCCAGTAGAGGGAACACTGAGAGTGATGGTAGGCAGCTTGCAGATGGCTGCCCGGTCCACTGACCAGTGGGGCCAGTGCTGCCCGACCAGCTAATCAGCTAGCAACACAGGGCACAACAGGAAGCAAGTGAAATCATCCACATAAACTAGACTACAAAACGGTGAGGCCTCGTCGCCCCAAGTCCACACATATGGGGATGACTAGACATTGCCAAATCAAGACCAAGTCCTGTTTCTTTTTGTTCATTTTCCCAATGACTATGTGGGCCACAACACAATGGCTATTAATAGTATCAAGAACTGGTGCACACAGACTCTCAACCTATGTACAATCATGAGAGGAAGGGATGACTACCTTCACAGACAGAGGAGACATAATGTGGTTTGCATGAATCAAACTTGGGCAATGACATATACTATCTCCTAACTAATGCAAAGTAAACTACAATCACAAATTTATTTTTGTGACCTGAACAACCTGCTGATCAGTTCAATATTAAAAGCCCTCTCCAAAACACAACAATTGGCCTACCAATAACAGCAGATTAAAAAAAAGTCCAGTAAAGTAAATCATAACCCAGAATTAGGCCCAATACCTATGCAGAAAATCAAATGCAAATAATTCAATTTGAATAAAATCCTAGTGAGGAACTGGTGAGCATATCACAGCCCCCATAGGGAGCAGCGAGCTGGTCCATGTCTCCTGGGACGTTTACATGCCACTTTTGTTGGGATTTCCTCCAGGCCAGACAGCACCGTATCACACCACATTCTCCTCTCACAGTCTCTCCTATAGAGTTATTACAAGGTTATCAATTCATGTGGGCTACCATATAGTAAATATTACATACAGAATAGACATATAGCCTACGATTCTATCCTTGCGACACTTCCCCCACGGATGGTACCTGGGAACAGGTAGCAGTGCCCTAAAGGTTACCCAGGGCACAAACACTTTCAGTACTTACAAATACCTCTCTAAAACAATATGACTCAGAAAATTTGCACGGCTATGCGTATGGCTTCTTTTTAATGACCAGAATACATTCAAAACTAAAATATTCTGTCCTTCATGCATGTGGGCTTGCTGATGGTTGTCCTAAGGGTCCAGCCTCAGGCCCACATGACACCAGGGAGGGTGTAGGACTGGCGCCCCGGACCATCAAGACGGCACATCACGGGCGAACCTCCATGAGTCGGCACTACACATTTCATGTGTCCTCACTGTTGTTGTTGCTGCTGCTGCTGCTGTTGATGATTCAACTCTAATGCTTGCAGTTTCTTCCATAGCTCATCTCGCTCACGTTCACGTTTCTTCTCCCTGCAAAAGTCCAGTGAGATCTTTCATGGGTATGTTGCTTAAATTTAGCATAAATCTATAATGCAATCTTTGACCATTTACAATTTCACTGTATCTCATATCTTTATCATCTCTTTATTTCTACTCCTTTTATCACTTTTGTGTGGGAGGAAATCAAAGGATACCAAAACTACAGAGGGAAAATAATATGGCATGTAATGCAAAACTTATGTAAAAAGTGACAGAAAAAGGCTATGATGGCAAGTTGGTAACAATTGCACATACTTTACTTGCCTTTCCTAAACTTTTTAATGCATCACATACAAAACTATTAAATCTTCCCTCCATGCTAAATCACTTTGCATTATATTTAAATCATCTGGTTTATTTTTAAATCATTCCCAAATAAATGTGGTGAAACTGATGCAAAATTGACAAGGGTATTTAATATCAATGTACTTTTCCACTTATCCTCAACTCAGTTTCAGTGTAACAAAAGACATCAGTATTTCTGCCAAAACTGTTATTCCATGAAACAGTTTTAGCTTCCTTATGATCTTATGCAAGTACAAAATGGAAGTAAAGATACTGCCAGGAGTCCCAACCCACAGAAAAAGTATCCACTACACTAAGAAGACCTGAGGGGCACCAAGTAAAATTAGGTTCATTAGTAACGAAGCTCTTAATGTGCACCTTTATGACAATTATAATCCAGTAATACTGTATAAACATTCACTTAATGAAGCATGTTCGTGTATAACTGGGGAGCATACCCAACAGGATGCATAATAATGGTCAGCCCCTTATTAGTAACCAAGAAGGAAAGGCCTGGAGCTGCCTTCATTGTATTATGGTCCCACAGATTAGACCAAAGTCCAAATTCATTCACAACAATAATGCACAAAAATTCTAAAATTTTCCAGAAATATTTTTCCTTATCAATAATAAACATAGTCATGGATATGAATAAGCGAGTGTTTCTATTTGTTGTGTTAACCTTTCCCTGGCCTTCCACCACTTTCTGAGATATTTGTAATATTTGATCCATTCTACATAAATTGAGGAATAAAGATGCCTGATGGGCAGATAAACCATAACATGCTTCACGATATGCATACACATGCATATTCGCATAAGTTTGTTAAGCATTTGATATTGTACTGTACAGTGACCATTACTCCTTACGCTCTGCATAACACCATGTTTCTCTATGTAGACTTTTTTTATAAGTCAAATATATGAATGTAGGAAAAATACTAGTCAATAGATGCTGAATATCAAACCTTTGCCTCTCTGCCTTATAAGAAGCTGTAAGTTCATCAAACAGCTTGCTGTTCATTTCCATGAAAGTCTTGAGCACATTGTAGACTAACGCAACAATTGTCTGATTCCAGTGTTCCTGCAAAAGAATACAAATAACATAAATCTACAAAATGTTGCAAGAGGACAAAACTATCAAGTGAAAGGTATCTGATAACAGGGAATACTGTACATACAATAAGAAGTAAGAAACACATTAACTAACTAGCCATATTTTGTGGGAAGTTAATCAAAACAAAGTACAGTATAAAAAGTAAGGACTGCAATAACTACTCAATGGAAAAAAGTACTCTCACAGATAAGTTGTGCCTGAAATGTAAGAAACTGACTAAGTTACAATAACAAGTGGTAACGAAAATCAACCCATGCCATCTTTTCCAGTAAAATGAATGACCCGAACCTATCAATTATATCTATCAACCCAATTTCCCGGAGTGAGTGAGTTACATAAAGCCTTACAAGAACATCCTGATCATACCTTGCTAATTCTGTAGAGTGCTGGAAACATTATAGGCAGGATCACATTTGAATTTTCCTCTATTAGACTCATGATGTACTCATTGTTCCAGAAATAGAGTGCCCGCTCTGCAACCTGTAATTAAATATACACTTGGTCACTGTATGGACAGGAAAAACTTTGAAAATTCTCATAAAATTTTTTTACATTACAAGTCGCATTATGATCTTTCAGCACTTCAATGCACTGCATACCAGTCCGTTCTCCAACTTGAACTTATCAATATTCAAATATGTAATACACCAACTACTCATAAACAAGCTTCATAAATCAGAGACTACCTGTAACAAATCCCCTTAGTCAAGAAACACACCAAACAATCTTCAACAAGAATCTGCCAAATTACACCTTCATTGAGGCTATGGAAAATTATCCAGTAGAAACCATCTTTAACACAGTTGGACAGCATCTCATTTTAAAAGTTTCTTATGTGGTGAGCTGGATAGACTGAATAACTGAAACATGGGACGGGGGTGGGGTGGGGGGTAAAGGGGAAACACCTTCGCATTGTTAATCAGAAAAAAGAGAGATAGAAAACAACCACCATCATCATCATTGTTTTATGGCTATACTCCAGGCTTGTGTAGGTTAGCCATGTTTACCAGATGGCATGGTGTGGCATGGTGACCCTGTTGCCATAAGGCAAATTTGAAGTAAGTTTTACTGTACGATGCCCTTTCCTAGTGCCAAACTATTTCTATGGTAGGAACTGGGCATTACATGTAGGATGCCCAGTGCCCTCTTATGTTCATTAGAGAAATTTGCTTATACACCAAGTGGTTCATAGAACTAACAGTATCTGAATTCCTGGGTGATAAAAAAGCACATTATATAAAACTTACCTGGAAGTGAGGACTGGAAACACACTTTGATATCTGCTTAAACAGTGGCTCTTGTATTTTGACAAACTGTGATGGTTCTATCACATCGAGTATTTCTTCTATCTCCCCTAAAAACATTACCTGAAAATATTTAAACAGACATTATACATTATAGAGAATGTCCAACTATAATTCAGTTATTATGGTACAAGTGGAAATACAGGTTATTATAAATGTCTTTGCACTGGAAGGGGTTTCTAAATACCATATTACTATCCCATAATATATTTAATCTTCAATCTACCAATTAATTATTATTATAACTTAATTTACAGCTGTTACCGTTATCTCCTGTCCTAAGGGTTGGTGGTTCATGCTCGGGGCACCACCAGTTGCCTCTATGTGTACTGAAACTTAGTATTCAGGTTGCTGTATGTGCACTACCACAACAAGCTGTCATGCCTAAAGGAAACCTCTTTCACTTTTTTTCATGTACTATAGTAGGAATGAATGACTGAAAGAGAGAGAGAGAGAGTGTGTGTGTGCGTGTGTGTGCGTGTGTGTGCGCGTTTGTTATGGGTATCAAATATAAAACAATACTTAATATCCTATACCACTTTTGTGTAGGGGTGGAGAAAATGGTAAAGAAATGTGAAGGAAAGCGGGAACGTGACAGCAAAATGGTGGAAGGTAAGAAAGCACTAATAAAGAAATAATAGACATAAACATAAATAGTGACATTCAGGTTAATGAAAAACTGTATTCCAGGTAACTTGATGTCTAAGAAGAAAAGTAAGTTTTACATAATGTATAATCCAGTTAGTGTCGACTCACCTCCTTCTGACTACAAGTTTTGGGCCAGAATTTGAGTAGTCCCTTAATGACTGGCTCAGTGAGTGTTGGATCCTTCTCAAGAAACTGCACCACACAGTAGGCCAGCTGCGCATGATATAGACTCAAGCACTTCACTTTGTGCAGCGGAATCAGCACCTTGATCAAAAATTGCTTATGTTCTGCCTTGAGTGGTAGAGCAAACCCATTGATTATACTGGAATGTAATAAAAGAGAAAAATTAACATCTATACATCAAGACCTCTTCAACTAACACGCCATAATAAGGTTTCAAGAGCTTTGTCTAATTTGATCTTTACTAGCTACCATTGAGCTACTATTATCTGAACTCTAAACTCTGCCAAACTATGAACTTCTAATATTTCAACTCCAACCTTTACCAAAGTATCAGGCAGTTTACTAAGAACTAAGACAAAAATTATAGCAACACATTTCTATATATTCTTTGAGCCACATGTAATTTTTCTCTTGCAATCACATTCGTACTGTAGCACAAGGTGGTCAGAATAAAGGGCACAGACTCTCCCTGCAGTCATTCAGTCAGTGTAGCTGCTGTATCATTTGTGTTCTCTTGTGAAGTTCCCTCTCCTTAGTACATCTCTGACACCTCCCACTATTGTATTGCTCCACACAACTTACATTCAGCAGCAGGTAATCAAGATCAGTATGAAAATTTTTGATATATAGTTTTAGATAAGTACAGCCCCAGACTAAACAAATCCTAGCTGAGCAACATGGAATTGTTGACTCTTAAAAAGATTCCTTCACTTTTGGCAATAAAAATTACACAAGAGTATCAAATGAAGAAATGACTACCGAGTGTGAAACCAAATGGCAGATACAAACTTCATTAGAGAAATATATTTCTAAGGGTACATGCACACGCAGTAAAAAAAGTACCGCACAGATATGTGTGAAACAGTTTGACACCACGGACGAGGGATAGTGGAATATGAGTGTAAGATAATTAATGTAATGGTGTTGATATTATGCCGGACCTGTGGGACATAACTAATATGGCCCTACCACAAGTAGGTGGAAACCTTCATCATACAGGCATGCACACCAACCCTCCCAGCACATCAGGTGATGTATTGATCATTACGGAAGTCAGCAGATCCCCCCTTCCCCTGTGCGATACTTTTTTTACTGTGAGTAATAAGCATAACCACTGACTGCTTGGAGAAATGTTTATTGAACACTTTCTTTTAGTGTTCTAGGTCAAGAAAAAATATTTAGGTCATTGTGTAAACATTCCCTTCATTTACAGGGAGGCTCATCTGGCAGGACCAGAATACTTTAGTGGTACTGTTAGTGATGGGAGGAGTGTGGCAGCTTCATGATGGTTCCATCATTATCACCTTCAAAAGTTTTAATCATAACCACTGCCTCTTATGTACTGTACTGCTCTCTACCATCCCCCTGCCTTCAAGAAAGGGTTAAACAAACATTTTTAAAAACTTAAACAGAACTAAAACCAACTTACCTTCCCAAAATTTCTAGAAGTTCTCCTACACCATTGAAGTGTTCCGTTTCATATACAAACCTGAAACACAAAATATTTGTATTACTTATCTGAGAACAAATAAATTTCTTGTACATATATTTCTTATCTACTAACCCTAGTCTATTCTCAAATGGTGAGCTAAAAACTGACTTGGTAATAGCAAAATAAAGAAATAAAAAGAAACAGATATATAAATAAACAAAATAATATAGAAAGAAAAATAAATAAATAAACATAAAATAAAATGGGAGATACGAGTATTTGCTGGAGTCACAATATTAAATTAGAGTAAGTGTGACAGACACCCAAGTGATCATTTAAAATGAAATGGCTGAGAAATGAGCCACAAACTTGATGCAGAGAGATACTGTAAATGGCAAAAAAAGCAGAGATTGGTGACTAAGAACAACACATATAGAGTTAAAGTGGCATTAAGCAGATTGAATGACACAAATAGAAACAGATATGCACACAGAAAGACATAGAAAGTGATAATACATAAGGAGAGACAATCAATGACACAGACAGGTAAACACAAAGATAATAGTTCCCATTACTTTCTGTCCATGTCTGGTTCACAATAAAGCACAACTTACCTAAGGAAAATATTGTTTATTTGTTTTCTGATGAATGCTCTTAGTCCCAGAAACTTTCCATATATCCTATGTAGGACAGTCTTGAGGAAGTCTCTCTCTCGGGGATCCTCACTATCAAATAGTTCCAAAAGCTGAAAAAAAGTAGAAAAATAGTACTGTTTGAAAGACTATGGCACGACTGCCAGTTGCAACCCAAAACTTGTACTCTTAATTGTGCATGAAATACAAAGTTACTTGTTAAAAATAAACTATCTTTTATTTTTGTAATTCTTGCATGGAACTTGCCCACTATAACACAACTCTGCCAAAATCAAGAGCAACAGCCTCTCTTATTTACAGTTATTCATTGTAGTTGCTGGGGTTTATTTGTTCAGCTGTGGAGCCCTACTATAACCAGGCCTCAATATTTCCATTTGGTTTACCTATTCTTTACTTAGGATGTTATTTGTTAGATATCTAATCTTATAAAGCCTTAATGTAGGGTGGCTAGAATCAACAGCAAATACATGCACACAGTCTCCCTTTTCCTTAGCACGTAAGTCCCCTTCCACAACAAAGCCCTCAAATCTCATATATTCCCATCACTTCACTTAAGCCAGCATCAACCATCAGTAAATTATCACTTACTGCCCAATTCTTCACTCATTCACACAAATTTCTGCTTCCTAGAGTTTCATACCGCCCCCCCCCTTCTTCATGTGTGTCCTTCAACCCATTCCTTGCTTAGTTTTTCCCACTCCCTCCTACCACCTACATGGAAACTATACACAACTTTTACCAATCTCTCTCTTCCCACCCACAGTGTCCATGTCATGTGACAATATCCTAATCTACCTGACACCATCTCCACTTCTCCTTATTGACATATCTTAATTTTTGCATTTTATTTTCCTTAAGAATTTCTCTGGAGTATATAATTTCTCTTACTTCAAACTGGCTCCTGTCTCTTACATCCATAAATGTGTCAATGTATAACATTATTTCTAAGAATATTGTTGAAAATAATCAGTTATGTATTCTAAGAGCCTGAATAAAATTTCACATTCACAGATAAAAAAAAATAAATAAAAAGTCAAGTTCATCCATCTGATTGAGGCTTAATCATCCAACAATAAAATTATATCTGGGTAATTTACATCTAGAAATATCATCATCAACCACAGATGGATGTTCAGTTATATCCATCTCTGAGCGCACCATCATCTCTTGGTGATGTCCACTTTTTCTTAACCCACAACATTTCCCAAAGATTTCTTAATAATAATTATCTTCCTTGGAAAACTGATCACTCTATAATATATAATACAATAAACTTTTAATGATATCCAATCCCTCAAGATGTGATCACAAGGTGCCTTTACGTACTAGATAACTGTAATACTAAAACAAAACTATTCATGAACTAATAAACTGCCAACTATGACTTCTATTAAAGTGCCTTAAAAAAATCATATTGACATTGCACAATGAATAACAGAGGTTTTCAGGAAATGTTCTTAACTACAAGAACGACATAGTCCTGCTCTCTATGGTACACATCCTCAGTGGAATTAACAACTCACACTGATAAGTTTTACTCTAATACTGTACTGGAATAATGTTGAGAAGAGGTTACAAAGTGAAATGTAATATATCCACTTCATATTAAAGCCATGTACTGTATTACATATAACAAAAGAGAAACACATAAGATTGAAAAGTCCTTGATAACTAGATCATCAGTTAAGAATCTAAGTTGAAAATGCAATACAGTATTATATAAGAAACTGTGTAGTGATATCTCTGTTAGCCAAAACAATTGGCGCAGAGCACTTCCGGGGATGAGAGATTTCCGGATAACGAGACGACTCTTTCAAAGCTGGAAAAAAATCCTCCATCCCCGGAATTTTCCGGGTAATGGAAAAATTTTCTTGGAAGTTCCAGAATTATGCATCATTTCATCTCTCAAAACTGGGAAAAATTACCCCCATCCCCAGAATTTTCTGTAAATTTCCAGATAATGGAAAAATGTTCTTGGAAGTTCCAGAAATTGTGCATTACATTATCTCTCGAACCCGGAAAAATATCCCCCATCCCCTGAATTTTCTGGGTACAGGTGTACTGGGAAAATTTTCTCGGTATTTTCCAGAAAATGTGACCCTCGGAAAATAGTTCCAAAAGCTGGAATTTTCCAGAAAATTCCAGCTTTGGGAGTAATTTTCCAAGAAAATTTTAATTCCAGCTATTGGAGAGTTCCAGGTTTGAGGGATTCCGGCTAACGGAGATATTACTGTATATAATGTCCTTGACAAAGTTAGGAAAATTTATGATTATACTTATGTCCACGAGGTAAGGAAAGGTGTATGGGGAAAATGTATGATACTGTATATGGATGAATCTAAACAACAAACAGAAAAGGGTATTTTTCTTCTTTCATTATATAATACTATATTGGGAATCTCTGAAAAGTCTTATTTACTGTACAATGATCATATGAATATTCTTTGAATGGTTAAAAATGGCTATGTAAAGTATACACTACATTATTTTTTTATGTAAAGAATACAATACTGTACAGTACAGTATATACCTCAGTCACAATGATAAAAGAAACTGACTACTGTACTGTACTATATGTACTGTACTGTATGTACTGTACTGTACTAAACTGTGCTTACCTGTAAAACAAATTTCTGATCTATAACTCTCTTGCCAATAGCTGGCTGGAAGTCTGGGCTCTCTAAGAAGCGTAGGAAGAACTCGTAAACCAGCTGCAGGTGCGGCCAAGAGGCCTCTAGGGTTGGATCATCCTCTTCAGGATCAAAATCTGGGTTATCCGAAGGAGGAAGTGTTCGGAACAAGTTGCAAGCAATCTGAAAATTTATTAAGGATTCTTGTATTCTCATGGGATGACACACTTATAACATATGAGTGTGTCAGTAGACACTATTCCCTCCTGTCTCAAATATAATTAATGTACTCATGTCATTCTGTAGATAAATTCCCTTTGAGTAAGATCATTTTTGCAATCACCAACAAACAAGAGTTTTAGCAAGAGCTGAATACTCCATCACCAAACCCTACCTATCTATCAACTTTAATTCATTCCTGACTTAATGGTGTGGTGGAGCTACACAAAGGCTTTCAATGTTCTCTCACCCTTACAGTGACTATGATGCTCAAGGAATAAAGATAATCTAACCCTTATCATAAATGTAAAAAAGGGAGTAAAAAGTTAAATAAAATTTTATGATGCACTTTTTCAAAATACTTTACATGGGTGAGATAGACAGACAGATGGAGAGATGAGTGAAAATCAATATGTCCCGTTCCATGCAGGAGACAAGTGAGACAAAAAGGTGGCAACGTGCAATAAGAGGAAATTAGATGAAGACTTGTAAAGGATATTCAGTGACTAAATGATTCACACATTTTCATTAATATTTCACCAAAAAGCCTTAACCAGAAATAAAACAAACTATGGTGGCATTACACTTCATTGTAACACTTCTGTATTTGTTTTGAACTGCTCAATTCATTATACTTAACCACCCTTGTATATGTACTATTTCATCAGCATAAAATTTTAACAGCATTCAATAATCAACCAGACAAATTATAAAGAGAAAGATATCTCCAGCTTGTTTCTGTTCACTATATCACAAGTTTTCTATAAATTTACCAATAACTGACTTCTTTTTTTTTTTACTTTCTTCTTTACCATTTGTGTGCAGGGTCCTCTCTCTGCTGAATGAAATTGTGTGGTGTTGGCCAAATAAAATATTAAAAGTGGCATCCCTGTAGTGAAGTGGTTACCGAGACGAGAGCAATAATCCACATTCAGCATCTCCGCTACCTTCCCCAGTCTTCTCACTTATTCATGTAAGAAGGGTAATACTGGATGTTGGTGGAGTGGCAAGTGAGAGGGCATGAGGTGAAACAGAATAACACATTTGAACAAGTGTGTATCATATTGGATCTGCATCACTTAACTGAACCATAAATTAACAGTAATTACACTCCACTTTTATTGGGGGAAAAAATAATTACATGAGTCAAACAGGAAATTAGGAAAGAATCTGAGTATAGATGGAATAGAGAATTTACTTGTGGAATGCAAAAATAATGCCTTCAATCATGACATTCATTCTATCTCACCTCACCACTTCATCCAAACCTAACTTTTCACATTTTAAAACCAACATGATAGTCTGTCCTTACCCCTGTGTAGTATAATCTCCTTCATATTTTTAATGTTTCCTCCATCACCTACCAATCTTATCTGATAATGTAGCTTCCATCTCCTAAAAATGGCAGTGTCTCTTATGATTTACTTATCATCCATTATCTAATTCACTGAAGTGTACTTCAATTTACTCAGAAGAATTTCCCTCTATGCCTGTTCAGTTTTTCTAATGCTGCTTGATATTCTAAACTATCTTCTGTTTTTGTCACATCTTATAAAAAAAAAAGGTTTATCTTCACTCCACCATCTTCTTCTCCCTTCAAAAAGCTGACTTATTATTTGCAATTGCCTTATAAGTTCCCCATTGAAGTTAACTCCAATACATTTCACTTAAATCTTATTGCACATGTAGCACACTGGCATACCTTCAGCCCTAAGATTTTAAATTCTTACGAGTATTTCTGATTCTTGACAATCTTACGTACACCAAAATGTTATCAATGTGGCAGCACAAGCCTCTCACTTATCTACTGTCTCTTACACTACCAGTCGTGTATGCTTCTAGCTTCTTCTCCTTTTCCTGTATCTATTACCAAATACCGCAGGATTTGAATACATTATGGAGTTAGAAGTATCAAGAACACTCATGCCTGGTGCAACTAATATTTTTATACTGATGCCTCTTTATCCTGCTATTCAAATTTTTGTTACCATGGCTTACAATGCTCTAACAATGTACAAATCTAAACCCATCAAATCAGCTTCCCTCATATAACCAACTTTCCTAATACCCTTCAGGGTCCTCTGAAGAAAATACAACATTGACTTCACTCACTTCAGTTGGTAATTACACACAAGAAAACTCTTAATCAGAGGTGATGACATACCATTCGGATTATCTCTGGATACACTGGCTCTGTCAAGACTCCTCGACCTGCAGTGATGTAGTCCACCAGTTCATTGAGTGTACTACGTTTCATCTCCTTCCCTTTCAGGTCGGCCACCGGGTCGAGGAAATCGAAGCCCACACAACACTGCCGAAGCTTGCGCAAGAACAGGTCCTCTTGTTCTGACCCCGGAACATCTGAGGTAAATAATTTGGATTAATTCTTCATTCTAGCAACCACAGACACTGTTTAACAGTACAACATACTTCAAGCAAGCACACTACTGTATCTGATGAACATATTTTTTTCTTGTTCTGCATTTAAAAAATATCTGTAAACTGATTACAATTTGCATCGATTTCATTATTAGTTGCCTCTTGCCATCTAGATAATTTACTTTTAAGGTAAATGTTGGATTGACTCCAAAATCCTCAAATTAGTGAATTGTACAATATGGTCACAAAGTCTACAGGATAAACACCAGGTCTTTTTTGATGACACATTAATGACTGGTACAAATTTACTCATTACTTATACTCTATTGTCTTTAGAACGTCAAGGATAAAGGCTCCCTTTAATCCTTTATGAAGAAGTTTAAAACATGGTTCACAAGTTAAGTCTAAAAAAACAAAAGTTAGAAATACAAGTATTGAGAAATATTGAAAATCATGAAATACCTGCAGTACTTGGCATACCAAGTGTGCCTGTCAATCATATTGGAATTACTGTCATTATATTATGGTCTAATATGGGTCACAGCAGTAACACTAGGAACTAGCCCCACTGCCATCTCCAGCATTTTTATCTTGGTTAATTTGCTATGACCTGGCCCCCGGGAGTGGCAAAGTGAGCATAAGACTATGATCCAGTGTGAGGCTATTAAGTTCCTGGAAAAAAGATCTTTTCCCTCATCATCTATGGACAGTAGTGGTATTCTATTTTGTACTTCAGGGACTTACGTTTATTGTAAATGTCATACATATAAATACTGTACAGTACAGTACAGTACGTGAGCAAGATACATCTTATCTACACTAATGATAAACCCTAAACAACACCACAGAAGCTTCCAGAACAATACTGTATATTCCATTGTGCTTCATTTTTTCATTTCCAAAAGCTACCCCTCTATATACTGTGCCACATATTTGATCATTTAAATGGGAATTACCTGATTATCATATTGGAAATACAGCATATGCCCTCCCTGCTGTGGTCATATTTGTTTTACAAATATTATTGAAAATTAATTTTGCAACTATGAAATTGTAAAACAATAATATAGAATAACTTAAAAACAAAGCAGATTGTGAGACCATCTACAATAGATTAATCAAATATAAAAACTAATGTTAGTCGAGTGTTGTACCTAACCCAAGTAAATAAAACAATGACGGACACTTACCCGTGTGCCAATTGTTATTTCATAGCACACGAAATTACTATAAATACTGTACAGTAGAGTAATAACAAAATTATTCCATGAAGGCAGCAGGAAGCTACAGTACTGTACTCTGTCCACAAGCTTTACAGGGTGTTTAGGTATTTTGGGGAGAGAATTGTAAATATACTGTATACAGTACTGTATAATATTGGCTGACTTGTTTTGAACAAAATTTATTAACAAAAGACCTTGAAAATTTATATTCTCATAAACTGCTCCATTTACTGACAATATCAGTACACAGTAAACACAAAAGCAAACAAAACTTGTTATTCTAATTTATATTTTTCCTGTTATCACTTTTGGTCCCAACATTTTTATGAAATTTCTGATAAATTTAATAGGGACCAGCAAATCATCATATTGTAATTACCGGTGTATGTTGTAAGAGAGGACATTGCAGGCATTATATGTCCTTGAAACTCGCTCATACCATAGTACTGTAGTTCTGCAATTTCACAATATCTAGTGTTGCAGTTAGAAATTAGCACACAGAAGTTTGATTACCGGACTTACATTCTAAACTATAGATAAAGTAAACAATAACAACAAGAATAATAACACTGTTATGATAATATAACAGAAATAATAAAAGTTAAAAGGGAGTCTGGCTGTGAGTGGGAATGTAACCCCACTTTTACTATGGACACCAGTCCTTGTTTATACAGTAGGTACCATCCTTTATATACAGTATTCATGGTTTGGGGTGTGAGTCTGCCTAGTTGGACGGTTATGAGTTAAACTGTTTGGGTTGACCCGAAAGCTTAATTCAAAATCCAAATTGAATACAGTTACTGTAATAAACAATAACTACTGCATATGAGAGTCAGAACTTATGAGAATACAGGGTACAGTACGTAAGAGTATATGAGTACAGTATGGTAACATAATAAAATAAAAAGAATGGTGATGGAATCGATGGACAATTTTGTCACTTGCACTGCCCCAAGTTGTAGCCATTAGGCACACTTGGCTAACCAGTCAGTGGTCATGAGTGTGAACATGATCTAGGTGGTGCCCCACTGCAGTGGGAGATTGGCTACTCACACGGGCCAGAGAAAGGTAGTACGTACTGGTTGATGTGTAGCACGGAAAGTTATGCGTATTTGTACCATACCTGCACAAATTTATTGCTATATCTTTTATTGAGTATAAATATTCACAACACGATAGAGCACAACAAGCATCCTGGAGAGAATAATACCTGTGGTTAAAAATGATCTAGATTACTACTGTTCCTTGGTAAATAATCTTCTCTGATGTATATTGTCTTAAACAAAACAAATAAACAAACAATACCGCACCTATCACTATCTGGGCCATATCCTATTACCAAATCCTGCTGTACACTGTTGGCAAGATCAGTCTCTACTATACATATTCAGATTCTTGTCCATCACCATACAGTACACTCTTCCATACTAACACACCTCTCACCAACACACTCCACCATACTAACACACCTCTCACCAACACACTCCACCATACTAACACACCTCTCACCAACACACACTCCACCATACTAACACACCTCTCACCAACACACACTCCACCATACTAACACACCTCTCACCAACACACACTCCACCATACTAACACACCTCTCACCAACACACTCCACCATACTAACACACCTCTCACCAACACACACACTCCACCATACCAACACACCTCTCACCAACACACACTCCACCATACTAACACACCTCTCACCAACACACACTCCACCATACTAACACACCTCTCTCTCACCAACACACTCCACCATACTCCACACCTCACCAACACACACTCCACCATACTAACACACCTCTCACCAACACACACTCCACCATACTAACACACCTCTCACCAACACACACTCCACCATACTAACACACCTCTCACCAACACACACTCCACCATACTAACACACCTCTCACCAACACACTCCACCATACTAACACACCTCTCACCAACACACACTCCACCATACTAACACACCTCTCACCAACACACACTCCACCATACTAACACACCTCTCACCAACACACACTCCACCATACTAACACACCTCTCACCAACACACTCCACCATACTAACACACCTCTCACCAACACACACTCCACCATACTAACACACCTCTCACCAACACACTCCACCATAGTAACACACCTCTCACCAACACACATTAATTTTTACTCCCATCCACTAATACTAATACCCCAATAGACTACATGTTTTGATTTCCCACGTAGACTTAATTAGTAAAAAAAAAGATTTATATTCTGGTGAGTCACGAGACACCAGCTTGTTACGTGTATGTTTATTTTTATAGAGAGTTTCCGTAACTTTGGAATGTAACACAGTAGAGTAGTTTAATCTTATCAGCGTTGCATTTTTATTTACCCTTTTAAATTTTTTATTTCAATGCCATTCCTCTATGTGTGTTTAGGTGCCATCAACCATACTTTTTCAGTACTGTGTTTCAATGCCATGACCTGTTAGCCTAAAAAAAAAATAATAATAATAATAAACTAAATAAAATGGCTCCTGTAGGTATGGTGTATGCAATAGTTATCATATTAATATATTTCCAAATACATACTGAAAAAAAAATAATAACTCGAAGGCAACACAAGGACACACTTAAGAATGATAGCTCTTTAATTTCTTGTCTCTCTTATTAAAAACACCTTAAAAGAATTCATCCTATTGTCTGTTGTTTGCATCAAGACACAGTGATTGTTACTAAGAAAAACACTTGAATGAAGGATGTAAAACAGTAAACACCAACTGTCAGTCTGTTACATCATTTGTTTACATATTATCAACTACGTGAATTAGTATCATACCTTTTTACTATACTGCAATACTCAAGTACTGTCCAGTAGAGCTATTTCAAACAAAAATACCATCAATTAATATATCAACCAAGCTCCCTCCACTTTTGGCAGCCTTAGTAACTGTTGCTATGTGAGTCACACCACTACATTGCCAACTTCATTGTTGCTGTTTTTTTTTTCAATGTTATAGTATAATAAAAAAAATATTACCCGGTAAGTGGAAACATGGCTGTTAGGCATCAATTATTCATCAGCATCGAAAATGATATATAACCAAGGTAGGTCACATGTAGACTAAAAGTACTGATACATTACTGTACTATAGTACAGTATAGTTTAGTACAGTACTGTTAATGTATAATACACATATGGTAGATTGATCTTAAAATCCTATTTTTTAACTAAACCTGCAGCCAGACAGATCAAGCACTGCACACACACCATATACTCAAGTTCAGACCCAGGAAAACCTTGACACTGATGGCTTGATAATTATTTCTGACCAATAAGCATACCTTAGAATACCTCCCACTGCTAATATCATCCACAAGGAAGGAGACTTAACTATGATATTATTTTTCTAAACAGAACTCAAATCTAAGTGGCTCTCACAATGCTGGACAACTTGCTGAGGTCCTTCATTCCTGAAACAGGACGTCCCAACACCAACCAGGATAAATCTGTTAATCCCCTTGAATAGACCATAATACAACTCCCTTCCCCTCTTGGCAGCCACCTCTAGTGACAGAAACATGACACAGCAGTTGTTCCAAAGAACTGGAGGTCTATTTAGAGCCATGACTATCCAACCGTGCGCTCATTCACTCATGGTGACATGTTCCCGTCCTCGGCTCCCAGGGTGTAAAGACACATACTTGGCGCCTCCTGGCCACCAGGACCAGACAGTTGGTCCCTTCCCCCTTCTCCTCCTCCCCAGCAGGATTTATCAACATCCTCCAACCAACAATACAGTACAAAGACTGATCAACTCACAACTGATATACAAAATTGATAATTTCAACTAGAAAGAATGAAACAACTGTTAGAGTGACAATCAGTACTCTGTGGTCAATGATCATCTGACACACCAAGGGCCTGCCGTACACTCACCAACACTGGATAAGAAACCAACTAAGACTCCAACTACATCATGAGAGAAATTAGGACTCCCAAATCCACCCAGGTGAGGAATTATGAATTTCTAAGAACCCTCTCCAACACCCTGTATGAGCTGAAAGACCTACCAGGACCATGTGGTGAATGTGTTAAACATCTGCAGATTGTGACACTGCTGGAAGGAGGGAATGACCCTTAGCACTTAGATACGAAGGCCATTCAAACCGTGGGAAGAACTCAGCTGGCGCCAATATCAAGTCAAGAGACTGTTTACAAGACCAGGTCCCACAGTACAGACCTTTAGTTAATCTATATGTTCACTCCATGTTTCTTATCTTTTTGTACTGAAAGCTTTTGTCAGTCAAATAACCCACTCCCCAATCTCACCATATGTAACTGTTATCATCTCTGTTTATTGTATGTTTTCAGCACTTTGGCTGCTACGTTTTCTTAATAAACTGTTTAATTATTATTATTATTATTATTACTGTATTATAAACCAGACTGAGGCCACCACAACCTAAATGACTCCAGCTGAATGCAAATTTAGTAGATGATTTAGTTCCAGGTAGACAGTCCAAAAGGTTAGTCATAGCTCATTGGCTCTCACCTAATCAGATTTTCCTCAACAAACAAAAAATACTGGGTGTTTTCCTTACAGAACACTCTAGGGATTAAGTCAGGCAGTTTCATCACATATGAGAGCCTTATCATCAAGGTAAGGCAATTGAGACCTTACATATAAAATTTTGTAAAGTTGTTTACACTTGATGGCCTGACTGAGGTGAGGCTGTACTGGCATGCTAAAAGGTACCAGGCTTTACCAATGGTGTCTGTGACCAGTGTAATCACCAATTTGCACCTCAGTTCACATTTTATGAGGTCTTGAATGCCCAGAACTTTGCCCAAGTACACTTTGTCAGATGAGTTGGCTTATAAACACAGAATAACCATAACATTGGATGTTTGGAAGAACCTTCTCGGTTTTGATAAACCTGCATATTATACCGGTATTTATTGTTTAAATTGCCGTGAGATTTTAACATGCTCACATTGATTTCATGAGTTTATTGCTGTATTCGTAAACCCTTCGAGTCTATCAGCTGCAACAGGTAAGTTGGGTGGGTTAATGAGTGCATTCTTAAATAAGGTGAACAATGAAGCCCCTATATAAACACAAAATATAAGGAACCCTAATTGTATTGCCAAAACAAAGGTAAAAGAAAAAGGCAGCTTTAAGTCTCACTAAGAAAGTCTGATGAAAGGTAGCTGAAGCTCTAAGCTAGAATTTCTGCCCTCATCCCTCCAAGGAGAGCACCAACCTGTAAATCCTGCCCTAGCCACAAACTGGCTCACAATTTTCAACCCTAAACTTTAGGAAACTAGAAGAAAAGGGAAATTCTCTTTTTTCCAAACTCTCAAAAAGCAGATAAACTACCTGTTTGAGTTTGGGATCTAGGGTCTTTGTGCACTTGGAATAGAAAATGAAAATCATCTTAAGAAATACCACAGCCACTGCAGAGAAAGCTACTGAATAATAATTACTTCATTAATAATACGTCTCAGGTAATAGCCTGACAAACACAAAGGTCATAGCATTCCAATGAAAAACAATCATTCCATTAGGACAAGCTGATAATCCTGAATATAGAGCAACACATCATATCTCTGGGCTGTGCAATGTTTATTATGTTTATCCATCTGAAGAGTGAACTCTGCCCAAGTCAACTCTATATATCATAACTATCTGTCTCCCTCCAGACCCAGTGAGGACCATCCCAGTGGGTTCAGGAGGACACTGGAGTGCCTGGAGAAAACCTATGATGTGCAGTAGGGTCACAACCATCTCACAGCCAATCCAAGCAAGTATCAAACATGTGTTGCAGTGGTGAGAAGCAGTCTACCAATGTACCTATGAAGGTAATAAATAAACAAATAACAAAAATATATGTTCACCATATAACAACTTGAATGAAAACAAATGTTCAAAGTTAAACACACAAGAACTCTATATTAATTATAGGGAAATAAAACCCTGTTCCCTTCCACAGTGAACTCTACCATATGAAACAACACAGGGAGGGGAGGGGAGGGGACCAACAACCTAAGCCTTGGGGAGCCAGGCTCATCCATTCTACAGTATGCTGATTACATCAAAACATGCTTAATCTTATTACTGAGTACTGTACTGTACTGTACAAAAGACCACTTACAACACAAAAGCCAGACAGTCAACCCACTCTAAAGTATTCTACAATAGGTATGTAGGTGTAGGAATAGTATGAGTTTAATATCGGATACAGGGAATCATGCAGCTTAAGTAATGGTCAAACAAGTTGTTGTAATAACTCAACGAGAACAATACGGTACTGTACTGTATCTCTTAAAAGTACCATACTAATATACCCATCTAAAGTTACTTTGTGGGGGGGCAATCTCGGGTCAAGAGCCTTGGATCCGCTTGTAGATGTAAATGCCCTGTTCACTTGGGGCACACACAGTAGAGGTTATAATCCAAATTCTAGGGAAAATGTCTTTAGTAAACCCAATGGCACTCTGTGAAAAACATCCCATCCATTTAAAAAGCTATCTAAAGGCTCCATTATGTTCAACATCAGAATACTGTACAGGTAGGTGCACAATAACCCCCAAAGAGATATTACATACAAGTCACCCTCAACCTCTTCTGAAATACTATAATAACTACTGTACTTCCTTAAATACCATACCAGCATTGGCTAATGAATTGGTTTCATATACCTCAGGGCAAACACTTGGTCAGCCTGGAAATAACACTATTTAATAAAACAGACTGAATTACTCACCAGTGAAATTGGATTCTCCTTGACCCAGTGTGGGAGATGTCAGTCCCCCTAAACCGATAAGCTGGCTGGACCCTTGTAAGGTTGTTGGCAACATTAAGCAACCCTTACCATGTGATGTAAATCAAGGCGAAAGCTTCAAACAAAATCATTAAAAGGGTGAACTGTATGTCACAGCCAAATACTTCAATAGATCTCAAAACAGAGGCCAGGAGTTAAACTGGATCCCAATTGATGTGAAGATGATCTAGCTACCAGGGAATTATCTGAAAACCATAAATTCAAACTCTGACTAAATGGTCTGACGCCTGACCATCCGAATATGGCAGACTTGGATGAAGGTCGAGTTGCATGTCAGCTGGTATGGCAAACATGATTAATTACTTCCTACATTTGATGACTTACTTCTAAAGATCCCTTCCATGGACTCTGCTGTGACTAAGGAAAAAAAAAAAATCCAGTCTAATACCCCGGGGTTAACCGATTTTTACAACTCATGACTCGGGCCTATAATTTACATGTTGCCTTATGAAGGATGTTAGCTAGAAGTAGCTAAGAGAGGATATTCAAAATAACTCGAAACCAACCTGGACCAACTAAGCTACACGTAACTCACTCAAACAAAATTCAATCCAGTTGTTTTTGCTTATTATTACTGTACTACATTGTTGTTTAAACCTAAATTCCATATTCATCAAAGTCTTGCCTATTTTTGTTTGACAACATATCCAAGGTTACATTGGAAATTTACTACTGTAATTATTCTGCCTTGACAAAATATTCCTGGTCAACATTGTGAACACAAAGTTTTATCAAAGTAGCTTCATTAACAGTAGTCATCTAAATCACATATATACAGTATGTCACCATAAAACTACTGTACAGTACAGTACTGTACAGCACAGTACAGTACAGTACAGTACAGTACTTGTATTTTGAGTGTTCATCTCAATTAAGTTGAGTGACCAGATGATATATACTGAAGACATACTTGGTAGCTATAGTACTGATATCCACTCAAGTTGAACAGAAATGAAGCACCTGACTTTATTTCTGATGCTGGCAAATCATAAGCTTGAGTCATACTTTAATAATGGACAGGTGAAAAAATGCAGGTTTTGTGTACAGTACTGTATTCTGACTAGAAACTACAGCACAGTATATATACAAGGTCATTATTTCTATTCAAGAACCCTAAATGATATTATATTTTTGGACAAGCAATAAACAGTCACTTAATATCAGTACCAGTATGAATAAAATCTGATCACTACAAAGAACATTTATGTCAGTAAGCTGCATGTCTAAATAATCGATAGTTGTCACTCAGGAAATTTGGTCATAGATAAACAGAGGTTCATAAAGAATTGCCTACAAGTACAGTGAATCCTCACTTTACACGGTTAATTCAACCCACGGCGGCCCGCGTAAAGTGAACAACATAACATATGGGATTAATTAAAATAGAGACCGGGCCGACCCCCAAACTCCACTTTTTCAGACACAATACCTACGTTGTAGTAAAAATAACTTCTTAATTTTATGATGGTATGCACACACAATTAATAATTAAGAGAAATACAGAGTATCAATAATATTAGGTTTTTTAACACTTACATTAGTAGAAAAGATGGCTGGGCACACGGGGATGAGGGATTGGTTCCGAGGCAGAGGGCAGATTATTGGCCCTCACCTGTATCACTTGTATCAATCGTATCACTATCCACCACAGAGGCTTGCAGGGCCTCTTTGTCAAACCCCTCAAAGTCCATATAAGTCCATATCCTCACTATCATTATCACTATCACTGACTTGGGCCGGCTGTGGTGGGTGGCGGGTGAAGAACTCGGTAATGTTTTGATGACTGGGCGACCTTGTGCGCACCCTGCTCGCGCCGCTCTCCGCGTAAAGGGGTACACGCACCGCAGAAAGTGAGCATTCCGGTTTCGGCAGGGTACCGCGTAAACGTGGAAAAGCATAATGTGGGACCGCGTAAAGCGAGGGTTGACTGTAGCTAAATCTCAGGGAACTGTTCCTAAAACTTTAACAGTATGGTTTGACATTAACATCAATAATAGCAAAGACAAACATCTTTAAACCCCTTGTATACAGTCACCAAAAATTGATAAGCTCACTACTGGAGGGGAACGAGGAGGTAACCCATCAATAACAGATATACATACTGTCTACAATGGCATACATTGTACAGTACTGTACTGTATAGACATCTACCTCGACAGTAGCCATGTCTCCATTTTCAGAAAAATACACTAGATCTTCAGTACAATAACAACTACTTAGGGTACATCCAAGTATGTGGGAACTTCGTGTTTTCTTCTTTCCTTGTGGTTATCAGCATATACCTAGATCACGCGCACCTACAGTGATTTACTTGCATATATATTATATATACAGTATATATATATATATATATATATATATATATATATATATATATATATATATATATATATATATATATATATATATATATATATATATATATATATATATATATATATATTGTACAGTTCTGTACAATATATACATATACACACTTGGATCTTCCCATTATTTTCCCTCCTCTCTCTAAATATGTACATCTTTTACAAAGATGTGGAAAGTATATACTGTATGTAAAGTACTGTACTTTAATAATGCAGTACTTCATTACAGAAAAATGTAGGAATAATGTTCAGCTGACTACAGGTACAGTACAATGTTGTGACACATGCTCAGTACTTTTTTGCTATTTTCTGACAGCTTGAGGACCTTCAAATAGTGCTGCGGTCATGTGAAACTTCAATAACATTTCCTGCTATTGGCAAACTCCCAGATCTCACAGGTATTTTGAATTTGCACTTAACTGCAAGTTAAACCATATTTAAAAAATACAGATCAATATCCAGGTAAAATTCTGATTGAGAGGATTATCATTCTAAAGTCAGCTCACCAAATTCCTATTAGCAAATACTGATTACCTATACTATATAGAGTTCCAATTTAATACAGTATAGTATCACATTCCCACTGAGGTCCAATTTTTCTTGATGCAATGCCAGTGAACTATTTCTTACAGTAACTGTCATGAAAAATCAAAACCTGCCCAACAGACCTTAATGAAAACTAACCAAGATTGTGGTGTTATATGTTTGGTTTGGTTAGTAAAAGATACTAGGCATGTGTCATTTTTTTGTTACACTGGTTTAATCAGGTTTGAAGTGTCTGGTGTCAAAAATGTCACATCACCACACCATCACAAAAACCAGAACCATTTTTTTTGAAGTGAAAATAAAATCTTCAACCTTACTTGCTGGAACTGGAGAAGTCAACATTCCTTTATGTATCTACTGTACATATGAAGGGAGGAAACCTTTATTGAGGCTCAAGGTAAGTTCCACAGACATTGTCCAATTAGGGGCCCTTGGTAGCAGAATTAAAGAACATAAAACACAGCGAGGACAACATAAGGTCAACCAATTGTAGGTAACAGTCAATGTGTACAAGCTGAAATTTGTTCCTAAACCTCTGAGTACAGTACAATGAATTAGCTCAATGAGTAGAAGTGTTAAATGTAGGTGAAAATCAAAATAGTTATAAGTACAGATATAATGGAATAATGTAATGACTTAATATTTATTGATTTTGCACATAACTATAGCATGAACTACAGTATGGACAGGTCCCTAAGAAATTGCAATGAGTATTTTGAAGTCTTAAACACATCTGCCAATGACTAAGATATCTTGATCATTTGCAAATAATGGCTTGACCCCCTTGATTACAATGTCTTAACCCCTTGAGTATGATGATGTCTACAGCCCTTGAATATAATGAACATTTTCCTAGTCTAGAATAAGATGAAAGGGTTAATGAGGGGTTAAGCCATCATTCTCAAGAGGGTTAATACTATATACATGACTAATGAGACATTTCAGGGGACATGATGACAGTTAATACACCATCATTCTATCAGTCATCCAACAAACTTATTTTCCTTTATCATATAAAACAAAAAAGACATTATCAATCAACATAATCAGGTTAATGTCTACAATAACTGAACCTGTACTGTTAAAAATATTATTTTATCAGAATCTTCACCAATACCTTGCTGCAATGGAGCATGAAAAAAAAAAGGCACGTAGGCCACTAAATCTGTGTGATCTGGTGAATAAAAACAGATCATTTACAAACTATACCTGATATTAACAAGAGTGGACCACTGAGCACTGCCAAACTTAAGCCACCTCCAGCTGAAGTATGACAGCTGTTGATGATCACCTTTCATTTACTGGAACATGTGAATTACCGGTATGTATACATAAGCAGTACTGTAAACTACTTATCATTTCTAAACTGAGGAAAATAATTGTTTTCCCTCTTCCTCATATAATATTAATTGTATACAGGTATATACTGCTCAATTATGCTTCATGTTAGAACTGTGAAATATGGATTCTGTACTTTAAAAATCTTTCATTTAATCATTACACTGGATTGTTTAGCTTTACCAATTTACAAGTTTTAAAAGACTGCATGAAGTTAAAGTTTTGAATACATTATTATTCTATTAACACTGGTTCATGAGCCCATAACTAGGATGGTGATATTTTAATAGATTTTTATGCTGATTATGGTATAGGCAAGTACAATGACCAGATTAAGTAAGGTAAGGTAGGGTAGGTTAAGGTATAAGGTAGGGTAGGGTAAGGTAAGGTAAGATAAGGTAGGGTAGGGTAGGGTAAGGTATAAGGTAGGGTAAGGTAAGGTAAGATAAGGTAGGGTAGGGTAGGTTAAGGTAGGGTAGGTTAAGGTATAAGGTAGGGTAGGGTAAGGTAAGGTAGGGTATGGTAAGGTAGGGTAGGATAGGGTAGGAAAGGTATAAGTAGGGAAGGTGGGGAGGGGAGGAGGGTGGGTAAGGTGGGATAGGGTAGGATAGGGTAGGGGGGTGTAGGGGGTAGGTATAAGGTAGAGGTTGGGTTAAGGTATAAGGTAGGGTAGGGTAGGAGCAAGTAGGGGTGGTAGGGGAGGGGTAGGGGGTATAAGGTGGGGGTGGAGGGTGGTGGGGTGGGGGGGTGGGGTAAGGTAGGGTAGGGGGTAGGGTAGGGTAAGGTAGGGAGGGAAGGGAAAGGTAAGGTAGGGTAGGATAGGGTAGGGTAGGATAGGGTAGGGTAGGGTAGGCATAAGGTAATGTAAGGTAAGGAAAGGTAGGGTTAGGTTAGGTTCTTTGAGTGATGCTTCTAACCCCACACTTTCCCTCTATTGCATATTAATACCGTTTTCAAGGAAGAAACAATTTTTAGGGTTGAAAATGTAAAAAACTATTATTTCACAGTTTTATCAAGGATCTATAAACTAATTACAGAACATTTAAGTATGATATATTAAAGGGTAATCACTTTAATAATTAGTTTAGAGCCAAGATTATTCATTTGAATAACATATATACCTTCCTTACTGCTCTGCCTCAGTGCCACAGCCTAAACACCTGTGAGTGAATTAACAAACCCACTCACTGAAGTACAATTAATTATAGCAGGAATGAACCACTGATGACAGATGGTCACTGGTTCACTTCAGTGATGATTCTGTCAATTCACCGCAGCTCCAAACACACACACGACGGCATCATAAGTAGTGAGACTGGGAGCCAAACTCGATAAGTTAACACCGAGAGGCTCCAGCTCCATAAAGTACAGTACTAATAAAAATTAATTTGAGGAAAAATTTTGGAGAAAAGCCAAGTTTTAAAGCGGCGCCCTGAAATAAGACATTACACGTTCATGAAACAAATGGTGTACAGTACAAACACCCGAGGCATCGCCAGTCAGTGGTGCTCCTAACACGAGGTCCTTAATGAAAACTGTAAACTGCAACACAAACATAAGTGCCATCTTTACCTCCCACTCGTTGGAGGCACTAACATCCCACACACTGGAACAATTGAGTGGTTAATATTGACGACCGACCTCAAGCCATGAATAATTACCCAATGACTTTTTAAATTATACAAAAAAAAGTTATCGTAACAGAAGCGAATTATTCCAAATATATATTTGGACGAACGACGTTTTACCTTTAAGTAACGGCAATGGCTGTAGCTCCACATCGTTGGTGGTCCGATACCGCGACGATCCCTGCGACCTCTTCGGCTTCTTCTTCAGCGACCGCTTGGCAAAGGGGTCTATCCTGTCCACAAACGTGCCCCCACTCCCCGACATTTTCCCGCGTGTGTCCAATCCACCCGAGCTCGCACTAGTGTCTGCCTCCTACACCCACACTGCGGCCATCACAGCAACAAACACTGGCAGCCGCTGCCGCACATACCACTTACACTTTCACGTATATCTATACTGGCAGCAACACAGCAGCGGGGCGGGCCTCAGCGTGCCATACAGCCCGCACCCCCGACACCAGTGGTCCGCTTGGGGGTTTAGAGTGGTGGTGTGGGGGTGGGGTGGCGGGTTAAGGGGGTTAGTGCACAGGTGTACACCAAGGCACTCAGGTGTGTGAGTGTGGGGTGTGCCGGGGTGTAAGTGTAAACACGACCAGCAGCGGGGTGTTGTAGGTAGGTGTCCCCACACCCACTGCCTACACCGCCACCTGCACCTCCTTTCCTCTCTAGTGTGACGCCCCCAGGTCCTACGACGGTGCGAGAAGTGACCACCTGCCCCTAGTTGGTGGAGTGGCAGGAGTGACGGGTATATACGAGGTGTGGTGGAGGTGGGCACACACACACCGCTAACCTCACACAGCGGCCTCTTTACCTCCTCACACGACCTCCACGCGCTCCCATCACCAGGAGTCCCGCCTCGTACCACCTCAGCGCACCATAATACGAACTCCTTCACAGTCACAGTCCCCAGAACTCATCCACAAACACCAGTGTTATGGGTAATGTTGTACAAATCCATATCTGAAAATAACCTGATCCTCGTCTCGTGTTCCGTGAGAGTGTGCGAGGCTGCGCGAGGGAGGAAGTGCTCTGACGTCACTATGGCCGCCACTCCCCCCACCCTCTCTCCCGCACCCTCCCTCGCCCTCCAGAATTCTCCGGCATCCCCCTCCATACCTTATAAACCAACGCAGAACGCTATTTAATAATCTCAGTTCCTTACCTTAAAAAAATACATATTTTTTCTGTAATAATATGAAGTAAAACACAAAAGATATGGTAAATATGTAAGAAATAGTGTGACCCATCAATTTACACTAGTCCCCCTCCTGCTTTTCTTCCCTACTTCACCAATTATCCACGTCCTCATTGATAATATCTGCAGGGGAATGAAATATTGAGTAGACATAGAGGGAATAGTGAGCTGTGAAGAATGTGTGAGGGTGAGATAAGCACAGAAGGTGAACACAAGACCCGCCCTCATGCCGTCATCAAATACGTCACCACTACTTGTCTTCACTCATCACCAGGTCCTTCATTTAAACCAAACTATTTCCTCCTCTCCCTGTTATCCAATATTCGCTTTATTGTTCACAAACGCGCAGGATATTTGAAATTATTCAACCACGAGGAATATAACGCGATAATACATATTTTTTTAATTTAAAGTAGTATATTTATGTCCTACGTGTTAGAGGTAACTTGCAACTGATTCAGTACAATGCAATAATGAAAGTCACATGAAACCCTTGCGAAAGTGCTATACAGCTTGTCAGTATTCTTTCTTACTCCTTCTGTCTCTCCTTGCTTCTTGTCTCACTCACACACACACACACGCACACACACACACACACACACATTTGATACTGTATATAGAAGGACCCACAAGCAAACACACACACACATACGTACCCAAGCACATTAACAAATATTATACACACGGATGCAGAGAATGTACAGCAACGAATAAGTAAACACACACACACATACATTAACACTCAAACATTAACACACATACATTACAAACACACACACACATACATACACACGCATATACAGAAACACAAACGTACACATACATACATAAATACAGTACATACATGCATGCATACATACATACATACATACATAACTCTTCCTTACAGTCACACATGTCACCCACACCACATCATACCACACCAGACCACACCACCATCACACCATACATCACCACACCATACAACATCACACCACACTCCCATCACACCACACCATACATCACCACACCACATCATACCACACAACACCACACTACACTACCACATCACCATCACACCACACAACACCATACCATACATCACCACAGCATATATAGTAATTCCCGTTAGAAATACTATACAATCAGTTATGTATTAAAGCAGTTATATTACCATTCAGCATTTACCTAATATATAAGACATTAGTCCCCTGTGTACGGGTTCCTCTCTCAGCTGAATAAAATCGCCTGGCGGCTCTGTACAAAGGGGTTTACCCAAACAAACCCAAATTTAAACACGTAGGCATAAACAAACAAATGTAAACATGTAAACAAACAAATATAAACACGTAAATTTAAACACAAACATAAACAAACAAATCTAAATAGGTAAACATAAACACGCAAGCATAAACTCGTAAACATAATCACACAAACACACACATAACAGAGGTACTCAAACTACCCAACCAGGAGCGAACTCGTAGTGATGGTTTTAAATTAGACAAATATAGATTTAGGCGCGAGAGAGGGAAACACTGGTTTGGAAGTAGAGTTGTGAATTAGTGGAACAAGTTACCAAACATCATCATTAATCCTTTCACAGCGGGAGGTTACCCTAAGCTGAATAAAATCATCTGGCGGTAGCCAGAATAAAATAGCAAGTGCTTGACACGGTGGAAAGGTCAATCGAGGTAGGTTTTAACTCGAATACGCTGGATAGCGATAGGGGTTAAGTGTAAACGGGACTGCCCAGTATGGGCCAATAGGCCCGCTGCAGTTTCCTCCATTCTTATGTTCCTAAACACGTAAACATAAAGAAACACAAACATAACAAGTAAATATAAACACGTAAACATAAACACAAAAACCTAAACACAAACATTAACACAAACCTAAAAACCTAAACACAAATTATTTAAATAATAATAATAATTACATAAAATCACAATAAACTGAAAAAAACAATCAATCTTAATTTTTAATCGTTGAGGTCTCGTGTATCAACTAACCCAGATAACGCGTATAAAAGACCTTTAGTTATTGAAGCGCAGTAATACTTTACAACAAGAAAGCGGATTTCAGACTGTAGGAAAAAGTTATTAACATTGACCTTATTTTAAGATTTTTTTTACACATATATTATTACAGTTGGTGTGTGTGTGTGTGTGTGTGTGTGGACGACGCTGCGGGTCCCGTATCGGCCTCTTTAATCACCTCAAAACTCACCAACCTAGGTGACATCCCTAATAACTCATATCATAGTATCATAGCTGGATGATCGTCATACTTGATTCCGAGTGACAGCAAAGTAGTAGTAGTAGTAGTGTGTGTGTGAACAAAAATCACTAGTATTGTGTCAAGTCTCAACTATGAACCTTTCAAGTGACCCTCGTACAAATACTCACCTGGGCTGCAGAGGTACACCCCCCACCCGCCACCCAGATTAGTTTCTCTTACAGATCACATGAGGTTTAGCCCCCCCCAGTTTATTTTATCAGAAGATTCATTACTCAAACACTACCAGGAGAGGAGGGGGGGGGGAGGGTTAAGTTACGGTATATTGGGTTACGTTAGGTTGGTGTTTGGTTTGGTTAGGTCTGGTTAGCGTTAGGTTAGGTTACATTAGATTAGGTTGGGTTAGGTTAGCTTAGGTTAACATTAGTGTCTAATCTTCAGTTGGTCCTTTTCAACATTAATGAAGAGGTCAAGTTAAAGGTTTCAGAATGACGAGACAAGAGTGAAGTTTGGACCCCCTACCCCCCACACACACTGTAGTAACACCTTTTGTAAGTCTAATGGCTTGTATATAGAGCTCCCTGTCAGTATATAGAGCTCCCTGTCAGTATATAGAGCTCCCTGTCAGTATATAGAGCTACCTGTCAGTATATAGAGCTACCTGTCAGTATGTAGAGCTACCTGTCAGTATGTAGAGCTCCCTGTCAGTATATAGAGCTACCTGTCAGTATATAGAGCTACCTGTCAGTATGTAGAGCTCCCTGTCAGTATATAGAGCTCCCTGTCAGTATGTAGAGCTCCCTGTCAGTATATAGAGCTCCCTGTCTGTATATAGAGCTTCCTGTCAGTATGTAGAGCTCCCTGTCAGTATATAGAGCTTCCTGTTAGTATATAGAGCTCCCTGTCAGTAAATAGAGCTATCTGTCAGTGTTTTACCCACAACAAAATAATCTCAAACTGTTCATAACATCCTGCTTCTGATATCCCCAATGTTAAGCCGACTGTCACCTTAGTGTATACATGTGACTGTCACCTTGGTGTACAGTATATATGTGACTGTTACCTTGGTGTATACATGTAATTGTTACCTTAGTGTATATACGTGACTGTCACATCAGTATATACATGTGACACGTATCTCTCCTTCAAGACTTTCGTTAAAAAAAATAATTCTCGAAAGGTTGTGTTTTATTTGGGTTAATTACCCGGTAGCTATATATTGCTGCACACGTTACAATGTTTATTAATAATTTTGTGTATGTTAATTTAGCACAGGTAATATGTTAACTATATCTTATGAGAGTACTAGTGTAAATTGTATTCTGTTTTAGTGTTTATTTTAACCAATCAAGTGAATTCTTATACCTACAGGTAATAGTAATGTCCACTATTGAATATGTGTGTGTGTGTGTGTGTGTGTGTGTGTGTCGAGAGAGAGAGAGAGCCCATGAAGGGAGCCACTATCTTGAGTGGTGCCGGCAACTTTAAGGTATGGTATGGTGGGTGTGGTGGTGGTGCTACGGTGGTGGTGAGGGGTAGCATTATGGTGGGTGTGGTGGTGATGTTACGGTGGGTGTGGTGGTGGTGCTACGGTGGTGGTGAGGGGTAGCATTATGGTGGGTGTGGTGGTGATGTTATGGTGGGTGTGGTGGTAGTGTTATGGTGGTGATAAGGGGTAGTGTTATGGTGGTGATGAGGGGTAGTGTTATGGTGAGTGTGGTGGTGATGTTATGGTGAGTGTGGTGGTGATGTTATGGTGGTCTGGTGGTGATGGGGAGTGAGTGACACCTAGTACTTCATGTGCATCTAACATAGGTGGGGGGAGCTATGAGTCTACCTGCCTACCTGAGTGGAGTGTTGATGATGAGTCTACTTAACATAACCCTCACTCTCTCTCACCAATTACTTTTTCACACGTACTATACATGATGGTGACAGGTGAAACTCAGGTCATAAATACATGACAACCTATAGTTTATTTACAATGTTCTGGGCACTGTTGTCAAGCTAATCATGTGACCTCAGGGTGATCTAACACACCTTTGTCAAACATCTATGACCCTAGGGTGATCTAATACCTATGTTAAGCGAAATATAAGACCTGGGGAGATCTAACATGCATCAAGCTATATTTATAAGCCCAACAGTACAAGACAGTGTTGACCGTACTGGTGGAAAGCTTCCTCCCTCCCCAGTGATCAACTCTGGTAGTCTCCCCGTGTATCTACAGTATAAGCCCTTCTGCTGCATTCCATAGTAATGAAGTTGCGTGTCATATATATATGAGTAAAATCCCTCTCTATTTATATATAGGCAAGAACACGTGCACCAGCCTCGCCAGGAAGTAAGGTATACTTTTTATCTTAACTGTGCGCGCGTGTGTGTGTGTGTGTGTGTGTTAACAAAAGTGTATATATTCCGACCTTCACACCAATTGGAATCATTGTGGCGTGATATGACTGTTGATCAGTTTGTTGCAGAGAATAAAGGCCATGACGCCATCCCTGACGCTGGGTTGTAGCACCACATCACAACACTGATGGTGTGGGCTGGTTGTAGCACCACATCACAACACTGATGGTGTGGGCTGGTTGTAGCACCACATCACAACACTGATGGTGTGGGCTGTTGTAGCAATTCACATCACAACACCATGGTGGGCTGGGTTGTAGCACCACATCACAACACTGATGGTGTGGGCTGGTTGTAGCACCACATCACAACACTGATGGTGTGGGCTGGTTGTAGCACCACATCACAACACTGATGGTGTGGGCTGGTTGTAGCACCACATCACAACACTGATGGTGTGGGCTGGTTGTAGCACCACATCACAACACTGATGGCGTGGGCTGGTTGTAGCACCACATCACAACACTTAAAAGGCTGGCCCACCGTAAAATGCGGCTCATGGAATTTGAGGTAACCAAACGAGCAGGTACCGTGTCAGTACACCCTCTTACCAGTGTCAACTCTCTTATTTTAAAATGACAGGTAAATAAAGGGGTGCAGATGCGGAGTGGATAAAGTACTCGCCTCATAATTGAACAGTAACCTGTCCGAGTCCCACTGCCGACCACTGAGTGGGACGGTCCTAGTCAACCCAGCTGAAGAATGGCGACCTAACTAGCAGATGGGTAAGGGTAGCTGTAGTGTGCAGAGCCGGCCACACTGTCTCTTTGTGTACGGGTTCAAGTCTTCATTGTGATGTACAGTATAAACACTGCCCTTGGCGGACTGTCAGGTCTGTGGGACCGTCTTTTACGGTGGTAAATATGGACAAAAATGCAGAAATTATAAGGTTCACCAAGAACTTCAATAAATTGTAAATATAAATACCCAGATCATTCTCACATCACCTTTCAGCTAGGGTGATGTCTTCATAACGTTGAGATATGCGGTACTCTTCCTCACTACTAGTATGACCAAGGTGCAGCCTCTTGCATTCCTGGACGGTGAATCACACAACATCCATTTTTGTGGCAATGCTTGAAGCTAATAGAGACCGCCCATTTAGGTTTTATAATCCAATTCTTATTTATTTGTATAACTTAGTGTTATCGGCAACCATTTATGTGGAAGAATAAATAGCATCTGGGATGTCATTTGCCAGAGAGACAAACATCAGTCCAAGTACACTGCCTTGTGGTACACCACTCGTCACAGGTGCACATGTTCCAGTTCCGTGTTGTTGAGTAATCACTCATTTTTTATGATCATAAAAGGTGTTGCCCATCCATAATAAGACATTTTTCCTGTATTACCAACTTGTCTGTGCAATCTAATTTCCAGCTTTTTAATAGGGTATAATGCAATTTTCTCAACAAAGTCCGAATACAGTACACAATAATATTACCACCACGTTCTTGTAACTGTTCACTCAGCTGTGTTAAACAGGACGGGTCAAGAGTGAATTCATTTCGGTAGATGATCCATCATCACTGGCACTTAACATGCTCAGCTCTTACGCCATGTCACTACAGTATACAGTATGTCCAATGATGATCAGTGTCGCCATTTTTTATTATGCAGTGGAACACGTATGCTCATTTTCAGTAATGAAATCTCTTGTTTATTCATAGTTCCGTCTCGAAGATACTAATGGTTCCTGAGCTTATGGCACAAATCTCTTTAATTCTCTGGGATGCATACTATCATGGGCACGACTTTTACTGGTCCTGAATTTAGATAACTTGACTTTAATACTCTCCTGAGAATCCGGTATCGAACATGCATTACACCATAACTAGGCAGATTTGCACATTTTAGTACATCACTCTCTTGTAAACACCGAGGGAAAAAAAAAGACATTCAGCACCTCCGTGTTGTCCTGGTATAACTTCACATGACCGGCATCTTTAAGTCTCAGATCTGATACATTCACGTCAGTTCTTGGTACGATTGGTGAAGAAATTAGAAAGGTTGTGCCAGTTTCGACTAGCTCTCGGTTGTGACCCGCCTGGGGCTCTGCTCTCTCCTGCCCTTCTGCTGTCCTGACCTCGATTGGTTTCTAAACTCATGTCCACATTACTTTCTGTGTTGCTCCTGATTATTGCCGACCCATCTCTTTAAGTTGTCCGAATAAAACGTCTCGTTAATGTCTACAAAAAGAATGGCAAGTTATTGAGTCATTTGAATGTATATACTCACATTTCTGTAGTCCCAACATTAAGTACACGGTTATCCAAAATAATTTGAACTCATAATCAAAGAATTTCTTAAGTGCATATCGTCATTTTACATATACAACACTACCAAAGGTCGAGCAGGTGGCGGGACACGACGCCAGCTTAACGAAATCTTCTGACTTACGATAAAAGGCCTCCCCTGCCACCCACTGTTACCATACCTCCCCTGCCACCCACTGTTACCACATGCCTCCCCTGCCCACCCACTGTTACACCATCCTTCCTGCCACCCACTGTTACCATACCTCCCCTGCCACCCACTGTTACCATACCCTCCCCTGCACCCCACTGTTACCATACCTCCCCACTGCCACCCACTATTTTCGCCACCTCCCCTGCCACCCACTGTTACTCGCCCACCTCCCCTGCCGCCCACTGTTACCATACCTCCCTGCCACCCACTGTTACCATACCTTCCCTGCCACCCACTGTTACCATACCTTCCTGCCACCCACTGTTGCCATGCCTTCCCTGCCACCCTTTCATTGCCATGCCTCCTGCTGCCTGTTACCATGCCTTCCTGCCACCCTGTTATCATACCTCCTGCCACCCACTGTTACCATACCTTCCCTGCCACCCTGTTACCATGCCTTCCCTGCCACCCTGTTACCATACCTCCCCCTGCCACCACTGTTACCATACCTCCCACCACCCACTGTTACCATACCTCCTACCACCCCACTGTTACCATACCTCCTGCCACCACCTGTTACCATGCCTTCCCTGCCACCCCACTGTTACTATACCTCCCTGCCACCCCTGTTGCTACCTCCCCTGCCACCATTGTTACCATACCTCCCCTGCCACCCTGTTACCATACCTCCTGCCACCCTGTTACCATACCTTCCCTGCCACCCACTGTTACCATACCTTTATACTTACCTTGTGTGTGTGTGTGTGTGTGTGTGTAACAACTATGAGATGTGTACGTGACTACAATGTTGTGTGAAAGATGATCATTAAAGTGGGTAAACTTTCCATTACCTCCACTCACGCCAACCACCAGATAAGGCTCCTTCAACCGACCAGCCCATCACAGAGTTAGTGTGATAAACGCCCACATAACCTGCTCACCACCACCACCACACCTCACCCTACCCACCACTACACCCCTCACCCTACCACCACCACACCCTCACCCTATCACCACACCTCACCCTACCACCACCCACACCCCTCCCCCACCCCTACCACCACTACCCCCTCACCCCTACCACCACTACACCCCTCACCCTACCACCACCACACCCTCACCCTACCACCACCACACCTCACCCCTACCACCACCTCACCTTACCCCTACTACACCTTCATCCCTACCCACTACTACACCCTCACTCTACCACCACACCTCCCTACACACCCCTCACTACACACCCTACCCTACTACACCCTCACCTATCTACACCCTCACCCCTATCACCACACACACCTCACCCTACCACCACACCCTCACCCCACCACCACTACACCCTTACCCCTACCACCACTACACCCTCACCCTACCACCACCCTCACCCTACCACCACCACACCCCTCCACCCTACCACCACCACACACCTCACCTACCACCACCACCCTCACCTTACCCCTACCTTCATCCTACTACTACACCCTCCTCTACCACCACACCCTCACCTACCACCACACCCTCACCTAGCTACCTCACCCCTGCCCTACTGCACCTGCCCTGTCACCACACCTCACCTATCACCCACACCCCTCACCCCTACCACACCCCTCACCCCTACCACCACTACACCTACCACCACTACACCTCCTTTCACCACCACCACACCTCACCCCTACCCACACCCCTCACCCTACCACCACCACACCCCTCACATACCCCTACTACACCTTCATCCTACTACTACACCCTCACTCTACCACCACACCCTCCTGCCCTAACTACTACACCCCTCACCCTACTACACCCCTCCACCCTATCACCACACCCTCACCCTACCACCACCCTCCGCCTACCACCACCTGCACTTACCTACCAGTGCTGCACCCCTCACCCTACCACCACTGCACCCTCACCCTCACTACTACACCGCCCACCTACCACCACTACACCTCACCCTACACCACACCCTCACCCTACCACCACTACACCCTCACCCCTACCACTGCCCTTACCCTGCCACTACACCTCACCCTACCACCACACCTCACCGCCCCTACCACCACTACACCTACCACCACATCCTCCCACCCACACACACCCTTACCCTACCACCACCTCACCCCTACCACACCTCACCTACCACCACTACCTCCACCCTGCCACTACACCTTCACCCTACCACCCTCCCTAGCTTTCACTACACCCTCACCCTACCCCTACTACACCCTCCACCCTACCACCACACACCCTCACCCTGCACCACTACTACACCCCTCACCCCTACCACCACTGCCCTCCACCCTACCCCTCACTGCACCCTCACCCTACCACCACTGCACCCCTCACCCTACCACCACCACCCTCACCCCTACCCTACACACCCTCACCCTACCACCACCACACCCTCACCCTACTGCCCACCACACCCCTCCCACCACTGCACCCACCACTACGCCTCCACCCCTACCCCTACTACACCTCACCCCTACCACCACCTCACCCACCACACCACCTCACCCACCCCTACACCCTCCCACCCTACCACCACTACACCCTCACCCACCACCACACCACCCTCACCCCTACCCCTACTACCCACCACCACACCCCTCACCCTACCACACCCACCACTACCTCCCACCCACCCACCACACCCCTCACCACCACTACACCCACACCCTACCACCACACCACCCTCACCCCTACCACCACTACACCCTACCACCACCTCACCTGCCCACCCTCCACCCACACCTCCTTTCACACACCCCTCACCCCCTTTCACACCCTCACCACCACTCAACCTACCACTACACCCTCACCCTACCACCACTACCCTCACCCTACCACCACCACCCTCACCCTACCCCTACTACACCCTCACTCTACCACACCTCACCTGCTACTACCTCACCTACTACCTCCTTCCACCACCACTACACCTCACCTACCACCACTACCCCCTCACCCTACCTACTACACCTCCCTCTACCCACCACCTCACCTAGCTTTACTACCTCACCTACCTACTACACCTCACCTACCCACCCCTCCACCTACACCCCTCACCCCTGCCTTACCTAGTACTACCTCACCCTACCAGTACTACCTCACCCTACCACACACACTACCAGTGCCCACCACACACACCAGTGCCCTCACCCTACCACCACACACACACTCAATACAAAACGTACACAAAAACATGAAAACACACGCACTTCAAATACACTTAAATAATTAATCTTGTCGACATACGTGAAGCACCTGGACAAGAAATCAGGATCATATGCAAATGTGATACCTGCAGATTAATTGAAGCATCTCTGAGGACCCTTGGTAGTCTCCTCTTAAGTATGACAATAACAATAACCCAGTCCCTTCTATAAATGGTGTCCTGTTTTCTTGTCTACCCCCCTTGTTACCCTTGCCTCTCTACCACCACCGAGTTACCCCTGCCTCTCTACCACCACCACCACCACTGTTACCCCTGTCTCCCTACCACCGAGTTACCCCTGCCTCTCTACCACCACCACCACTGTTACCCCTGTCTCCCTACCACCAATGTTACCCCTGCCTCTCTACCACCACCGAGTTACCCTTGCCTCTTTACCACCACCACAGTGCCCATACTTTTGATATCTGGGTCATCACTTGCAAGATACTCAACAGAAGTGTGTTTGAACAATTATTAATTACTCCATCACTACGGTATAGGATATGGTGCATATTACAGCCATTAATTTATAATTTCATGGACTATCGACACTACAGTATAGCACATATGGAAGCTATGGGGATTGTGAAGACAAATACAGGAAATCAATAAGGTAGTTTATTCTTGTTTGGGGAATCATGCAAATAAAAACAATTACAGTTAGGGGATAATGGTAAAGATTAACGCTCTGAGTTTTAATCACCCTCTTCCATGGACGGGGGTTGTCGTGTAAACAACCATAGTTTTAAATGCGAAGGATCCCGCACTAGTGAACGACGGAGAGCGGTGGCAGAAAAACAAATCAATAATATTGGAATTTGAATATGTGGCTAGTAGCTGATCTTCATTACTCGCTTCATAATAGTTTTAGTGGATATTCACAGTAAACTTGATTACGGTAATGAACAAAGAAAACGATAATGGTAATTTTATAAAAAAAAATTTTACATTGTTTTTACAGCCAATACAGTATTATGAAATTTTTAAGAGACTTGTGATTTTTTTACTACCAAGTGCAAGCTCATACAGCTGCCGGAGTCATTTCATCTCACAAACTCTGTTAGGTAAGCAATACAATAATCATATCATACTCTGAACTTAGCAACCAATAAAAAACTGCAAACTTCAAGTCTGTGGGATACAGGAGGCTGGGATGAGAATGAGGAGTTTGTTTTTCTCAGAGTGTAGTCATTTTCACCCTATTAAATGTAACCTACTTAACAACAAATTGTTGAACTTACTTTAGTTTAAGATGTTCCCAGATCTTCCATCTTTGTAGTTCAGATCGCTGAGGTCCATATCCTTTGGCATTGAAATTGGATGTTACGCATCCAAGCTTCCTTCTTTAATGACACTCCCTTTACACATCTGTCTTTAACCTGTAAAATTTTTTCTTCGCCAATTAACGGTACAAAAACTCCCGTTCTCTGGGCGTTATAGGGCTCTCACTGGTTGAGAGGAGTAGGTGTAGTTCATGTTGATGGTCGTCCAGTATAGTCTTGAATTTGGCACTTAGCATTTGTAAACAACGGCACCTCAGGTATACCAACCACACGAGTAAGATGACCCATAATGCATCAGGAAAGGTGGACTGGCTTACCAACCCTACCCTCAATGGTCCCGCACGAAGGGGAAGAGGTTCGAGTGATTAAAACTACTGCTTGAAGGAACGACTCCTACCTGTGGGTTCTTTGTGGAAGAGGGAAGGGGGTGATTAAAACTCCGGGTGTAAGACTTTGGTTAAAATTATCATTGTAAAAGGGTTAACAGACACAAGACACACAACAAAGATTACAGCATTACTTCTCTGCCCTACAGCACCTAAGGGGTACAATGACTATATAGTAACAGTCCTTGACAGCAACAAGTGCTACAGATGTACAAACTTGTGTGAAAAATCCATGACATGTATTGAGGTGATGGGAGGGAAATGATAATTAATTAAATTCATTTGGAATAAAAGTTCCATCAAGCACAGGATTATTACAAGGGGTTGAGGTCAGTCCTAAGATTAGAGGCAACAACTTTCATAGTGAACACAATTAATATATCTCATGTATACTTTAAAAACATACAGGAAAACTAAGTATGAGAAATATCTACAGATACGCAATGTTGTACTCACCTACTTGTTGTGCTGGAGAGGGGCATCATAATGTGTCTACTAACCTAATCCTGTTCCTCACTACCAGGACTGATACAGCAACATTGCCTCTCACACACAATAACAATATACCCCAACTTATACTAAGCAAAGTGTTACATAACTACATATTACTTTCAAGTTGCTTCATTATCTTGTTTATCTTTATGTACAATCTACCTCCAGTGTGTGGGGTCTCTCAAGCACTCTTCTCTCAACTCTACCCAACAACGCCAGCTAGAGAAGGCACAGAAAAGAGCCTGCAGAATCATGCTTGGCGCAGACTACTCCGGCTACAACAATGCTCTCTCCACCCTGGAAATGCCATCCCTCAGTGACCTCCACCACCAAGCACTAGCAAGGTTTGGCAGTGAACTACTGCACCATCCTCGTCATCGCCACCTCCTGCCACCGGCAGTCCCCCGCCCACCTCACGCAGTCCGCCACAACAAAATTCAGCCCATAAGAGCCCGCACTGATAGATATAAGAATAGCACCATCCCATCTATTGTTAAAATAATAAACAACTCCTGATTTATGTACTGTACAGCCCTGTAAATGTATTCAACACATATCATTATGTCTAAATCAAATGTAAGTTTGTATATTTTCAGCCACCGGCTGCAACTCTATTAATAAACCGTTTATTATTACAGTATTATTATTATTAATATAACATCCTACACCAAAGCTTCCTATGTGATGGTGTATATCTGGATGAGTAGTTTTATAGCCAGTTGCTCATCACTAATCAGTTGGTCTAGATCCAGGAGACCTGACATTAGTAGGGGAGACTGATCTTATGTTCAGTGTACCTTCCTTAATGCCACCGCCACCTTGAGAGGGAGAACAGAAGGAAAAGATTGTCCCTCATGACACTCTAGAGGCCTGAAGGAGGACATCACATCACATATCCATTCTGTTGGAGTCAGACATAATGGTTTTTAAGGGTCACTTCTCTAACGGATGGGGTTTGTGTTCTCTCCATCTGGCAACTTTGGAGGTAAGTGCTTCACCTCCAATTATTATGTATACACAGCTTTTGTAGGTAAATAATCCTCATTGTTACTATTTAGTTAAATATTTATTTCATTTTCCAATGTAAGTGTTAATTAGTTTTCTAATGTTCGAGTCTGGATACAATAAGAAACAGCAGGGTACCAGCCACATTTGCTCTGAGTCAGTGCATCAGATGATTATTGTAATTACTCCATCCTGTCTTTTTGAGGTTTGTTTCTAGCCAACAAGGATCAAGTCTACAGTTAGAAAAAGTTCTTTACTGTGCAATAGAACATTTCAAGGAACTTCTATTAAGAGACAGTAGGAGAATCACAGAGATTTCCACTCTAGTAATAACAGGTTTGCATGTAATTTTGTCTTTTGAGAATATATTAGATGGTTTTTCCAAATCTATATTGGAACTTAGAAGATGTGCTTGCCAGCTGATATGGGATTGGATCATTCATTGAGAACAATCGATCATTTGGCCTTCTCCCAAAATCTGGATTACAACCCTCAAGAGAGCAAAGTACATGTGCACCAACCAAGTGGAAGTCTTGTTGGAAGTATCCTACAGAGTGAAGGATAGTTCCCTCCTTTGCATATTTGTGTTGCCATGTTGAAGTTGACAGCACTGAACTGAGTTGTAGACAAGACACTTATGATAAGGCTGTGTAAATTGAGGTGTGATAACAGTGGCTAATGATGTCATTATTACAACATAATTGGGAAGGAATAAGAAGTGGTGGTGAATTTTTTTTTATGAATTGGTTAAGATTTAAGATAATTATCATGTAAAGATGTTACTTTATAACCTCACTGGTATATATTTTCAGAATATAGGTCCAAAAAGCTCTATTGCACTATCTTGCCTAAAAGTGTCAAGTACTGCATGTGAATCGGTCAGATCTGTGACTTCAGCTGATATGTACTACTGAACACAAATATCCAATACAGTACAGTAGTGTATTTGTTTCATGTGTACAGTTACTATGATTTAAGGACTTCCTGAATCATGTAGATCAAGTAAGGTGTAACAATTAATACCTCCAAATGTTTTATATTTGAGTTGCTGAGTCATCTTGATAAGTCATAATTAATTACTCCAACTACAGATAGGACTAATTTGTCCATATCTGAAGTAATGTTCTCACATCTGGAGGCTCATTCTCCACATACCTACTGTAGTTGACAAGAATTGAGTCTAAGCCAGTTCACCTTATTAATCATCTTGCTAACTTCAAAGCTTGACCACTCTCAAGAGAGGCTGCTTCCATCCCACTATCACTGTGTAGGCCATGCAGTACCCAACAAACCAATGAGTCATATTGCTACTGTGTGGCTGTTAGCAGCTCAATGATGGGTCAGTGTGAAGCTACATCATTCTCTCTACTGCTAAGCTTTGGTACTCTTTCTGGTTTAGGTGTGAGCAGCAGTTTAAATGCCAGCCCTCACATATGACCAGTTGGGTCAGCTCAACTATCACCAGGTGGCTCATATGTGAGGAACTGCAGCACATGGGGTTAAAAAGCAAATCTTCCATGAACTAAAAATCTCAAATTATTCCTTTATTTTTGGTTTCCTCTAAAAGGTGACCTCAACAAAGACATCTATCATTAAATTTACCATCATTCACTCACATCCTGGTTGCCTTACCTGACGTGTTCCTCTCCAACAAATAGGTTATCAGTGTCAGCTCACACATTACATCTAATGACACACAGAGAAGGAATAATTTCAAACCAAAAACAGAGCAACAGCACTACTTTATTAATTACATAAAAACAGGAATGATACCTATGCATACGATGAAGTTACAGGTGTGCTTTACTGTTTTCCCTCTGAAGAGAAGACTTTAGCAGTGCAGTCTGAGGAGCCACTCACAATATAGCTTGGATTTGACCAATCAACCACCAGAATTTTATCTTGATGTCCACAGAGATCATACAGGGGAGCCTTGGGACTGTAACATAATAAAAGAAAACTAACTTAATCCTATCTTTTCAAAGTTTATTAACATATACAGATATATGATGGCAATGTTTGTACTGAAAAATCATAAAATCATAAGAGGAAGCTTAGATTAGTTAGCAGGTGACTTAGTGACGATACCAAATTGCTTGATTCTGAGTTAGATTATAAATAACAAGGTTGGATAAATATTTTCTATATCAATCAGAATGTGTAATAACAGCTCACTTGCTAAATCATGCTTTTCAATAAACCATTTAAACAGAAAACATTATCCACAATGGCAATAGGTAGGACCACACCGGAAACACTGTCTTGCCCGATTAGCAAAGTTAAGCCATTAGTTCCTGAAAGTTAAGAACAACACCTGCATGGCAAAATTACATACCTTCGACAGTCCCAAAACTTCACCAATTTGTCGTAGCCTCCAGACACAAACAAATGTTCCTTTGTAGTGCTCCACCTCACACTTGGAACCCACTTTGTGTGTGACGTGAACTTCTGCTGCACAATAGAACCATCTGAGGGAAAATAAAAAAAATCAGTGTCAAAACAAAATTGAGATATGTCATGGGAAAGGGCAATAAAAACTTTGTATGCATTATGAATTGTATACGGTAGTACAATTTGAATTGGTGTGAAGGATATGAACGAGTTTGCAGACGGTGAAAATAAGTTAAGGAGATGAGAAAGTATGTGCAGATATTGTACAGTTAGGGTCAAAAGTTCGCTCCCCCCCAAACTGAAGCAGCATCGAACCCATATGAGATACAACAGTCAGGGTAAGTCAGTTCAGAGAATCATTCACGTGACTCAGTTTCACCATGAGGAGTGAATTTTTGTCCCCGAGTATACAGTAGTTTTAAGACAATCAATATGATCCTTTCCTTTGTTATTATTGGGGAAAGGGTTAATTATGTCAACCCTTCCAAAATATTATTATTTTCATCTAATGAGACAAATATTGTGAAGTATGGGTGTTTATGGTGCCTGAAGATGGGCAATAGAGGAAAACTAGGAGGAATGTATATCTTCATTTAAAATAATTAAGTGTTATGATTACATATTTTCACTCTTGCAGGCCCTGTCTCACTTCAGGTAACCCAAACCAGAAACAACATAGATTCTCTCGTTTGCAGCCACTTGCTCTCTCTCTAACTCCATCATCACATGCATTGTTACAGTGCTCCACACAACACCCCAGCATGTATATATTATAAAGGTAACCATAAGAAACACAGAAAAACACAAATGCTTTCATAATTACTCACACGTTCAGAGAGTACAGTAGGAGTGTATGTGTGCAATTTACTCCCTAAAGACAAAAAACATCATGAAACTCTTTGAATCTTTTCATGTTTCTCTTTCCTAGTAGTTACCTCACTAAAATATGACGTGTTCTTTGTGCATTTTGTCTGAGTAAGCCATAAAACACAGTCAATGCCTTTGTCTGCCTGATAGTTTTTTGTTTTTAACACTATAACTTTATGGAAATCAGTTCATATACCAGTGTGGTAAAATTTGCACAAAAACCGTGCTATATTACAGGTTCAATCTCAGATCTGATAAAGGGGGAGGAAGTAAAGGAGGAAATCATAATCGAACAAAAACTAACCTGTGATACGTGGGTCATACATCCTTATAAATCTATCTGCACAGCCCGTCAAGAGAAGGCGGCTGAGAGGCGACCATGATACAGTAAAGAAGGCATTATTTCCATTGATTTGAGATTTGACTCCTCCAATCTCGGTGTCCCACACCCGAAGTGAATGATCCCAGGAAGCTGTGGCAACTTCATTGTCTCCTGTCCACACTACTCCACCCACACTCTCTGAGTGGCCAGCTAGTGTAATAATTGGGGTCTGCAAATAAAGTGTTACATATATAATGTGTACTATATTCCACTTACTCACCTTCCTAGGGTGATATATAATGTAACTTTAAATAATACTGTACATGAATAAAGCTGAGAAAAGTAACACTATCTCTCCTCTGCTGTGCATTGTTTTCTTACATGTTATACATGAAAGTGAGACTCACCTTCTTCTGAGGTTTCTTAGCTGCTCGTCTCTTTTTCTTTTGTTCTTCTTCATCTTCCTCATCTTGACCACCTTTCTCACCTGACAATAATGTGCTATTAGTATACATACCACATGGAAAAAAAAATATGACTACTTTACTGTATTTCCATCATGTAAAATATTTTCCCTCCATTATTAATTTTCTGCTATGATAAAAAACAATCTCCCTTCAACTACTCTCTTTAACTGTCACAGAAGATGTGCTTTGTTGTGGTGTTCCCCTTCCATGGCACAGCCCAAAGACACCATCATGGTTTATCATTGTTGCTCAACACCACATGCATCATCCATCCCCCAAAACCCTGATGTCATGTAAGTGATTTGTGATAATACTAATGCATAAAATGTACAGCTGCATCTAATACATTGTGACTAAAAAGTTTATGTAGGATTGTAATAATAATATTTGATTTACTCCAGTAAAAAATTCATTACTAATTCACAACGCCTCTGTTTCTATCTTAATTCTAAAAAAATTTCACCCAGCTGCTTCTGCAATATAAGTTTCACACTTTCATCCATCAAATTCTTATGATATAAAGGTTTTCATCTGCAATTCCTCTTCCAAAACATATAAACTCTAGTTCTATCTTCCATAGCAGCCTCCATCTACACCTCTCGGCACTCGCTGTATCATGTACTCTACCAACCAAGAGAACTCCACGTATGCCCAAGACTGTTTCCTATTCCAAATTGTTGGGTTATACCTTGGGAATGGGACACATCCATAATCAACCTTTTTTAGTCACCTTTAACAGTCTGTATGAATATGTGAGAAACATTTCTCTAAGAGCTGTCAGTTGTACTGAATCCCCAGACATAGGGGGTTTCTAACTGATAGACAGAGGGCAGGGAAGAATTAGAATAGATGATAAATATACAGTAATAGTTTATATGTACAAGGGTATATCATATATAAAGACCTAATATATCCATAACTTGTGCCATGTAACTCTGGACCCAGAAGCTGCTATAAAAGTACCTTAAGTATTGACATTAGTTACTTTAATAATATTCACTGAAAAAAGAAACGACAGGTAACTCTTTTACACAATGAAGAGACAAACAGTACTGTCATTTTTACTACCTGCAGCCCAAGTACTATATAAACAACACAAAAACAGATTAAACAGATACCAAAAATTTACATGGGTAAATAATGATATTGTAATAAATTATGAGATAATTGAGGTTTTGACAATGATGCTCCCTTACCTACAGACCAAATCTTCAACATGTTGTCCCATGAGCCAGTTGCAAACAACTCTTGCTTGAGGTCTACAGCCACACACTCCACACTCTGAGTATGGCCACGACACTCACTTATGCACTCCACTGTGTTAGTCTCACTCTGCCACACCCACACCACTGCTGTTTGGTCTATTGATGTGCTTTGAGAAAAAATTATAAAGAAATTTATTTGTTATGCACATTAAAATTTTCAGATATAAAAGTAATAATACCATTATACATTCATAAATTTAATTGTGAAGATTAGAACTGATGTTGAATTACTCACCTAATAAATGTTTTAGTAGGAGAGTCTGTGTGGACCCAGGTGACTGATTTGACAGGAGCTCTGTGTGCTGGGATAGTGAGTGTGTGGGCACGCTCCCCCTGACCAGCAGCAAGGCCAACTACATCCCAGAGATGTAGTGTGTTGTCATAGCAGCCAGTCAATAGCCTGCAACAGTTAGTGCATCAACATTTTTGTACAGTATAATGATCAACTACTGACAAAACTCTAGATCACAAGTCTATAAATACAAATCCTCCCCCATATGATTTGATTTTTTCTATTCTTTTATAGTGAATTAAAGCTTCATCGTTTCTAGCAGGAGTGAATCAAGTACTGTACATAAAACTCAAAACATTCATTAATTTTGCCAAGTGGACCAAACTGGACAATGAAGAATCCATGCAATTATATTTTTGTACAGAACACAATACAGATATTGATTGTACAAGACAATTTTCTACAGCTTCTCGTATAATGGGTCAACAGCCATACCATTAGCAGTTTTATAGGTAGTAGGCAGCTATCAAACAGGGAGGTACAACCGCCTGGGAAGATATTGGAAGCATAATGTGTTGTCTAATGGTAGACCCTGGTGCCATTTGGCACCACGAAAATTGTGACCAAGTCCCAGGTTGCTGATCTGACTTTCTGCCTCATTAACACACATGGGCAGGGTTTCAATTGTTTCTCTTACTTTGACAACACAACATAAATAATGTACCTGTATATCATTTCTCATTCTTGATATGTTTTTTCGTTTTTGTATTTATTTATGGTTACCGTATTATTATTTTTAGTAGTTTATTTTTATTTTTAGTATTATGTTATTAATTTTTGAATTATTATAATAATAATAGTTATTATTATTATTGTTATTATTATTATGTTTTCGCCCTCCAGGCCCTGATGTGGGTCAGTGACCTGTGCCCGGGTGGGCTAATCCCGTGTGTATATATAAAAAAAAAAAAAAAAGTTTCTCCCCTCATGTGGGTCCTGCGAGTTGATCCATGACATTTCTTGAAAGGTGTCAACAATCACGACCTCACAGTAAATTGCTCTTCCCCATCCAAGATGATGAAGAGGAATGGTAACAAATAATTTCTGCATTGCTGTTATAAATATCATTAGGTACTCCATTGTTTTCTGCATACTGTATTATTGTTTTTAACACTGTGTCTGCAGTAACATTTGCCTTAGATTTGCTGGCAGAACTGTATAGAGCACACCAAAGATAGCTATTGTGTATTCTTTACAATTCTGCTTGACGAAGAATACCATAGTTCTGCATCAAAATAATGGAGTACATACCAATGTTTTGAATACATGACTTTCTTAGCACCCAATGGAATTGTATTACTATCATCAACATGGCCTCACCATTTATCACTACATTGCAGTGCTGCCACCCAATCATCATGATGTAGTGAATCCTTTGGGGTAGGTGGAGGCTGCCTCTCAAGGTATTCAATTTCAACAAGAGACTCAAAGCTCACTTCACAATCCTCCAGCCTCTGCTTGAGTGTCCCAACAAGAAACTGTCCTTTAATAACAAAATCAAACGAGGGCAAGTCTATCCTATCTTGTGAACCTGTAATGAAAAACAGATTGTGAGTCATGTGGTGGAACCCATTTTGTGTCTACACTTTTACACGAATGTTACACACCCACATAATTTTCAATGGACACAGAGCATATGTTAGATCCTCATTACAGTAACAATAGTGTACTGTACTGTACCCAGCACATATAGAGTACTGTTCTATACAGTACTAAGGTATGGGGTTGAGGAGTATTATTGTATATTATTACAGGGTATTCTACACAAAATAAAACATTCACTACAATACTGTATTACACACTTATATTTTTGCAGTGATATAATAACATTGCCAAATAAAAAAATATTGAAAAAGGCCCAGACCTGAAGAGCTTTAAACATGTCAATATACCACACATAAAAAAACCATAACCAACAATACAATAAGATTTTTGGTATGAGATCTTTTGTGAAAATATCTAAAATAAATGTTTCTCACCTTGCCTTATAAAAGCTTTGATAACTTTATTAAGCCCAGAAGTGTTGAGGTCGGCCTGGACCGAGACTGATGCCCCTGGAACAGCATACCTGAGAGAAAAAATATACTTAAATATCATTCATTAATTAAATACAGAACAGATCTTAAAGAAGCCCACTTTCACAAGGGAATTAATTAAGTCTATCTACGGCTGACAGTAACTTAACATACTGTACTGTACTAGTGTGACAGTGGAAAACTACGTCTCCAAGGTGATGGTCTTCCTTTTCAGCTTTGGAGAGGTTATACTTAATGCTTGCTGTCTTCTTGAAACTCGTTGTAGAGACCGATAGCTAAAATAAGTGGAAACAAGAGAGCAAGGGAGATGCACACACTGTACCAGCAGCAGATAACAGGATTTAATACAGACACTAATCGATGTCAATATGCTACCTCCCAGCTATGCCACAGTCGCTGTTCGTAGTACATCCGAGCGTTTTGTTTCGTCCATAGATACACTTCCCAGCAACCACTCCATACATATGAACAATACAAACTTCAGATTTATTATAATTTTGTAATATTATTTTGGCCATTTCAAGAAATAAAATTTTCCCTCTAGAGTACTGTACGGGTACGTACTTCAAAACTCGGTAAATTTTCTTGGAAGTTTTATGATAAATATAATCTAAGATTTCAAAAATTAATTAGCATTATAATTAACTTGCAATAGTAGTGATAGAATGAAAGTTACTTAGAATGATGAGATATAATTATTTCATGTGTTAAAAGTCCTGGGTTGAGCAATGTGTTTTTCCAATGGATTAGACAATTTTAAGAAAATTTTCTTCAATGATATTTCCCTCACAAATTTCCTAAAATTACTTAACCTAACCTCCTAACCCAGTACAGGTATAGTATATCTAAGCCATTTGCGAGGGAAATGCCAAAGAAGAAAAGTGTCTTAAAAATGTCTAAAGTTTAGACATTTTTAGGACTTTTCTTCTTTGGCAATAGTCTAAACTCTAAACCACTGGAAAATACACATTTCTCAACTCAAGAGCCATGGTTGGTCGAAACTCCAAATTGACCTTAACCAAATCTAAAATACTGGGCAAAATTATCATTTCGGTCATCCACCATATTTGAAATAAAGGTCAGAATTGTTCAAAGCACATAAAAAAACATCTGAAAAACATAATTTCAACCTGACTTAACCTAAACCTAACCTCGCTGGATGACCGAAATGATAATAATACCAAATATAGTACAGAATTACATCTATTAGTACAGTGGGGTATGCTATAATGAAAGGATCCTACTACGAATATTCCTATAACGAACGGTTTTACCTATAAAATTGAGAATGCTATAACGAATGCAACTCCTACAACGAACACGGATGAATACGGGACTATTTCATCTGGCGCATGAATATTGTTGTACCGCGGCTCACAACAAGAGCGTCAGGCGCCATCTTTGTCTCATTGTGTAGCTAATGCACCACTGTTATTGTTGAAATTTCGTCTTTTGATGTGGAAATTCTTGTTATTTGTATAACTATTTTGTTGTACAAGTATACAATTGTAACAATGAATCGTCCAAAGCGAGTGAGAAAGCTAATAACCCTTGAAACTAAGAAAGAAATCATAAAGAAACGTGAGAATGGAACAAGCATTGCGAAACTTAGTGATGAATATGGGATGACTAAATCGACTATATGTACGATTTTGAAGAATAAAGAGGAGTTAAAAACTGTGCAAGTGGCTAAGGGAATCTTTAGACTTAGCAAAGCAAGGTGTAATGTGATTGAAGAGATGGAAAATTTACTCTTAGTGTGGATAAAGGAGAAAGAAATGGCAGGTGATAGCATTAGTGAAGCTATAATTTGTGAGAAGGCCAAACAATTGTTTGAGGACCTTAAAGCCAAGACTCCCAGTGGAAGTGATAGTGCTGTGCCAGTGTTTAGGGGTACCTGCATGCTGAACAACACTAAGGTAAGATAAAGTACCGTATTTTTTACATTTTCCACAGAAAATTTTCAGTGTTAAGTGGTTGTATTTGGGGGCCTGGGACGGATTAATCCTGTAACGAACGAATGCTATAACGAACGAGGTTCTAGAACCAATTAGATTCGTTATAGCATACCCCACTGTAATTGAAAGAAGAAAATCATGAAACTCATTTCATGCCAAACATATTGCTTGTGCATTTTTTTATGATTTCTTGAGGTAAGAAATCATTTATGTTCTAACTGTAGGCATTATTGCTTCAGTCAGCCAGCAAATTTTAGGATTTCAAATTACCACCATCAAAGAGAGGTTTAGGTTGGGTTGAAATTACGTTTTTACGATGTTTTTTTAACGTGTTTTGAACGATTCTGACCTACTTCCACACAGGTGGATGACCGAGATGATACATGTTCTATAATGAAATGCTGTATAGTTAGTAGTTAAGGCAAGCTATTGGTGTGGAATGTAACCATTCAGGAAATTGGTGAAGGCAACATAGTGTGCCAGTTGTTGTGGCCATTAAATTTCAGGTGAAACCAATTTTATATTTTTTTACCTCTCATGACTTTTTTATAGTCCTAAACAACTGTAACGGTCAATATACAGAAAGTTTCACCAGGGACCTGAGTACTGTGTCATATATAGGGAGATAGAGAAAAAATAAATAATAATAATTTAATCTATAAAGTTTCTGTCGGAAATGTATAGTTTTCGAGTAAAAGTAAAATATAATATTTGGCCAATCAGCGTGAGTGCTGATGTGAAGTAATACTCGTGCGCTAAACAGCGTTCCTGGCCAGTTGAAAGGTGGCGTCTGAGTGCGATGGCTGTACACTAGCTGGCTGCTGCATTATTCAGTGCATTTTGGACAATGAAGCAACAGCTTTTGTCATTTTTAGGCCCCATGGTCTTTGTGTTTCATCTGTAAGGTGTACGAGATGTAATTCAGTGTCAATACCGTATAGATCGCCATACATGGTACCGTGATAAGAGACGGACACTGACGGCTACCACTTTATCCTCCTATATCTCTGACTTAAGGCAAGTTTCTCATGCACTAGGGGTTAGGTAGGTTCGGTGAGGGTTTTCAATTTTTTTTTAGGTTTTTACATTTGTTTGACCTACCACTTTTTTTTCCAATATCTTCACTATGCCTCATTTCCAACGGCAATGAATGTTATATGTGTACTTAACACGATGAGTTACACTAGAAAACCCTATTTATAATACTCAGGTCCCTGGTGACACTTTCTGAATATACTTAGTGGCTAAAGTACTATACAGTATAACATGGACTTGACAAACCCAGGGAACACTGTTGGCATTATATGAAAATTGGACACAAAATAACACATTACAGCCTTTGACCTTGAGTAAACTGTGAGAATATGATATGACTCACAGCAAACAGTTGTCTACTTACTGCTCCTGCTTAGTGATGAACTTTACGAGCACGTTAACGTTGTCAGCATTTTGTTCCTCCGCCATAGTGACCTGCGGCTCCTGCGTCCCTTACTCACACTCTCTCACTCCTCAACAACTGGTAATAACACCTGGACTCCTGTGTGTTAGATAAAGGTGGGAGAGTTTGTGTGTCACGAAGGCAGAGGTATAGTGACTGTACAATAAAATAGTGAGGCTGAGGCAGGTGCAGGTGCTGGCTGAGGCCACAACAACAACACATGTTGTCTGCTGAGACAGTGTGTGTATAAACCACGCCGGTCTGTCTCCCTTCAATTGGCCATTAACACTACACTACAGTTTGTCCCAATTAAAAAAATAGACATAAAACACGATAAATTATTTAATTTTTGAGACCCTCGGCCCTAATCTAGAAATTGAAATGAAATTTTAGAGTGCTGTCTATAGCAGCAGCCAAGGAGCAGTTTAAAAACTCGATGTTTATAATGGCACCACTGAAGGCCGCTGAGACATGAAGGTTTACTGTAACACCAAAAAAATAAAACACAAATAACAAGTGTCATGTCAAATGTGGTCTCAGATATGGTTTCAATAAAACTGGTGTTCTTTAACCCTTTAGACAAATAAAAAATCGTCTGGAGTTAGCCAGAATAAAAACAGCCAAGGGACATTTTCCCCTTTAAAGGGTTAATATCTTCACTTGAACATATCCTTTGAGTGTATGTAGGAGGGGGAGCAGATGTAGGTCTGTGACGGGGTGACAAGGATCCCAAGGGCGGATCCAGGAATATCAAATAGGGGTAGGGTGGGGCAGGGGAGGAGGGGGAGTTCAAGAAGTTGTGGGTAGAACATGAGGAGCACAACGAGCCCACCCAGCTGGGGGGTTTAGGGGGTGGGACTGTAAGCATGCCCCCCCCCCCCCAATTTAGTTTGACATGACCAATATCACGGGCATTTTGAAGCCAATTGCCCTTGATATTAGGTGATATTCTGAGGTCATTAGTAATTACTTTTTACTGTCCAAAAATACCTGAGTACAATACTGCATTAAATAAAAAGTACCCATTGGATTTTCTGAAAAAAAGGAGGGTCTGGACCCCCAGGATCCGCCCCTGTGAAGCACATTTTTCCCAACAGTATCAATAAAATGGAGCAAAATGCAAGTGACAGGTAGCACTATTCTTCTTATTTAAAGGAACATATACTTATTATCAACCAGCAATAACTAATATCACCTACCACCACTTGTAAGTCTATATTTTGAGCAAAGAGTTGGAGGATATTCCATAATCTTCCTAGTTTTCATGGGACTCCGGGAATGTTTAGATGCTAAGAACAGATGTTTTCTGGGCCACTCATGTGCAGTATAGCACCGAGGTAGATATTTTACATCACACCGGTCTTGAGAGGTTATCTCACTCTGGTTTTACCCAACAGGTGCCATCAGGTACTGTAATTGTGGTTTACCCACATAAGTGTGGAAAATGGCTGGAAGACATTGATGAACAACTGTTGTTAATAATATAGTACAGAATGTGAATTCTTGAGCTTATCACTAGATGTTGGTTACCAGTATGGTTGATAATATAATGAAGTAGCTAATAAATGTTTAAGTAGTAAGTCTAGACCTTGCTGTTGACTGCTTTGGACCGGTAAGGTATACTGTATTTTATTCTAAGGCAAATGTTTAAAAAAACAAAAACAGGTATCACACATCAGAAGACACCCTATACAGTACTTTGTTTTTTTATCTAGTTTGTCTGCACAACACTCTACTCCCTATAAATACAGTATAAAAAAATCAAACAGTGTCTGAAAAACTTACCACCCCTTCGAAATGAAATAAAGAGATTGAGTAACTCTGTCCCATCTGCAGGGACAGAATAACATACAGTATAGCTGACTTTCTGGCCAACCAGAAGATCTGAAAAGAATTTAACTAATCAAAGCTTAGGATAACAAGTAACTCAATGAGGAGAACATTTATAATTACACTTTATTTCACAAAAATCCTTCCTTATTTCAACAAAATAGAATGACAGGAAACAAAAGATAAAAAAGTGCAAAATACTTCCCAAGGAATAATATAAGCGATAAAAAATTATGAACTCGGTTAAATTTGCCACTAGGTAGTTGCCTTTTTCAATATACCAATCATAAATGATTAAGATAAAAAAAAAATAGGGCCTATTTAAGGGTAAAGGTAATTTCATTTCTTTGCATAAGTGTTTTCTACTTTAATATAAGATATGAAAAAAACACAATAGCTAAAAAATATAATACTATAAAAAAAATCATAACTACAGAACATAAATGTGTCTTGGACATCAAAACATCTTTATCAAATGCGGTACCAAGATATGTGGAGTGCTTACCTTTGATTTTTAATAATTCTATTTATCAAGGAAACAAGCTTAGAATACAGCAAAAACTCCTGAATTTTCAAATACAACCATAATAAGGTGTTGATAATAGCTCACCATTTTTACTGGCTAATCTAGAGATTTTGATATGCAGTACTGTATTGTATTTGCTAAAGTAGTTGACAGCAAACATAAAATCAGGTGAACCTGGCATAAACTACTGTAGCCACATGGTGGCTTGAAAAACAGTCTCAGCAGTATAATATTATACTAAGGAGAAAATTCTCTTTCACTGTTTTCCTCCTCACACTGGGTACTGTAGAATTATTGTGGGCAAAGGTGGTAACTAGAGCAGAACTTACTATAAAAACAGCCAGAGAATAAAAAAAAAAGTTTGAGTAATACCTTATCAATTGTTGAATTCTCATTGTGGTAACACGAAGCATAACCCTCTACCTTGGTGTTCTTCAAATGAGTGATAATATTTGTATACAATATGGGGATGTCACAGTAGGTTGAGTGAATGAATAAAGTTTTGTTCTTGATTTCAACTTCCTGCTGCATTTGACCTATAAAATTAACAAAAATTATATTCTTTACATTGTAATCCACAATTACAACTCCAGGTAAGGAAGGTTACCTTGTCATGGCCTTTGACATAAAAAAGTGATTGCACATCATCTACAGTAACATCCCTAAACACCAGGACTAAGCCTAGATCATTACAGTACTGAGCTCTCATGTTTCTTAAGCTATTGATAATGTCACAAATACATGTAAATCATTAACACATACTGGTATACCTCACTAGTAATGGCTGTGGTTGAAAAACAAGGGCAATAAAGAAAAATGCTTTATATATACATTTTTATCTTTTATACAACATGTTCAACAACAAAAAATAAGCAATGGCCGAGTCTATACATGAAACAATACAATAATGGTGTACAATACAGTATTTGTCGTATGGAAATGAACAAGAATTATACTGAGTACAGTACACCTTACATTTTCTTGTAATGTGGTAATCCTGAATTAGTCGTCACCTTTCCCCAGAGCAAAATGGGTAACTAAAATATATTTTCAGTTTCAATCCTTTGTTCAAAGATATAATGTTATTTACAATTAAACACTCAGAGCTGATCACTTAAATTTCTGTATATGCAATTCCAGATTCTCAAAGGACTGCCATATACAGTACAGTACTGTTAAATAACGGTAGAAAGAGTAGCCCACTTCTGATGGGGTCACCCTATAGAGGGAGGAAGTTTAGTATGTTTCTACACGTAAAGAAGACCCTGTCAGTGTAAAGTCAGGAACAGAGTTACATATACTGTAAAGTACAGTTCTTGTAATGAGTTAAAAATACATGCAAAAGTACAAAATTTAGGCAAAGTTATGCATATAGGCTGGGGCATTAAAAAAAGTGCAGCAAGTGATTTAAAAATTTAAGTACAGTACTGTAGCTGCTGACGATGGTGTACTGTTGGGTAATGTCTCTGCTACTGTCTAGTTTGTAAACACTAGGAATGAACTGAAGGTCATCAATAGTAGTGGTAGGTCCAAGGTGTTCTTCGGGTGAAAGTCCTGATCAAGTATGAAGTATGACTACAGTTAGTCAAGAAAAGTGCTCAAAAAATTCTAATGGTGACCCCTTGTCAATCAGGAATGAGGAACTACGGAATCAATCTACAGAACTGTAAGGTAGTATTCAGACCATTGGTTACAGAGATAATGAATGGAAACCACTAGTGTTAATGAATGAATGAATGAATGAAAAGAGTAATAGGTAAGCAGAGTAAAAAAGTCTCTGCTACACATGAAAAAAATTGTTATGCAGTACAGTATTCTGAGATGATGTCACTGTTAAGATTATCAGGATAAAATAGACGGTTAAAGTGAAGTTTTCTCTCAAAATGTACCAACATATTGGAAGAGAGAAATAATGCCTAAAGGATCACTATGAGTGAGTATGTTACCGGTAAGCTGTTGAAGTTTAAAGCAGTTTGTTCTTTGAGAATGAAATATGAAAAACTGAGAAACAAGTTGAAATCTAATACTGTATCCACATAATATATCACTCTTTTAAAAACAACTTTCTTCCCTAATATTAGTTTTTATGTTAAATGGTCTAATGGCATCCCTATATCACCATGAGAGAAATATATCTATCAAAATGTTGAATTTCTTTCTTATGGCTTCCCTTCTGGTTACACTGCTCGACTCTAGTGATAGTTACTCTCTTAACAAAATAATGAACCATTGTATTCTCTTCAATTACCGGTAAACCTGTTTAATCAACCTTTCCCATTTCTCTATATTCCTTCTTTATTTCCCTGGACATCTATTCTCTACATATATCAAGGGAATTATTTCAAGTACATTAAATGGTAAATGTTGTGTGTACTGTATTCATTACCTAAATGGTCTATCCGTCTATCTATAAAGTTGCCTCCTAATAACTTTTCTTCCTAGTGTTTCACCTACCAGACATTATATGTGGAAAATATATTTGTTTGAAATAACACAGAGAAGAGAAAACTTTTATTTAACAGAAAATATAAAACTAAAGATTCATTGGGTATAGAACAAATATATGGTAAACCCTGATGGATAGAGTGATGCCCAATAGTTACATAACTGTGAATATTTAAAATCATACAAACAAGATCAGTGCCGGTGATTGAAGCATGATGTCCTTAAGTTTAGTTAGAACAAATTAAAAATCATATGTCCTCCTCCTCTTTCATATCAGGAATACCAAGAATCTTATTATGTATCAATAAATATTTCTTCTTTAAGAGAGAGAAAAAAAATGTATCCCTAACATAGAAAAAATATCCCTCCTTAAAAAAAAATTCAAATTCTGTATCTTGTTCGTTTATATGAGATTTTCATGGCCAACAGAGGTGGATTCTGTTTGGATGAGAAGAAAGTTGGCACTGAGGAATGTTTGGTGTGCAAGGTTAGGGCAGCAGAGAAGAGAATGCATGGCCTGTTCTCCTCAACAGTGGAAGAGGACATATTGTACCAACACTGTGCATAATTTACAGACATATGTGTACAGAGGTGTACATATATAAAGAGGTCTTAGAAGAAAAAGAGAGTACCCAACTCTGAATACATAAAGTTGACATTACCAGTTTTCTAATATGCTACTGTACTAGATATCATACCTTAGTTTCTTTGGTCAGCCACCAGTTACAACTTTCACTACACCACATATCTCCCAACAACCTCTAATGTCTGGCACAGGATACCAAGCAGAATGGTACAGTACAGTACTACAAAATTCTGCTTGTCACTATCATTATTTAAGTTGACTTGTCAATATTGTTTCTCAGTACTTTGTTCAACATGACAATAACATGATACAGCTAGACATGGATGCTGGGGTTAAATTAATTTCCCATGCGTATACATATCTACTAGTCACAATATAACTATTTTCATAACCACACACCTATTAACTCAATAAGCATGATTTACAGTTCTTTAAAAAGATAAATGTAAATGATTAAACACTTCAAGACTACACAAGCTTGTACTGTACAAACTTTAAGTAGTTCACAAAAATTACTGTTTTTCACTTCATATACTGTACTGTACATTACTGTACTGTAATCCTAACTTTGTAAAAATTACAAAAGATAATCCAAGAATAACTTCCTACATTTATATATTCACAGACTGTCACTGGTTTATTACTCAATTACATACTGTAACTATAATCCGCATGAGTAAATTTTTGGTGCCTCATGACTGTACAGTATTATAACCTGGTTAACTATTGAACTGATTCAGATAAGTCAAGAAATAGTTCATGTTAAAAGCAATGTGAGCTTCGTAATTTAGATATAGAAATAATTCAACTATGACTACAAATTTTCACTTTTTTATCCCTTTCTACACTTTTCTTGCACTACAGTATTCTTATTTTGCAAACAGGATTTCCGTTCTGACCATTTCATTCCTTTCTTGAAGTGCTTGTCTCCAGTAATCCATCACTTACATGGGAAGTAGAGAAAAGTTATACAGCATAAAAAAGAAGAAAACAGTATTAAAAACAAATACTGTATATGATGTCTGGAAGTCTGGCAAGAATGAAAGGTAGTGTGCACAGAGGTGGACACAATAAGAAGTATAATAAAGGTCATAAAAGGTGCAGTGAAAGGTAAATAATGAAGTCATCTCCAAAGGAAAGAATGAGGATTACAATTACTGTATATTGGGAGAATAATAGTCTAAAATAAGCACCTCAGTTTATTTCACCTGATGATTAAATATCACTAACAGGTTAGTGTTAGGGTGTTTAAACATCAGGTGAAATAAGCTGGGCTGTCTAATCTTCATGTAATCAATTTTTTGTACATCTGAGTTTCTACTGGTTAGGTTATGTTAGGCTAGGTTTAAGTTAGGTTAAGTTAGGTTAGCAATGGTGTATTTATTCATCAGCTGAATTAAGTTGGGTGCCTAATATTCACATGATCTATTTTGTTTTTGTACTGTACAACTGAGTTTTTATTGGTTAAGGAACGATACCCGCGAACTTTATGATTTAGAGATAAATTTGGAATAAGCTACTGTGTGTCAATACAGCTATGAGAGGAGGAACTTGTTTACAATAACTATGATGTACTAAAGTATAAGGATAATATATAGATAGTACTAATATGTAAATAAAGTATTCTGCAAGAGATTAAAAGCTAAGGGTGCTATTACAGGTATTTGATCGAATGACAAAAAGGAAAAAAATGCAACACTTACAGGCAATAAGACAAGACATAAATATGATTGAGCAAGAAACATGAAAATGCACACCAATTTAATGAAGTGAGTGTGTTGCTTTGTTCCCTCAAGGATCTCCCCACACAACCTCCTCCCAAGCTGTCCCCCTAAATACAACTTTCCCCAAGATGTCTCCAACATGCAACTTTCCCTATGCTTGCTGTGAGAGACAAGAATGGGAGGGGATGGAAGTGAAGGGGGGTTCCTCAGCAAGGGTACATAAACAAGGGGGTAGATGGGAGAGGAAAAGGGCCATAAGCATCTCAGAGAGAGAGAAATGTTAAGTGACAGAAAACATCAACAAAGTGGCACTCAATAGCTTTAACCTGTTATATTGTATTGGGGAATTAGTTTCTGTGACTTTAATTGATAAAGAATAATTTTTGAGTCATATAATTATTAACAAAATATTACCCATGATTAATTCTGACTTTTCAAGAATCTACTGCACGCATTACTTTTTGTAGGTCAGCAAAATATACCTCACCTGCTAAATATATTGTTATTTCTTTCACTGTACAATTTAATAATAAATAACATTCAAAATCATTCTCTATACTGTACAAAATATATCAAGCTTTCACACAAGAGATGATCAAACTGGCACAAATTATTCAGTGTTTCAATGGAAAAGTAACTTTCTCGTGGGGCTAATCATAATGTTTAATACCAAGTAAATCAAATAAGCAAGGTCAATAACATTCATCCACTGTTACTAACAATATGCTGGATGTACCATAATCTAGTATCAACAAAGAGAACACTCATCCCTAAGCACTGGTTGGTACAGCCGGAGACCTCAGAGTACGCGGTAGTGGTAGAAACCCATGAGTGCATCACATAAGTTGACTCGTACCACCAGACTCACCACCAGCAGCACCATCAGTAGAGGCAGAGCGTACAGGAATACTCTTGGTCGATGCAAGATGGGCAATGCTAGAGCAGAAAACCACACAACTATTAAGATATATTACTTGTACTGGCAATTAATACTATCAATATCTGTTAATATTGTATACTGTACTGAATTACAAATGAGGTGTCTGATGGCTTTGTCGGTTATCCTTGGTTGAACTGCCTTACTATTTACTAGTGTTGTATACCTACGCTGTCTAGGTACTGTACACAAGAAATTATACACCAACTCTGCATGGTCTATGTATACTGTATACAGTTTTACCCCGCCTAACGCGGTTTCATTAACGCGGATTTTTTCCACATATACGCAGTGAGTGTCCGAGACGCTATTTTTAGATTTGCCCCACCCGCCACCCTGCCTGACTGCCTGTTTTAGCTCATAAAATTCATACAAATTACCAGGCCAGAATATAATTTACATTGCTGGAATTCTTATAATTTGGTGATCATTTTGAATATAAACATCATATATTTTGCTTTAAACTTACAATTTTTAGATAAAAATTTTTCTCTAGGTAACTATGGTATCTTTTGTGCAAAATATATGACATTTATATTCAAAATATTCCTGGTCTTACAAGGAATCCAGCAATGTCAATTATATTATCCTAACTTTAGTTTGAGGTATTATTTATTAAAATTTAGTGGTTATCCCACACATCTCCTTGGGACGGTTGGTGGGGGGTGGGGGGGAGGGAGGGACCAACCGACCATCTGTTACCCTGTGAAGAATTATTATTTTTTTTTATTAACTGAAGATATTTGTTTTAGCTCATAAAATTCATACAAATTACCCGGTCAGAATATAATTTACATTGCTGGAATTCTTATAATTTGGTGATCATTTTGAATATAAACATCATATATTTTGCTTTAAACTTACAATTTTTAGATAAAAATTTTTCTCTAGGTAACTATGGTATCTTTTGTGCAAAATATATGACATTTATATTCAAAATATTCCTGGTCTTACAAGGAATCCAGCAATGTCAATTATATTATCCTAACTTTAGTTTGAGGTATTATTTATTAAAATTTAGTGGTTATCCCACACATCTCCTTGGGACGGTTGGTGGGGGGTGGGGGGGAGGGAGGGACCGACCGACCATCTGTTACCCTGTGAAGAATTATTATTTTTTTTATTAACTGAAGATATTTGTTTTAGCTCATAAAATTCATACAAATTACCCGGTCAGAATATAATTTACATTGCTGGAATTCTTATAATTTGGTGATCATTTTGAATATAAACATCATATATTTTGCTTTAAACTTACAATTTTTAGATAAAAATTTTTCTCTAGGTAACTATGTTATCTTTTGTGCAAAATATATGACATTTATATTCAAAATATTCCTGGTCTTACAAGGAATCCAGCAATGTCAATTATATTTTCCTAACTTTAGTTTGAGGTTATCCCACACATCTCCTTGGGACGGTTGGTGGGGGGTGGGGGGGGGGAGGGAGGGACCGACCGACCATCTGTTAGCCGGCTGTGTAGTGTGAGAGGGGGAGGGAGTTGAGTCCATTATTTGAATGGACATTAACTTGGCGACTGTATTTCTCTATTTCTCTTAAGTATTAATTGTGTGCATGTACCATCATAAAATTAAGATGTTATTTTTACTACAACATAGGTATGTGCCTTCAAAAAGTGGAGTTTGGGGGTCGGGCCGGTTTCTATTGGAATTAATCCCATATGTTCTGTTGTTCACTTAGCGGGACCCTCTGGGTTCAATTGACCGCGTTAAGTGGAACCAACTTATGTGTATTGTCTATACATATGCTGCACTGTTTATTTGCAGTGTTTATGCAAAACCAGTTGTAAACTTGTATGACAATTTCACAGAATAAATATTATCACTGTACAGTACTGTACAGTATTACTAATATTATATCAGTATACTGTACAGTACTGTACAGTATTGCTAATATTATATCAGTATACTGTACAGTACTGTATGTTTAACATCATTAACACATTAACTGATATGTTAAATGCAAAACTACTGAGGTTGTTTAGATATATAGAGAATGAATCTGGAAAAAAATGACAAATGATTTATCAAGTACTATGCAGGATTTACTATAGGATTACAGTTCACCATTTTTCTACAATTAATGTTAGTTGATCCAAGGCATGAAGGTGACTGATGACCAGCTCAGCTCACACCACATCAGTCTTGTCTAGCATATGATAAAAATCTGCGTCTCACAGTTTGTGGGTCCAGTGTTGACCTCTACTTCTCACCCAGAGAGATATGGCTAACATAAGATAAATAAATAAACAAAAGTATCCACAGAAACATACAACAATTATATCAAAGGTATGCTGGTAAGTTCTCCCTGTGTTATCATTTTCATTACTTGGAATGTTCTTGCAAGATACAGATACAATATATACTGTACATATATGAAGCTTTACCTACAGAAGAGGCATAAGCACTCAATTGCCATTTCGAGATATTAATGTTAAAAGATTAGGCTCATGTGGCATCTGCCTTAAAAAGGGTGCAAGAGCCTTGTTAAGCCAAATTACCTTACACTCCTGACCGTCACCATCTTGTGTGTCTTTGTTGACACATACCTATGGCTGAGATTCCGCCGCTTTTGGCCTTATTTACAAGCCAAGTTTCAGGGTTGCAATACTTTTTACATTTTTTAATTTTATCCTCTTCACCACTCATCGGCTCGTTAGCCACTTGGGCGATCGGTCACGTTTCTGTTAAGCACTGTTGGCAAGTATTGGGCATACACTGGCTCCTGAATGTATCTAAACCTGCTCCAGTGCTTGTCAAGTCTGGTCTTGAAAGAGCTCACACTCGGTGAAGTCACAACACTCTGGCAGATTGTTCCAAGAGTTCACAACTCTCACTCCAAAAAATTTACCCCTCACAGTTTTCCGGGTTTGCGGCTTCTTCAACCTTGAGCTGTGACCCCTTGTGAGGCAAGCGTCTGCCAGCTCCAGGTAAGGGCACTCGACTGAGTAGTGCCCTTTGAGATGTTTATACACCTCAATTAGGTCCCCCCTTGCCTATCTGTAGTATAAGCTAGGCAATTTCAGGCGCTCTAATCTCTCAGGGTAGCTGAGGTGCCGTAATGCAGGCACCAGTCTGGTGGCCCTCCTTTGGACATTTTCAATCAACTGACAGTCCCTAGCATATCTCAGTGACCAGATGGGGTGACAGTACTCCAGACAGGGAAGCACTTCACTCTTGAAGATCGTTATGAGGGACGGACCGTTTAGATATCTGAACGACCTTCTCATAAGACCTAATAATTTAGTTGTCTGATTCACCTTCTTCTCGCAATGGCCCAAGAACTTCAGTTCATTGTCAACATACACACCGAGGTCCTTTTCACACTCAGTCTCAATTAATGCAGTCTCTTCGTCCCGTTGGGACATATGATACGTCTCCTTACTGTTGGTATGTCCCAGGTGCAGCCTCATACACTTCATGACATTGAATCTCAGCAGCCATTTCTTCAACCATTCTTGAGCTCACAGAAATCCTTCTGCAGCTCTTCACAGTCCGCTTGGTTCTTAATTTCCCCAAATAACTTGGCGTCATACGCAAACATTTATATGGAGGAATGTACAGCGTCAGGCATGTCATTTATGAAGCAAACAAACAACAGCGGGCCCAATACACTGCCCTGTGGTACCCCACTTATGACGGGTACACATGATGCTTTCAAGCCATTAATCACCACACACTGCTTGTGGTCATGGAGAAAGTCTCCGATCCACGCTAGGACATTTCCCCGAATCCCGTACCCTTCCAGTTTAATTTTCAGCCTTTCATGGGATACACTGTCGAAAGCCTTGGCAAAATCTATTTATATAATGTCGATATTTCCACCCTGCTCCAGAATTTGGGTCCAAACATCCAATACCTTGAGTAATTGTGCTAAGCAGGAGTGCCCCAGCATAAAACTGTGTTGGCAATCCTTTTGGCATTTCTTGGCACCAGACAGTGAGACAACTAAAGAGGAAGATTCCCTAATCCACTAATACCCACAATAAAAGCACAAAAACAGGCACTGTTCACTCGCACGACCACAAATGTTAATTCTTCTATGTGATTCCTCTATACCATCAATCATATGAACACTCATGTTAGATACACTCCATGTGTTTGGCCCCCATAGAATGCTGTTGATCCATGTGTTCCTGACATAAGCAACCAGCTTCAGGACTTCAGAAACAGCAAGCTTGGCACGCATAACGAGCATCTAAAATCCTGACTCTGTGCTCTGCTGGACGATAACAGAGCACAAGCACCTGTGTCAGGGCAGTATGACAAACTTTATTTCATTACTTTTTGTTGTTTGAGGCATTAAATAAGATTTTTTTTTATATAATGTACTGTACCTAGAATATGCCTTGATAATGTATATTTTGTGGTCAATCTGTAGAAGTCCTGAACTGTAGTGTCAATTAACAAGCACCATTAACTTCATCTACATTTATTAATCTACTTGTTAATGGTATTTAAGTTAAATGTGAACTTCTTCCTAGTAAATTTTTTCTGTCCCCTCTTTTATCGTGACTTTATTTCCATTCACTCAAAATCTGACCTAACTCCTAATACTGTATACATGTATACAGTACATCTAAAATCACTTAATTTAAGAGAAAAGACGAAATATAATGTCAAAATACAGTAACTGAAAGTAAAAATAAGTCAACAGGTAAATAAAATACCGTAAATTTAAAGCTTAACTTTATGGGACGTCAATTGTATCAGCGGATGTTCGTAAGTTGGACGTACATAACCCTGGGACCTCCTGTACTGTATCTACATATTGCATTGTTTGTTTACAAAAAAAAAACAAAGTAAAAAGTTACAAGTATTGTAGATTACTGGAAAAACTACTTACTGTAGTTACTGTAATCGATTACAAATTCTTTGTTATTTACCCACCACTGAAAAGTAAAGTACAGCATGCACTATATTACAGTGTACAATACAATACTACTCACCACTGTAACCCAAGAAAGTAATGTAAATGTAGTAACCAATGGCGAAGACCCATAACAAATTGCCGAAGAGCAATGACACGAACCAGTCCTGGCTGATGAAGACTGGAAGAGAGGAAGTGTGAAAATATACAATAACAATATGCAGGAGAGGCATAACAAAGGCATTTTGGAAGATATTTGCATCACTCATGAATATTGTACATAAAGAACATCTTCATCACCTATTTCCATGTTGCAGCACACTGTACACATTTTTACACAAACAGTGTTATCATTACCAACCATATTGGAATCACCTGAAAATTAGACATTCAAGCTTATTTTATCTAATGTTTAAACACCCCAGTTTATTTCACCTGATGATTAAACACCTCAATGCTAACCAATCCTACCCCCCCTCCCCAAAGGAAGTGTTAGGGTTTTATCATCAGGTGAAGCAGGCTGGGGTGTCTAATATTCAGGTGATCCTTGTTTTGAAAAAAAAAAAAAAATAATAATAAAATAAAAAATAATGGAAAATAGCCCACCCGGGCACAGGTCATCAACCTACAACAGGGCCTAGGGAACAAAAAAATAAGAGTAAAAGAAATTAAGAATAGAAGAGAAAAAGATTATACTGTACTGTATTAATCTAAACCACGTAGATGCCGGGAAACCAGCTTTTTGAAGTGAGACAGATTGTAAGAGTATGGAAACACAGAAGAAGGCAGAGCATTAAACAGTTTGGCTGTGTGAGGAAAGAAGGATGTATACTAAAACGGGTTATTCTAGTGTGACCGACATCCACACAGAAACAGTGGGCACCGCGGGCAAGACGAGTGTTATGAGCCCACTGCCTTGCCGGCGGTACACAGGATGCCAAATCCACCGAACAATGCCCATTAAAGCACCTGTAAAAAAGAGTGAAGCATCATTGTGGCCAAGAGAAAGAAGAGAGATTATCAACTGAAGGAGCAGAGTTAATAGGACGAAATACCTTTGTTTCCACCAGAATTAAAAGAATAATAATTCATGCTATGTTCTTTCTAAAACGTATACATCCCAACAATGACAGTGAACTAATATGAAGCACTACACTGGGGATGACTGTGGAGGCTAACTACGGTAAAACCTCTATTTAATGGCCATAGATCTGATATACAGTACAGTAGACCCTTGCCATTTGTTAGTTTGCAATTCGCGATTTCGACGATTCAAGTAAGCAGATGGCTAGCTAGCAAGCCTTTTCCCGCAGCACAACGAGTCACCCCGAGCAGCGGTGTTGTACTCTCTAAACTTTAGTGTTTCTGTGTGAAAATGGCCCCTAAAAGACTGCCTAGTGTCAGTGCTAGTGATGCTAGTGGAGTGAAATGTAAAAGGCAGAAGTCAGTGATGACCCTAACAAAGAAAGTTTAATTATTTGATAAGTTCAAAGAGGGGATGAGTGCTGCCCCGGCTGGTCAGTTGCTTGGTATAGGTATACAGTAGTGCACTAAGGCATATTAGTTGGTATTCATGGTTTTGCCTATTCGCACCATTTCTTTGAACCTATCTTTTGCAAATGGCAAGGGTCTACTGTATAGCCCATTTTATAGAGGGTTCACCTATAACATTCCTCGATATAGCTGACTACACTCCCCCATATAGTCAGTTAAATTTAAATACAGGTCTCACTGTACTGGCATACACTCAGTAAAATGTGTATATAGGGCTAGGATATAAGTAACTACAGTATACACTATGTGAATGTTTCTAATAATGGTCTTGGTTGTTTCCTGTTGCTTTCTGCACTTCTCTTGTACCAAATCCCCCCCCCCCATACTTCACTCCTTTTCTTTGAGGTTTCTGTACCCCTTGACAGCTCCCACACAAAAATGGAATACAGTAGAGATAACATAAGAGATTTATCAATTACACAAACGAGTACTGTATTATATATTGGATCATTTTCAGTTCTACGCTACAGTACAAAGACTATAAGCATAACTTACCATGATAAAAGAAAAGCTGAAAAAAGTGAAGAATAATAAGTGGAGGGAAGTAGGCGTTGAGGTGGACATCAAACGCATAACCCCACTCCACGTCTTGGTCGCGACAAGTTGGTTTTATCATGTAGTGGTTGGTTATACACCTGAAGTAAAACAACTCATTAAACATTACTGTAGTTAGGTTGAGTAGATGTTGAAATAGGCATCTACTAACTGCTGGATATACCAAGTCATAAGCAGGTGCTCTTAGGATGACTACATAATCAGAAATTAAAACATTCATTGGGATTTTGAGTCCAAATAAATCCTCCTGGGTTAACTAATGGTAATACAGGATACGGTTTCTGGCATAAATTATCTCATGTGGGGATGACTTTCAAATTGGGTGAAACATTATCAATCATCTCAAACTCTAACAACCTAACCAAAGGCAGTCACTGTTAATGATAGAGATGGGAACTATCCAACATTATATAATTTGTTCCTACAATTTGTTTCCTTTTTAGAAGAAAATGGAAGTTAATATGATCAAACACCTGTCATATAAATTAAGGGATAATTTCAGAAGTTCAAAGTCTGTAAAAAAAATTTTTTAACTTGTGTGTACAGGTGTATACAGTATGTGTATTGTGTAAAAAGATGACCTTTATATTGTGTCTATGGACCTAAAAATCAGTGTTCTGCTCTAAATTTAAACATACAAAACAACTCAGGTGTGTTAGAAGTTATTCATCTCTCCAACATACCTACAACAGTTACTAATTAGTACAGTACAGTATTGTGCCAACTTATAACCACAAAAAATTACCACTTTATGACATAGGGTACGACAAAAACTAACCAAAGAACAGTAGCAACGATGATGCCAGCAGCCAAGGTGTCCACACATATTGTGTACACCAAGAAACTTAAGAAACCACTAAAGCTTAGTTTCAATACCACAGCAAATCCTGCAGATGTAACTGAAACACAAAAAAATAACTTGTTTAATGCAGTACAGAATAAGGCAAAAAAAAAAAGAAAAAATCATCCTACATACGGTAATAATATATTTTTCTACTCTGATACATGCTGGTCAGACAGGTGTTGATCTATCGGTGCCTTTAAAGACTGTACAGTACAGTAGTGGGTAACACTACACCTTGGCAGGTTGTTGAAAAATTAACATGCAAACCTGACACTACTCATTGAGAGGCATTATATGTTGTCATTGTGAGATTATTCAGTAAGGAATCATTGTGAGACAATACAGTATGTTATGTGAGTCATTATTTGTTATAGGGTAATTTGAGTGATTGTTTGTTATCATTGCAAGTCATCAGGTGTTGCCATTGAGACATTGTATGTTATTTTGAGGTACGAGGACAGGTACAAATAAACGCTGGTAAACAGTGCTGGGAGCAACGTCGCCATATTTTAATAGGGTTCTACATGAAAAAAAAAATAATAAATAAATAAATAAATATAATATATATATATATATATATATATATATATATATATATATATATATATATATATATATATATATATATATATATAATATATATATATATATAATATAATATATATATATATATATATATATATATATATATATATATATATATATATATATATATATATATATATATATATATATATATACATATATAATATATATATATATATATATATATATATATATATATATATATATATATATAATATATATATATATATATATATATATATATATATATATATATATATATATATATATATATATATATATATATATATATATATATATATATATATATATATATATATATATATATATATATATATATATATATATATATATATATATATATATATATATATATATATATATATATATATATATATATCAACCAGTTATAAACATTCATACACCTTAATTTATGAGGAACATTAACTGTCAGTAGTACCAATAATTATCTAATATTACTTGGTCATAAACCGAGTGACAGCTGTACCACCCACCCACCCACCCACCCAGTCACTACCTGCAGATCAATACAGTGGTGCTGGTGGGGAGGTACGATAATATACTAAAGTCAACGTTCAAAGACTTAAAATGCTTTCTCATGGAAATAAATGTACTTGCCAAGAAATTTATAGCAAAATATAAAAACATCTTGATAAAGATAATTTCATAAACTTAGAGATTATCTTAAGAGATAAGATTTTGGAATGAAAGCAAATCCAGAGATGCCTATGAGACACACAAGCGTATGTGCCAATGTTCAAGAAATATTAATTGCAGAATACTGAAGAACCTTATATTTTCGAAAAAATACAAGACAAAATTTCGTTCAATTTAATTTTTAAATAAAGATAAATAGGAATAAAACTTGAGACGTTAACTAATAATTATAAAGAAGATTGTATATGTGGCACCGCAGCTTACTATGCCAAGGCGTATGAGCATTAAACACAGTGTACGGCCTCACCTCGTACACTGGCCACGGACTAACGGACACCCGCACTATCTTCGTGCACACAGGATTATACACCAATCTACTTTTAAAATTAAGCACAGGTAACACGGCTGACTACGACAAATTATAACACGGTAAAGGAATGAGAAAAGACCTTCACAAACAGTTGTGGACACTAGAAAAATATGATAGGTTAAACCTGACTGAACCTCCCACTATTTCCGTCTTCACTTTTCTAACACTTAAAACAGCAACCTAGTTTCACAACAAAGTTTAACCGTCTCAAATATAAAGTTTTGAATATTAATCTATATATTTTCAGGATAAAAAAATAATTCTAAACCTTGACATGAACTTATCACTAACGCACAAGCAATAATATAATGGCTCTTCAAACAGTAATATTTAAAACAACACTGGACCATCACGTGAACATTGGTATATTATTTCCTATTTTATAAGATTTCTATTTCGTAGTTAGATGTTTTGTTCAGAAATATTTAAGGGTAAATTCTCAACATGTTATGGAGTCAATAGGCAGAGATTAATGACCACAAGGCAAATGAATTGACCCACATCAAGGGAAATAACACCGCACACGTTTCTTGTCTAGACATTGTAATTGTTTAGGTTAAATATCTGACATCCCAGTACACATTGGAATTATATTGATAATTAATGTCCTGACTGTTATTTAGTAAGTGACATGCTAGAAAATTTTCAGTTTAGGGATGAGTGGATTTTTCAAAATCCCATGAATATAAAAAAAGGTAAAATTGCAGATTACATCAACCAAAGATTCTGAAAGAAAATGTTACCTAACCTAATATAAGAAAATGATCATAGAAAAAATAGTTCTATCAATTGAGTGAAGCAAATTTTCGGAATTCTGTGGTTGCTGTTTACTGCAATATTATAAAAAAACTAAATAAGATATTGGGCTTTATTGAAAGCTGACAATGTGAAGACTAAGCCATTGTAGGCTCTTTTGGTACGGGTGGACGAGTCAGTCGGCACCAGAAATAACGTTAAATTTTCACTTGCCACTACAGTATACAAAAATCGAAGTTGAAATTATGTTTTTCCGGTGGTTTTTAAGTGTTATGAACGAATTTGACCTTCATTTCTGGTGCAAATCAATAGTTTCTGAGATAAGCCCCCCTCCCATCTCAGAATCTAGAGATTTGCTACAAAATTCAAGGTAAAGTGTTCAAAAACATCAAAAACCATTGGAAAAAAAAGTTCTGAATCAATCCTAACTTAACAAACCTAACCTAATCTAATCGGGGGAGCTCCACAGTCGTTCGACACTGGGTGTGTACCGCCATGTATGAACATACATAATAAAATGTTAAATATCTCGCTTTAATGTAATTTGTGTCAGAAATTCCATGGAAGAAAAGTATCTTGGAGTTGATAAAACTACTGATTGCAACTATAAAATTCCTGAGATTCGTTTAGTGGCAACAAGGTATATAGTACATGAACTGAAATAAAGTAATCCTGGAGATGGCTGATACCAGAAAATGTTCGATTTTGTTCATTTTCTTCACGTTTTTATCGTTATATTAAGTATTTTAAAAGAACCTAATAAAACATTGGGGGGTGTTTTCAGACACAGTTTTGTACGCTGATTACTTTAACCTTTATTCATTTTCTTGGGCAAATGCTTAATTTTTGAGATATAGGTGAGTTAAGATAGCATCTTAGTTGCGTCATCAGGTGTGATGCGGCAGATGTAAACAATGTACCATGGCGATCAGTAGTTCGGTAATTATGAGGATGTTTTTAGACAGTTGTATATGCTGATTACTTTCAGTTCTATTCATTTTCTCGAGTAAATGCTTAGTTTTCTAGATACAGTATAGGCAAGCTAAGATAGGTTAGGTTAGGTTTTCTTCGGTATCATTAGGTTAGTACATGATTTCAGACATTTTTATATTTTTCCCAACATAATACAGTATCCTCTAATAAAATCAGTGAAAACTGAGTATTTATAAACCCATTTTCAATGAAAAACAGCAGAAGGTCATTATCCGAATAATTACCAAAACCTGACCTAACCAACCGAAGAAACCTACCTAAACTTACCTAATTTCCTAGGCATCCCTGACCCCCACCATATTAACCACAAAGTACTTATTTTGATATCTGGTACCAATGAAGAAACTTTGTTGAAGTGTCATGGTGTAATTATATGCTTTTTTGTGGATGTGAGAGTATGCTCGGACTGAGCGGGTTGGTTGTAAACAAACAGACGTTGCACGGTGACAAGGCAGATTTTTTTGAGGAGTATTTACGGTAAAGAATTAAATTCTTCATGGACAAAGCACGTAGAGGCATCATTTTAGTGTCATGTGAACAGTTTTCACCATGTTTTAACCTGCAATTTCCCTCATTCTTCATGCCCTGCCCATTACAGATAATGATTTATGATATATACAAATATATATATACAGTAATACTCCGCTTTACGCGGTTTCGTTTTACGCGATTCTACATTTACGCGGTACCTTGCCAGAACCAGAATTTCACTTTACGCGGTGCATCTACTTTAAGCGGCGCTGGCAGGATGCGCACAAGGTCGCCCAGTCATCAAAACATTACCGAGTTCTTCACCCGCCACCCACCACAGCCAGTCCAAGTCAGTGATTGTGAGGATATGGACTTATATGGACTTTGAGGGGTTTGACAAAGAGTCCCTGCAAGCCTATGTGGTGGATAGTGATACAATTGATACAGGTGAGGGCCAATAATAATCTGCCCTCTGCCTCAGAACCAACCCCCCCATCCCTGTGTGCCCAGCCATCTTTTCTACTAATGTAAGTGTTAAAAAACCCTAATATTATTGATATTTCTCTTAATTATTAATTGTGTGTGCATACCATCTTAAAATTAAGATGTTATTTTTACTACAACGTAGGTATTGTGTCTGAAAAAGTGGAGTTTGGGGGTCGGGCCAATCTCTATTGGAATTAATCCCATATGTTCTGTTGTTCACTTTACACGGTACCCCCATGGGTTCAATTGGCCGCGTAAATCGGTGTACTACTGTATACAGTGGTCCCTCGGTTAACGAGCATAATCCGTTCCAGCAGGTTGCTCGTTAACCGAAAAACTCGTTAACCGAAACCATTGTTTCAATGGGTTTTTGGGTAATTGGTTCCAGCTCACCGAAAATTGCCTAAATTCAACAAAAAAGGTAGAAAAGTACACTTACTTTGAGGTGTGTATATAGAAGGCTCCTGGATGATGATGATGATGATGATGGGAATTAGAATGGGGGTGGAGGAGAAGGAAGAAGAGAAGGCATTGGGGCGGAAGAGAAGTCACCCCATGGCACCATTTCACCCATAAAATTTTAGTTCTCGGTGTATTTCAAGATTATTTTCTTTAAATCAACTGCACTGCATTATATATTGTCAATATGTAAAATATATTTCAAAATGACCAATAATTTGCTTGGAAACACAAAAAAAAAAAGCATTTAGTTGAAGAGAGTCTCAAGCAAGATGTTACCTCCACTGAAAACAGAGAGAAACTAATGCCTGTCTGGTGTGTTAACAGGCTGGATGGCACGCCAGAAACTAGTTTCTTTACCTTCAATTATGTTCAATAATTGTTAAAATGACTAAAAAAGTTAATATTAAACTTTTAAAATTATTGAATAGTATAAACTTCTTGATATTTACTAAAATAGTAAGGAATTTAAGCCCTAAAACCGATTACTGTATTGGCGGACGTTCACTTCTCATACATGCAAACCCTTGCTCTTCATTTCTCTTATTTTATCATTTGATATTATATTTTCTTTATTTATAAGTGATATTTCAGTATTGTAATGATTTTTTGACAACTTTTATAATTTCATTACATGTAACAATAAATGCAGCAGCTGGGCTGGTGAGTCAGCGACACAGTTATAGCCCACTGCCTCCACACACAAAATTCACTTTACACACATACACACCCATGCTCTTCATTTTCTTTTTTTATAGTTTTATATTTTATTTATTTCTAAGTTTCATTAGCATATTATAATGATTTTATTTATCTTTTTCTCAAACGATCATGGACGAGTGATAAACACGCTGAGCGGGTTGGCTCAAGCAAGAGTGAGACCCAAATGTCAGACACGTATAAGTGGGGTCGCGTACTATGGATACATGTACTCTGAGACTCTGCTGTATTTATTATCATATTAATATCATGAATTAATCAAAATATGTGTTTAAAAATGTTTATTTTCATTCATAAAAGTGCTTGTATTACTTCTATTTGCCCAAAAAATTTCCTTAGGAACACATCTCCAAGGACTTTTCAAGGACGTATCTCTTCCATAACCCGGGGATTACTGTACAGTACTGTACTTTCAATATCCAGCTGCCCTCTTAGCTCTGAACAGGGTCTCCTAGCTCTCTGTTTCATATTGCACATCTATTTCACCATTCTCATTTCAGTTTGCTCAAGACTGCATATGTCGTCATCTTGAACCACCCATGTTTCACTTGCATACATCACACTTCTCACACTAGATGTACACATTTTTCCTTTAATGCAAAGGGAAGGTCCTCGTTCCATCAATAAAGCAATAACTCCCCAAACTTCCTACAGCCACTTTTGACTCTCTCCATTTCAGCACCACCTCCAGTGTTGTGTTACCCATGCCACAGAGCTCATCAACACAGTCCCAATGTTAAGATTCTCCAGCCTTGTTAAAGATTAAATAAGTTACTCTCCGAGTCAGATTAGTCTACTTAAATTGCTAAAATTTGGAGTGTCCAGTATTCAGAGGTTTTACTGAATATGTATTTATCATTATTGGAAGGGAAAAGATAGTTTTCCAGCTCTCAGTAGCTATCGATATGATCACCTGACCATTTCTTTCCCTTGTCTCAACAGTACCACAGCAATAATGAAATATAAGTGAAGTGATGGTTGGAGTGAAGTCATGTGGCGATGGAGACGAGGGACACAGGGGCTGGGCTTGGGGATCTTGCCAGTGGTTGTGGTAGTAGTGCTACTAAAAGTACTATGGCCCTCAAGTGTCCCCAGGCCTTCCACTGTACTGCATTTGATGAATACGTCAACTTATTTAAACAGGTAAACAGCTATGCTATGAAAATTAATAAAACTAGCGTTTATCTACAGCACAACATTACCAACTCTGCTTTTCTTATTTCATATATAAACCAAGACAATGCATATTACTACAGCAAATGTTTGAGAGTTGGAGGTAGCTCTTTGACACTGAAAGCTGAGGAATATGCTGGTAACTGTAATGTTTAAATATCCTGTATGCAAGGAGAATAGGAAACTTTATGTAGTAGATGGTGTAGAAGTGCCAAAATGTGTGTTAATACAGTAATTGAATGTGAATAATGATAAACTACTGTACTTGTTACCCTTAACACTTATATCCCAAACTAATTCTTTAGCTTGCATCACATGTCACTGGAGCCAACTACATCAATAGGGACATGCAGAAACAATAAAGCTGATGTACTATTGATTGTACCATCTTCTGTGGCCAACCATGAAGCAAGACAAGCAGTTCGGAAAAGTTGGGGTGCCCACTTGCCATCTTCGTGGCCTCTTGTTTTTTTTATCGGAGCAACTAATGATAGATCACTGCAGGTTAGTTAATCTTAACTGAATACAAGTTGATTCTTGACAATTATCACCATAATCGTTTTATGGCCATGTGCGTGTGTGTGTGTGTGTGTGTGTGTGTGGCAGCTGTTGGGTAAAACTAGAATGGGATGCCCTCCACTTACCACCGGAAACCCAGGGTGCTAGCCCATATAATGCAACAGAGACCAGGGATGGGCACAGTTTTGGTGACCCAATTGCCATCAGACATGTTGAAGCCCTTCCGAACACCAACCCACAAAGTGAGAACGGCAGGCAATGTAGGGTCACAGTTCCCTGAGGATGTCAGAGACTACCTGCCTATTTCTTATAGCTTCCTAATATGAGGCATCTCAAGCAACAAGGGCAAAATCCCTAATCTGGAATTTTCCCATTTTTGGTGGACTCAGAAACTTGAGTTCATGCTCTAACTGGTGGTGAAAGCTATCAAGGCAAAAGCGGCATGGAGGCTGCAGGGGGGAATGGCGCCAAAGCTGAAAGGGAGAAATTCCCAGACGACAACTTTCTCGACTACTAACCCCCACACCAGACATCTTCACCTAGTATAGTGTCTATTATTATCTCCTAATTACTGTACCTCAAAATAAATCCTTTCCATTGATTGAGTTATCCAAAAAGCAGATAATGAATTTTTTTATTACTTGTAAATTTTGTAATTCAAATACAGTAGTATAGGATTACTATTTTTTTATTTACCTTCATGTGCCTCACCTCCATAATTTTTTTTAAAGAACCTGTGTTAATAATTTATGACAGGTAATTAGTGAAGGTTAATTTGGTTAATTAGGGAAACAACTTTTTTTCCATTTTCTACTTTTCATTTCCTTATTTGGCTTATCAAACCAAAGAAAATGGTACATAAGACATGAACATTGGATTGTTTTTGTTGTACGGTAGTACGAAATAAATAAAATTTGTAAATTTTAAATACAATTACAATATCTCTTAACCCAATTTTGGCGACCTGTCCTTGTTGCATGAGACACCTCAAATTTCTACAAGAACTAGAAAAAATGAAGTTATTACATTTACTTATAAAATTCAGAACCAAAGCCTACAGTTGACTTGTTCAGAGTGATCGTAAATTACTGTATGTCCTCAACAAATGCAGATGGCTCATGATTGCAGCACTGGAGTACAGGATATTATTAAGAGGTGAGATGAGGATAATGATGGCAGGATGGATAGTCAGAAATCAGAAAAAAAAAGTCACCAGTTCTGATGTGCCTTCCTCTCACAGATGCTACACAGACACCTCACTCTCCATTACAGTACTAAGTATCTCCACTTCATCATCACTACTACCATTATCTGCGGGTAGTCTTTGATTACCTCGGGGAGTTGTGACCCTGCCTTGCCAACTGTTCCCACAGTGTGGGCAGATGTTAGGAAGGGCATCCAATTTAAAATTTTGCCCCAATATGGCTGATGGCAAACAGGTCACCAGAGCTGTACCCATCCCCTGATCTCTGCTGCATTTTCTAGGTTGGCACCCTGGGTTTGCAGTGGTTATGGGGGTCAACTTATAGTTTTAAGCAACAGCTACCATCAGGTAATTACGCCTAACCCAGGCAGTGTCGAAAATGGCCATAAATTGTTATTGATTAAAGCATTTGATGGCAGGCTTTGAACTGTGTATGATAGAAGAGAAAATTGAGAATACAAGGCTACTGAGATGCCTGTATATGTTGAGACAAAAAAAATGACAGCTTTCTTTGGGCTTGTCATAAACAGCATCATTACCCCCTTTCCTTCAAATAACTCGGTAAATACTGTACTATCATCACAGGGAAATCATATGATGATAGTGTCTTAGTGTTGGGAGGTGGAAATTTGAAACTGCTTTAAATTGGTAAATTTTGGATGGTTTTCAATGAAAGTGGATGGAATTCAATCATTAGGGAGGGGGAGAAGTAATGAAATAGTTATGGTTCCTAATATTAACCCATGATGGATGCAAACTTCTGAATGGTTTTAGTGTTATTTGTAAAAAAAAAAAAAATGGGAGGGAGGGAGGAGCAATGACATCAGAAAATTATGAAAATGACCCGAGTATGAAAAGTTGAGTACCAAAATTCATACCGGTAAATAGAATTTGGAGGAAGTTCAGTATTAGGGTGTGTTGGATATAACACTCAGTGGTAATGAGAATGCGAGTGGATATTAGACTAATAGCTATAGTGCTGTATTTGATTATGTAAAAGATAGTCCTGCAGAATAATTAAATGTGTATTTTAACCCCTTGTGTATGGGGGGGTCCCTCTGTGCTGAATAAAATCAACTGGTTTGCCAATTAGAATATTAAAAGTGACATATCCATAGTGAAAGGGTTAACAAAGTTTGTTGGTGTAGGTACAGAAGAACACTGAATGTATAGTGAGAGAACAGAATGTTTATGAGAAGTACCAGTAAGTATAGTACTCTGAGGAAGAATGTAAAGGAGCTTTTGGAAAAGCTTGCAAGGCCAACCATAATTATTGTAATGGCTATACTTGAATGAGATGGAAAGCATTAATGCAGGAGTAACCCAAGAGGATGTGCAAGTATCAGAGACTAATGACCACTGGTTTTGAGTTTTGTATGTAAGCTACTCTTGGATGATGTTATAAAAACATATGAAGTTCCAAAGCAACACTTTGTTTGGGTTAAATTCAAAGTGAATTCAGAATTGTTGATGCACAATTGGCAGGGTAATTACTTTAGGGTTCTCACATCTTCTGGTTTGAACCAAAATAAAAGCACTGTAATGCACCCTATATTTACAAAGCTTTAAATGTGAAATGCTTGTCAAGGAAATAAAGGATAAAATTTAAACAAAATTCTTATATTTTTTTTTACAGGAGTACTTTCTTAATATAGACTGGTATGAGGTATATATATGAACTGAAAGTCAAGTTTTTTTTTTTTCTTAATTTCTTAGGATCGGGTGACAGCTGAAGCTAAACAACATGGAGACATAGCACAGGACCTTAGCTTCCATGATTCCTATTCCAACCTTACTCTTAAGACTCTCAGTCTTCTGAGCTGGGCACAAAACTTCTGCAGGGATACCAGTTATGTTCTCAAAATTGATGATGATGTCTTCCTCAATGTAAAAAGACTGTACAAGTTAACGGTGTGTGTTACTGAGGCAAGGCAGAACATATATAGAACAAAGAGGGAAGACAACCCACTAAACTCGGGCTTACAGGAGTTAACACCTTTCAGCCTGTCATCTGTGGACTCTTCCTTGGAAAATTTATGTAATGGGTTCAAGCCACATCAATCCATTAATTATTTAATTAATTCCCAGAGTCATGAATATGAGTCATACATGTTTGCAGGTTACTTGTACGATGGAATCAGAGCAGACAGAAACCCACACTCTAAGTGGTATTTGGACCCCAAGATTTACTCTAGTGACATTCTCCCACCCTTCTTATCTGGTACATCTTACATCATGACCTCTAATATTATCCCTCATCTTTTGGAGGAAGCAAAATCTAAGCCAATAATAGAGTTGGAAGATGTTTATATTTCTGGTCTTGTCGGTTATAGTGGACTCAAACTAAAACTGAGCCATCTGGAAGGATGGAGTAGGTTCCGTCCACGTTGGGACAGTCCGTGTATGTACCGTGAGCTCATCACTGCTCATGGTCTCTCTCCTTCAGAACTCTCTGCTATGACTCGAGCAATAAACAATTTAAGCAGTGACGATTGCAATGGCTTTTTGGTTTATCTTGCAAACTCGTTCAACTCTTTTGTCTCTTCCATATTTCCCAGGTTACCAAAGTAAACCACAGCATAATAAGTGAATTATTCTAACTCGATAAAAGAGAGAAGAAAGTGAATGATGTTAAAATGGACCGTGTGCAAATGCCGAGTGTATAGAATTACATTACCACAATAATTAGTAAAAACAAAACTAGATCTTATTATAATGATATATAAGTTGTCAAAGATAAGGTGTTTTTAACAAGTAGAAAGAGTGGTTGTAGAGAAGCTTTGCAATGCAATACAGTATTTGATTAATTTTCAGGAAGAAACATACACTTAAATTGCTTAGACAAGATGGAGTGAGTATATCAGAGAAAAGGTTCCGCTTTGTTTTAAATTTTGAATAGAATCTGCATGAGTAAAACAACACTGGAGTTCCCTCAATTAAACAAAGCAAGAGTTCCAAGGTTAAAATACTAAAACAGAGATAAATGCCTCTGCAAATGTTGGAAATAGAATCTCAAATACAGTATTGTACTGGTCAACTGACTTTTTTTTTTTAACAAAAATAACACGTGTATAACAGCAGAAGCAATGTACTGTATAATAACTCTGTGTTGAGACTGTAACATTTGTGCTTAGGGTAAACAAAATGATCCGGTTACAAAGTGCTGTGTAGATTTATATCAAAATATTTTAAAATCTTTTGGTGGATTTTACTGAAATCAAAATAGTGAAAATAGTAACTGATACAATAAATTTATTATTTCTGTTCAATACCAATGTGCTGGGGGGATATTGGCATGAGAACGTTACACTGGTTGAGTGGTGAAGTTGTGTACTGTATACCGTACAGGTGAAAGTGTGTTCAATAGGCATGGCTGCCCATTAGGAAGTGTGGATACAAGATACCAGATACTGCAGTGATATATTAATACATTTTAAACCGTGTAGAATGCGCTCTAATTTAGTTACCTATACACCCCTGTACAGTACTTATAGTATTTAATTTTTTATCACCATTAAAAAGCTGAACCTTTTTTTCTACAATTCATATTTAGTCAATATTTATAAGAAGTAATAAATTCTTGGAGAAATTACGAGTTGAACTGGGAGTAAAAAAAAATTCTGCTCTGGGGTGAGCCGTCAATATCGTCATAGTAACCAGGCCATCTCAGCCACGAGCACAACCAAACAATGGCGCGATAAACCTGAACACCATATGATGTCTGCTGCCCTTTAAGGATTAAAATAATTTTTGGTCAGATTGTATACAGTAATGAAAACAAATTACTGTACCCATTTGTACAATATAGACTTACTGTAAAATATTTTTGTTTATACAGTAAAAATGTGTTGAAGGAGGTATTACCTATTCAATTACAGGTGTATTTTTTATTTATGCTGAATAAATACAGTACTGTACTATATGAATACTGTACACTAGTTTTGTTCAATGCATAAAAAATGTACTGGAGTATAAACATGCTTTGCAGCACCGTATGTATGTGATCACCAAGCTGTGTTATGTATTATTAATGTTTAGCACTAATTAAGGTTTCAATAGACACAGTAAGCCTCACCACGTAAATATAACTGTATTGAGTGAATCTTTCGTAACTGAAGAAATGGTATGATTTTTATCTCTTGGAGTGGCTTAAGTGGGGTAGGTAGTGCCATTGACTGTGGTGTAAATCAAGCCAGTTTGTGGATTAATATTGTTTCACTGAATAAAATAAAATATTTTACTTTTAAGGGATTATTGCACATGAAATCTGTAATCTTCAAATGCTGTACTGTGCTGTAACGTATTTACATTGTGTTTAGTTGTATAGATACATGTTCAGAATGATCAAAGGCAGTCATGTTACGGAGTTGTGTTCTTATGTTATAAACAGAATAGAGCTTTAGTATGGTCAATAAATCTCCTTAAGTACTTTACTCTACAGTATTAGGGAAACTTACATCAGTTAAATGAAGGATATGATTTTCCTTGTAGGTTGTGTGTGCAAGGCCACCACTGCCTCTCTTCCCCCCCTTCACCACTCCTAAACTCTCATATTCACTGTAAAAAATCATACCTTTTGTTTGATTAATACAAAGTACTTTCTAGAGTTTACTGTATATATTAAAGCCTTATTGTGTATAAACATTAACAAGACTGCTCAAGTGACATACAACTGTTGGCACTCACATTGGGACACCTAAGTGTATCTCTATTGGTTCACTGTCATTGATGCACTATGCATGGTGGCTGATCATAGGCACTTCTAATTCTTGTGATATTACTAAGCCAGTCTTACCTGGTAACTACCTAACTAACCAAGGAAGGGTGCTGCACGTGCAAACATTGGAGTGTTAAAGGAATCGAGTCATCCAGTTTCACTATACTGTACAATTACTTAGTGTGCAGTGCAGTCTGTATAAAATATAAACCTTAATGTTTATGAACTTGTTAGCAGCTACACTAAAGGTGTGTTTTAGATAAAAATTTAAAATTAGCATTAAGTTGAACTTTTTACACACAAGACTGTGCATTATGTAAATGTGTGTAATGGGAAGTTACCAGTACTTGAAGGGAATGACAAAACTTTTGTTACATTAGAATTTTCATTTTGGACCATCTAGTGTACAGTACTGCAAGTCTGGTAAAGTGATGCAGGAAAGTATCATAACTTTTCTGAATATCTCTGCTGATATTATACAAGATATTATGTTTATGTGTTGTGTGGGCATTCTAGATAATATAACAGAAGACTTACATACTTTTTTTTTTAAATATGAACCATATGTTACTGGTACTAAACCATGATACAGTATTATATATTTCCTTGAATCTCTATAATGATACTTTACCTGGCTGGGAATTATGTAATTTATCCCAATACATAAGGGGGAAAGTTGAGTTACCCCTGTCTATGCTTCCGGAAAAACTTGTTAATGTAGCTACTGTACTAAGTAAACCTACAGTTTCAATCAGACTTCTTAATACTTGAAAGACAGTCTACCCATCCAACATGGAAGTGCATATTATTGTTGAACAATTTTGAAAACTGTTACACCAGACATATTCCTGATTTATATTATTATTTACGATGAAATGCTACTTGGTAATAGAAATAAATCCTCCTCAAATTTCTTTTTAGCCCTTAGAAGCTAACTCCCTTGTGTGATATTTACCTCTTCTATTAGGCATCATTAAACCATGGCATAAGTAGTGTGCTCATAAATCATCTCTTGGAAGTGATGATAATAATGGCACTAATCTAACTTATGACTCACCTTAATTTAACATTCCCTATGTGCTGTAAATCACTATAGAGGCAAAATGTTCACTTTGCATACATAATGAGGATATTTCTACCCATGTTTCAACTGTCTCTTTTTCATACAAGATGTATATGTTTCTGCACCTGTCATATGATGATCTCCCCAACTCTTGCAGCTTTTTGAATTCTTTGATCCACTCTATAAAAAGGCACAAGAGTAAAGCTAATAGACAGAGAGAGAGGAACTGAATTTTTTTTTTGAATCCATCTAATTCTAGAAAATATGCTAAATTCTAATATGAGTCAGAAATGTGAGGATGGCGTTCTAGTTGTAAAAAATTATCTTGAACAGGGCCAGATCTGCTAGCGTAAAACTTGGTACAGTATGCCTCGGAATAGTCACATTACCGTATGATATCTCAAGCTAATGCTTTATTATTGAGGATATGAATTTAAAGAGTGCTTAAGTAAGGTGTAACATACTGTTAAAATATTTATTACAATTAAAGATATTATGATACAAATATGTTATTAATAAAGCTCTACTGTTATAAATGCCCATCATTACCAATTAATACTGGTAAGTGAAGATTAGAACATACAGGGTGAGGAAGCCAGAACAAATGAATGATAATGCCTATGCTGTTCTTCATCCGATGTACTGTACAGTGTGTGTGTGTGTGTGTGGCTTGACCTTAACTACTGTACCCAGGTGTTCACAGACATACAGATGGTACCTATCTATATCATCCTTTGGGGTGCAACTTGCACTCGCCCTCTATCAGTGTGCCATTAACGAAATCGTACAACACTTGCCTATAAGATATCAACAAAAGCCAAACTCTGACAAGTAACAAAAAAAATATTGAGAACTATGCAGATCTGTCTTAAAACTCCTCTATTACAGTATGCCTTGCTGGGCCCTTCATCCAACCACACATCTTGTCAATCATGCTCAGCAAAACATCCTTACTCTAGCCCAGCACATCTCTAAACTACCCTTCACACTGTTATTGAATGATTCCATTCTTCTAAACTCAGCATACAATAAAAGGCTTCCCTTACATTCTTTTCCTTCAATTTCTACACTCTTCTTCTTGGAATATTCATTTTAATCCTTTCCTGCACCTTTAAAGCAGTAAGCCATACACAAGCAATCCGTGCTGCAAGATACATTCTTCTTGGCAATAATCACATTACTAACAACTTTAACAAGCTCCCTATCTGATTTCCTGACAAGCAAGTACAGTACAGGTATGGGACCATTTATCTGTAGCAAAAGCAGTTCATTGACCTCAGACTGACCCACCACGACCAACTTCAGAGGTACCCTCCCATGCACAACATGACACCTAAGGTGACCAGAGTACAGTTTGGGCTGTAAAATGCTTAACCTTTACCCTCTGTACAGGTACACCAGCCCAGTAAATGCAGCAGATATGCAGCTCTGGTGTACCAATTGCCTTCAGGTATGTTTGTAGTAATTTTATGGCTGAATGCCCTTCCTATAACCATCCAACATGGTGTTGGAACAGCTAGGAAGGCAGGGTCTAAATTTTACATTTTATTTCTGCTATTCATCATATCTGGTGCTGTTTAGCTGTTGGAAACATTAAAATAATATACCTTGGTCTTTCACTTGGATGTTTATATCTTTAACAGAACATCAATGAAACATTTCATTAATAACAAGTACTGAAGAATAATGGTTCAGTCTTTCCTCTATAAACCTTAAACCGACCTTTGACATCACATGCAACCACTCTATACAGTATGTTCACTGTACACAAGAGTTAACCTGAAACCAAGGGTCACCAGGACCACTCAACACTAAAGCCTTGTACTGTACTCACCACACAGCCAGAAGCACAGCAGAACTACAAATGCTGGATCATCACGGGCAAACTGAGCCTTGGTCTCTGAAATGTGAGAGACAACAATATAAAACTAATCACTACAATAATTGATGAATGAGTAAAGGAAACTAGTGTGCAGTACATAACATAATATTAACACTCAACAGAAGGGAGGATCTCCTCAATGTGCATCTCAATGGAGGAAGATCTGGGAGGAGAATGTTTTGGCAAGGGAAAGATTAATGATAAGGAAGATACCTGAGTTAAAGCTTTTTAACTCTTACATGGCGAGTTCATTCAATAAATTACATATTTCTCACAAAATGTGCAAGGGGGAGGAAGGGGGCGGGGTGGCGTATTAAAATATGATATTAACCACCATTCTCTAGAAAAATGTGACTAGATTCCATTAAAGACATGAATAAAAAAAATGGAAGATTGTTGATGTAAAGACTAGAATTCAGTGTTCGATTTCATTTGGCACATAAATATTGTATAACTTTATTTTAACGAAAATGAACTGAACAAAATCCTACTTCTAAAGGGGGAAACTAAAATCATATTAAGCAACTTTTTAAAGAACAGTAAAGGAAATTTTTGGGCATAGTATTAAAATCTTGAGCAACTGTTGATCAAACATACTTACGCTTCCTGTACTGAAAATTTCTATAAACTTTCTGAGGAGATATAAATAGATACACCATCTGCCATGTTGCAAACTGGAAATCCATTTGACGGAACCTCAGGAGTCTCCGGAGGTACTTGTATCTTTTTGCTGCGGCCGTCATACAGTCGTGTCTGTTGGAATATAGTAATACAGGTAATAACAATAATAATGCGATACAGTACTACTAATAATAACAATAATAAAGCAATAGATGTCATGTTATAATTACAGAAATAGGACACTGTATAGAAGTTTTAAATTGCTAAACCTTATACAGTAGATTAAAGGCTGGGACAACTTCAGTAATTGTCACCACTAAGTCCCTTAAAGGAGTCTATAGAAGTATCGGTCACCATTTTAGGCAGAAAAATACTGAATCGCAACAGCACATCAACATCTGCACACCTTGCCTGGCAATTGGGTCGGTCAGAAAGAAAATCAGGCTTTAATCCATTCAGGTCCAACTGACTTCTATGGTACCCAATCAATGAGAGGAGGGAAGGTATCTGGGTTATAACATGGAATTTTAGAATAAATCCTTCAATTATGCCCTTAATGCCCTCCCAAAAAGACTCATATACCTGAAGCAGGCTAGGCAATGGCAGGGGGTTGAGATACCTGGAGGTGCTCCAAATGCTAATATGACGTACTGTACATCCCACTCGGTGAGTTAGCCCTACTTTAGCCATTGTAGAAAACAGGAAAACTAACTTTACAAAATCCCCACAGTCCATCATCGTAGCTTCCTCATCCAAATATCTGCCACCAAACATTTTGTTGATGACCATGCACCTCTTTGTAGGGTGGGCATTTAGGACATCCCATAAAGACAGGCCTCCCAATATGCAGTGCTTGAGATCATGAACCCTAACTCTGCAGTCTGTTTGTGTCAATTTAATAGCTGTCAATCAATTTATTTATTTATTAAAGCTTTGGAATCTGTACCCTCTAAGCTATAAGCCAATATCAATAATTACAAAAGAAAGTGTTTTGTACTGCCAAAACTGGGTGGAATGAATGGTGGGAACTGGCTTCAGTTTTCCAGGTAAGAAATGATTGTAGGACACTTATGCTGAAGGATGATGAGTTAACCCTTTGAGGACTATAATTTAACCCTTTGGAGACGATAATTTAACCCCTTGAGGATTGATGATTTAACCCTTCGAGGACGATGATTTAACGCTTTGAGGACGATGATTTAACCCTTTGAGGACTATGAATTAACCCTTTGGGGATGATGATTTAACCCTCCAGGCAACTCATGTTCTATATAAACAAGTCTACAGGTTGACACTTTGAGTTCCCAGGACCTTGCATTGTGTGACAAAAACTTTATCCTAAAAATCCAAAAAAATTTAGATGTAGGATTTTTCCAAGCTAAACCACAGCACCCAATCAGGGACAAGTGTTTCCCAGAAATGCTCAATTACAGGAGGTTTTCCTACTGAAGGGTTAAGTTAAAACACCATACAGGTGGGTGGAGCATAATAAACTGCAGTCACTAAATCCAATTATTCTGCCAACACATACCAAGTTACTTTTCCATGACCCTGCATTAATAATACTTTCCATAGAGATAAAATATTTATGATGATTATTTAAAAATTAAATGGTTACTCTTGTTTTCATTGTTTTGTCAGTCAATAGCTCAGCTCTAATTAACAATTTCTTCCTAAACAAAACAGTGCTGGAGAATTAGAACCTCTACGTAAAACATAATCAAACAATACCGGATATCACATTATCCACACTAACTTGGGTCAAAGTAGTTCATCTTACAACAGACATCATGAATAGGGCAAAATTCTAGGAAATACAGTATAGTGCTGTACTCTTACCTGGATCATCATTAAACGTATTACTTTTAGCTCACCATAATGAGAAAATGTTATATCACCAGTATTTAAATGATTCAATTACTGTTGTTACGTTAACTCTTCCTTGACTTTGAGCAAGAGCTTGTTTGTCTAAAAGAGCAAGCTAAAACTGCCATTCCTTTTCTTTTTCTTCTCTTTCCTTTTCATTTTCTTCTCTCTAATTTCTTTTTCTTCTTTCTGTCTCTCAAACATAAGTCCAGTAACTCAAACTGCCTCTGTTCTTTTTCTAGCTCAAGTCTCTTTGCCATCAAAACCTCTAGTCTCCTGTTCAATCAAAAGCAAAGCTTCGAATCCTAGAGTGTTATCATGCACTAACTCACTCAGTACCTTACACTGAACCTCTCTTTTCTTCCATGACTTTCTACATTCAACACTAAACTTAGATGCAATGGCTAACCAATCATCTTTATGTAATGTGGTCTTTTTCAAACATTCTACTGATGGAGTAGTAACAAATTCCTCTAAACTGAACTCAACAATGATAAATAATAAATACAATATACACTAAGAACACAGATATAATAACAGAACATAAACATTTATGATATAAAAAGGTTTGGGGAAATTCTCAACATGGAGCAAACCTCAACGGCATTTCTCACGAACAAAATTCTCTCCAAAATAGTGTAACCCAATTCACCCAATCTCTCTTTTCTTTCTTGCTGGAACTATGGAGCATTTCACTTTTGATGGATCACCTGAAGCTTAACCCCCAGCTTATTTCATATGATAATTAAACACCCTAAAACTACCTGAAAAGGTTATGTTAGGTTAGGTTTGGTTAAGTAAGCTTAGTTTTGGTTATGTTAGTGATAAAGTGGTTAATCTTTAGGTGCAATAAGCCGAGAGGGTTTATCTTCACGCGACTTCTTTTGGATTATCTTGGAAAGTCATGAACATCAAGGATAACGCACCATAACATTATCTGATGTTCCCCAAAATACTGTGAAAGAATTCTTCTGCTGGAGCTAAAGCACCCCATCATATGCAACAACTGACCTGTGAGCCACTGGTGTTGGAAGTGGGGAGCCTGTACGATAACTTAAGGGAACTGTGGTAGACCCTAAGCTGGAGGAGGGTGACTGTGCGCGGGTGGGTGGCGGAGAGGTCTGGTATTTATGACTCGTGCTGCTGGAATAACAAAAACTATATATGTATTTAAGGACTATATATCACTGACAACCAATATATTTTGTTCCTCTAAAAATTGAAAAGACAGAAAGGTTACTTGATAAAAGCCAAAGGTATTCTAAATTTTACATTATACATTGAATGAGGCACAAACAAAGTAGGTCTTACTGCACAGTTAGAAAAAGACCTAATCTAACTTAATTTTACCAATTTGGAAATAGTTATTAATGTACTATATGTTTCTAACTATACAATGCTCCAAATACCCTCACCTCCAAAGTCCAACAACTGCTACACTATAACATTAATCCAAAATAAGATAAACCTAACCTAACCTACTTATACTAGCCTAAATAAAAGGAAAATATGTCATCATCAGATTAGGTTGGTTCATGTTATCTAAAATTCATGATATAATTTAGCACTTGTTGGAAGCGTTCAGTTGCTGGCAAAGTCAACAACAGATCAAGTGGAAAAATAAAAGCAGATGGACATGTGGAATACATCTCTATTATTTACAGGAACTAAATCTACAAAAAATGAAATTCTGAAGGTAAGAAAGAAGTTGACTTTTATAAAGAACTACTGTAGTCTACAACAGGTGATTGAGGTGCACAAGACATATGAAGTACAGTCCAGTATTAACTTTCTTTTTTACTCACTAACAAGTCCTAAAGTAAATTGATAAAAAAACACCTGTTATTCTATAGATTCTCAGAGAAACAAGTAGCTGTCACAAAAATTAAATTAAATGTTACACATTCAAGTGAGAAATGTTCTAGAATGTAAAATGTTGTTTTAGTCTGGCCTCTGTTGCAGACAATAATCTACAAATAATGTCTCATAAAACCCTGTGTTGCAAACTTGGCAGTTTGACTTGTGATAATGCTTGGTTTAAGGCATAAACCTGAGCTCTTTTATTAAAATGAAAACTGCCAACCAATATCAGAGTGAATGATTCAATATAGCGAGTCATAACCAGACACAACAACTGGTGAACACAAGGCTCGTGACTCTCCTTCAGGGGAGTTCATCTTATTAACGTGCCTCTGCCACAACCTTCATCAAAGTATCAAAATTCATGGTGAAGCGTAATGAGCGGTAAACAGTGGGTGAGATACTGACCTCATAGCACAAACGTGAGTGAGTTTCCTGGTGAAGAAATAATAATGGTGTATCAAGACTCAGGACGGGTTTGTTTTCATCACTTGTTGGTGAACGGTTATACTCCGCTGTTGTCCCTCTTAATAAACACATAACTCATCTATCACACAATCTTTATCAATGAGTGTGATCAAACTAAAAATTTCACTTTCCCATATAATGCTTTTAATTTAATCCTTAATAATACAATAGGTTAAAAAATTAAATTCATATTGATTTTCTACCTACCAATTATATTTTAAAAGAGATTGGATAAATTCTACTCCAGGATTCTGCCAGCTGTCAACGTCACCGTCCTGCAGCAACACACAATATTGAGGACATATTACACGGATGTAATTTCCAGTGTTGTGTTAAGAATGATATTTCATGACACTGATTTAATTGTATTAAAATATACCCACGTGAAGAAGTTTAGTTAACGAGCTCCTAAAGTAATGAGTTGGCGTTCATTTGAGAGATTATACCAATGAATATATGCACAAACTATTTTTTTAGTAATATCACAGATCTATAGCTAATTTACGTGGATATAAACGTAATGATTAAAATTGTATAGTCATAAATAATTTACATTTATGTGAAGCGGTAACAACCAGAGTTGAATAGCCAATGTGGCTGACCTACATCATTATAAAGGTTTCACATATATTGAAAAGAGTAACGGGAATTATTGATCTTCACTATATTAGTCCAAGAAGGACAAACTATTTCCTCACAATATCCTTAGTTTGGTCACCGTTTGGTTTAACATGTCCCTAAATTTGTCTAAAAATAGAATATATTTGATCCTCTACTCCCAATTCGGATAGCCTGATGATTAACCTTCCTAATACTAATTTAACCCCACAGGTAGCATTAATCTTCAAGTGAAATAAACTGGGTGCCTAATATTCCGGCGATCCCTCGTACTATAACACGATTCATGTGGTCCTCCGCCTTCCTCTTCATTAAAATCACCCTTGAACCCCGAACTCTGTCTGACACTGCCCACTATACCTTCACACAACTACTCATCTCACAACAGGTCTTCACATCTCTTGTGTCTCTCACCACAAGGATGTAGAAAGTAACATTTTGCTCCACTAATAATATTTAAATCTGTAACTTTGTCATCTTTACCAAAATAATAAGATCACATGAAGATTAGACATCCCAGTTTATTTTCACCTTAAGATTAAACACCGGTAACATTAGGACGGCTTATCTTCAGGTGATATAAACTGGGTGATTATACCAGGTGATCCACAAAAGCTTGATTAGGTGACTTTCCCACGAGTCTATATGAATAGTAATGAGATACACAATTGGACCAGACCTAAAAAATGCCCTTGGACCTGACACACCCGTAGCCATATTTGACCTTTGACCCCTCAGCTGTAGCCAAGACTACATGTGAAATTTGCTCAGAGTAACTGTATATTTTGAGATTATGTTCTAGTCAGGTAAAGTTCACACACACACACACACACACACTGTACACACACATACTGTACTGTACATACACACACATATTTACCTTATTTACGTAATGACCACCCACTGGAGGTGTCCATGCCGAGAGAGAGAGAGAGAGAGAGATATATATATATATATATATATATATATATATATATATATATATATATATATATATATATATATATATATATATATATATATATCAGTAAAATCGACATACAAGTTTACATTTATAAGTTGTCTGTAGTAAATGACAAACACTTAAGGCTCACACGAGTGACTTTGGATGAATTGGGAAATATACAGTGTGTCCATAAATGATTACCCTAATTAAAGCATGAGAGCATACTGTTTTTAGAGTAATCATTTGTGGACACCCTGTATAATTAACCAATATAAGCATCTAATTGAAAAAAAAACTGGCGTGGCGGCGTCGGGACAGGAAAAATTTACCGTCCATTAATATCGTTCTTAATTTATGTAGTATTGTCAGAGATGTCATTCTAATTCAGGGTCACACACGAGGATAGCATGATGTTCCCTTTTCTCCCACCTACTGTACATTTGTGAGACGGACTTGTTGCTGTAAATGTTGAAAATAACAGCTATTGAGTCTTTTTTCAGCCTCACCGAGAACACATAACTTATCAAAAGAAGCAATACCAACCTTACTATTAATTCAAGATGAAATACAACCAAACTAATTGAAGAAATACATTGAGTTTGTTCATTAAGATCTAGAAATTCACTAAAGACGGTAAAACTGGAACTTGAAATAATAGACGCAAGGTTGATTATATCGAGGGACGCAGCTCCAGAAAGGCTAACTCCTGAAAAATGTCAAATTATCCCCACGAGGGTAATTTACAGTACTACTAATTGAAAACCTTGTGGTCTAAACACATGCTGAACTGTATTACTGCATAGTCTATATACAATGCCAGATTAATTGTACACTTGTTTGATGATTTTACTGAATTATTATTATTATCATTATTATTATTATTATTATTACTATTACTATTTCACACTGATTCATCTTGTAGAGACCGTACAGATATACAAATAAAAGTAAACAAACAGTTGGTTTATTGAACAAAAGACGGTTTATGGCAAATGTTAAAAAGACTCATTTCCATTAACATCTGTAAACACACAGCCGCCACAAACACTATCGTACCATTGTAAACATCTGTGAACAAACATTACAAAAAACACCTTTCAACTCGGCAAATAATCGTCTGACCTGTATAATTAAATCATACCTTTTCACATCGTTAAGGAAACCAACTGCGCAGATGCTAGCCATGACGATCAGCGAGTGAGTGCATGTGTTACAGGTGCCGGGAGGTCATCACGCACGTCGACTTAAAAAGAAGATATTTACGCAGGTGTCTTTAGTTGGTCATGTACACTGAAGCGCTGCTGCAGCTCGTCTAGTGGGGTGGGCCTTCCAGCACTATCTAAACACACCTGACTCTATATCAACCACATAAACACTTGTCATATACACATATAAACCATTAGTCATATATAAAGCCACGTTAGGGTGTGTACTCTAAGTCTTGTAATAATTATGACATAGGTTTCGTATATCGAGGCTGCGGGTCCATACTGTATATACTGTACATATATAAAGGTGTCATTAATAGTCATGATCAAGGTAATAATGACCTCACCTTCATAACACGGTTTTAATGAGTAAACATATCAGAATGTTACCCGGATAACGTTGAAACTACGCTACACGGCCGAGGGTGTTACCTTCACGTTAAGATTGATTCGATTTTTTTTATCTATCATTTCTACCACTTCTATCTACTTACTTGGCAGGCAGTGGGTGTGTTCTTTGTTACTTTATTACTACTTTTACTTTACTTTGCTTCAGTATTACTTCTACTTTATTCTCTTCGCCACTGGTCGGTTGCCTAGCCAGTCGTCCATGTCTGTTATACACTGTTGACAAGTACTGTTCATATATAAGTTCTGTTACACTCTGTTGGTAAGTATTGGACATGTACGGACTCTGCTACACGCTGTTGGCAAGTACTTTTTTTTTTTTTTTTATCCTCTTCGCCACTGATCAGCTTGTTAGCCGCTTGGGCGATCGGTCACGTCTCTTTTCCTTTATAATCTTCACCAAAAGGTCGGCTCCAGCCGCCCGGGCGATCGGTCACGTCTCTGTCACGCACTGTTGGCAAATACTGGGCATGCACCGGCTCCTGAATGTACCTGAACCCGCTCCAGTGTTGGTCAAGTCTTCTCTTGAAAGAGCTCACACTCGGTGCCGTCACAACACTTTCTGGCAGATTGTTCCAAGAGTTTACAACCCTCACTCCGAAAAAGTTTGCCCTCACGGTTTTCTGGACTTGCGGCTTCTTCAATCTTGAGCTGTGACCCCTTGTGGGGCGAGCGTCCGCCAGCTCCAAGTAAGGACACTGCTGGTAAGTATTGGACATGTACGGACTCGAGAATTTATCTGAACATGTACCAGTGTTGGTCAAGTCTGGTCTTAAAGGAACTCACACTCGATGCCGTCACAACACTCTCTGGCAGGTTATTACAACGCTTCACAACTCTCACTCAAAGAAAATTTACTCAGACAATTTACTATACTCGTGGCTTCTAGGGGGCCAGCCATCCACTACCTCCAGACATGAACTCTTGACTGGGCAATGTCCTGTGAGGTGCTTATAAACGTCAATTAAATAACCATTGCCCTTCTACAGTGTAAGCGAGGTACTTGAATGTATTCGGGTCCCTCTTTTGATGCTTTCATTCTAAGGGTGCTATGTTTAAGCTAAGGGTGCTATGTTTAAGCTAAGGGTGCTATGTTTAAGCTAAGGGTGCTATGTTTAAGCTAAGGGTGCTATGTTTAAGTTAAGGGTGCTATGTTTAAGTTAAGGGTGCTATGTTTAAGCTAAGGGTGCTATGTTTAAGCTAAGGGTGCTATGTTTAAGTTAAGAGTGCTATGTTTAAGCTAAGGGTGCTATGTTTAAGTCTATGATGCTATGTTTAAGCCAAGGACGCTATTTTTAAGCTAAAAGTGACATTTTTAAGTTAAGGGTACTATTTTAGCTAAGGGTATTGTTTAAGCTAAGGGTGTTATGTTTAAACTATATGAGAGAAATCACTAAGCTGGGTTGATGACGTAATGGGGGAAGTAGTGACGTCATGAAGCTAGGCTGGTGACGTCAATGGGGACCCAAGATTATAAATGGAGGAGACAGGTGTTCGCCGCGTCATACAGCTACCAGACACCTGCCAAGATGGTCACACAGACGCGTCTCCCGCTACTGCTGGTGGTTGTGCTGGCCACTGTGGTAAGTGGTGTAGTGATGGTGATAGTGGTGGTGATGTAGGTGACAGTGGTTGGTGGTGTAGGTGGCAGTGGTTGGTAGTGTAGGTGGCAGTGGTTGGTAGTATAGGTGACAGTGATTGGTAGTATAGGTGACAGTGATTGGTGGTGGTGTAGGTGACAGATGTGATGACAGTAAGAAGTTGGGTCGTGTCAACTTCCATAAAACTAACGAGATGAAGGAGGCTTAGTACACCCCCGTCTTCTGTAGCGAGTCACTGCACACTGTCTTCCTCTTAACAAGTGAGGAGCCGCGTCCCTCACCCACGACCATGTAAACAGACACCGATGGACCAGAGTCTTCGATTAATTGGGAACTATCAACCAGCTTATAAGGGGGGGCGGGTGAGGTGGGGAACACAATATGGAACAACTCTTGGGTGGACCAGCATCCTGTCAAGAGGGGAGAGTAACCCACTATCCGATGAATGGTACAAGGGACACTCGTATCATCACCTGTCTGGCCATAAAGCACCACAGCAGGAACACACTAGTATGAGCTATATTGGCGGATATTTTGAGTATCGGTACAGAGGACACAAACCCAATTACTGCTGGTTAAACGGTCATATGGCAGGGATCGAGCCCGAGACTACATGCTTGCGAGGCGAACATGCTGACCATTACACACGATAGTTTCTAATCTCAGGTTCTCACACTACAGGCTTCCTCCACTTGTCCAAGCGACTGGTTGCAGGGGGAGGATGTGTGTATGTGGGTGAGTAGCAACAAGACGAAATGGTACATTGCCTGGGAAGTATGCAGGAATATGGACAGCCACTTGGGTTTCATCGAGTCTCAACAGGAAAATGACTTTGTGGAAGGTGAGTTGTGTGGGCTTGTGATAGGTGAGGTGCGTTTGTTTATACCACTGAAGTTATAACCATTTATACCACACGAGTTTCCATGCTGGTTGAGTCACATTATAAATAAAACGCATTTTTCTCTATAAATCAAATAAGTTTCCAGAATCACTTGATGAATCTTGATAAATAAAAAGATTTATTTCCATACATTAAACGAGCTTCCATGTTTGTTGATTCACAAGGTAAATAAAGCAGTTATTTATCCATGAGACTCTCCTCCGTGATGGTTGAAGCCTTTCTTATAATCCTGGTGGCAGGAGTGTTGGTGGCGCTCAACAAGTCGGAGGTGTGGAGCGGCCTCAGTGACCTCAAGGTGGAGGGTTCCTTCGTGTGGTGGGACGAAGAGGCTGTCACCTATACCAAGTTAGTGGCTCATAGATAAATACCTTATTTACAGTATATCCACAGGCTATGGAGTAGTCGATATTGCTTACATGCTGTACAGTACAGAAGCCAAGTTTGTAAGATAAATTTTTAGCAAAAAATTGGGGTATTAGTTATACAAGTTAAATATTTTGAGAGGTTGAAATCCCTGGATGATGGAGGGTCAGTATCGTCCTAAAACACAGGAATGTTTACCAACTAGGACTCAAATAAATTACATTTGAATTAAAAAAAATCCAGTAACCCGAACCAAGACCTAACCAGGGGCAGATTGTGGGTCACATCACGTCCCAGTAATGAGTTTAGTGAGGCTAAAATTTCAACAGGTAAAAATCAAATCAAATGGGATTTAAGGAAGCTCAAAACAGGAGGCTGCAGTGTTAGTAAAACATGAACTTAATAATTGGTTCAAAGTTATACAGGGAGTAAGACAAGGCTGTGTTCTGTCTCCAACATTCTATAATATATACCCATGATTCTTAATGAGAAAAGTTCTAAGTGACAATGAAAGATTAAATATTAATCGACAATTTCCTGGGTTCTCAAGTTTCGCAGACGGAGAGCCTAGTGCGAATGGTCACACAGGGAACGACACCGATGAATACGCTGACCAAGACTGTGTGGCACTGAAGCACTCTAACAATTTCAAGTGGAGCGATGAATACTGCTTCGAAGACTTTTAGTGAGACTTTTTAAGGGTTCATTATATTTTGATTATCTGAAGTTCAAAGATGGCTGACGTGGCATTGATTTTTTTTAAGGACATTGATATTTCACAATTATCTTTACATACACACATAAACCCACACACACGAGAATAAAATATATATCATGTCAACTTTGAACCCTTGATAAAACTTATTATTTGTCTTCATCTGTGAACACCGGACCTATAAGGGAAGTTAGGTTAAGTAAGATTAGCTTCCAGTAATTAGACCTGACGTGGAAGGATTACGTTACATTAAGTTAATTTTTTCATATATAAAACCTCAGTAAGGATTTTGCCTGGAAATTAATGCACGAGTAAAAAACCTGCTGTATATAATAGACCCAATTTATCAACCCTGCGAAGACTGCAGTGTTTGAGTGTGTCCATCTGTCCACTGCCTGCAAATTGCTATGTTTGGTGAGTTAGATGATTGTATATTTGCCTCCCTACCCAGCTGCCCCAGTGACTTAACCTCCTAATTCTGCACTACAGTTACTTCTGTCGTATGGATCCCAGTGAGGAGTAATGGTCGACGATTCTACCTGCCTGCCTTCATGGATGACTCTCTCTAAACGGTATAAAAAATTAGTTGAGTTTACTGTACGCTAAACACACACACACACCAGCATAATATTTTACAACTAATCAGGTAAACAATGATGATTTCTATGTTTATCCCACAGCTCGACTGGTGGATGGTAGACGATGTGAACCACTACAAAAAGTACCGAGAGGATGTGAACCACTACATCATGCACCTAGAGGATGTGAACCACTACAACAAGCACCTAGAGGATGTGAACCACTACATCAAACACCTAGAGGATGTGAACCATTACAAAAAGTACCTAGAGGATGTGAACCACTACAAAAAGTACCGAGAGGATGTGAACCACTACATCATGTACCTAGAGGATGTGAACCACTACAACAAGCACCTATAGGATGTGAACCACTACATCAAGCACCTAGAGGATGTGAACCACTACATGCACCTGGAGGATGTGAACCACTACATCATGCACCTGGAGGATGTGAACCACTACAACATGCACCTAGAGGATGTGAACCACTACATCATGCACCTAGAGGATGTGAACCACTACATCATGCACCTAGAGGATGTGAACCACTACAACTTGCACCCAGAGGATGTGAACTACTACAGCATGCACCTAGAGGATGTGAACCACTACATCATGCACCTAGAGGATGTGAACCACTACAACATGCACCTAGAGGATGTGAACCACTATAACATGCACCTAGAGGATGTGAACCACTACATCATGCACCTAGAGGATGTGAACCACTATATCATGCACCTAGAGGATGTGAACCACTACATCATGAGGATGTGAACCACTACAACTTGCACCTAGAGGATGTGAACCACTACATCATGCACCTAGGATGTGAACCACTATATCATGCACCTAGAGGATGTGAACCACTACATCATGCACCGGGATGTGAACCACTACAACTTACCTAGGGGATGTGAACCACTACATCATGCACCTAGAGGATGTGAACCACTACATCATGCACCTAGAGGATGTGAACCACTACATCATGCACCTAGAGGATGTGAACCACTACAACATGCACCTAGAGGATGTGAACCACTACATGCACCTAGAGGATGTGAACCACTACATCATGCACCTAGAGGATGTGAACCACTACATCATGCACCTAGAAGATGTGAACCACTACAACTTGCACCTAGAATATGTGAACCACTACAACTTGCACCTAGAGGATGTGAACCACTACAACAAGCACCTAGAGGATGTGAACCACTACAACATGCACCTAGAGGATGTGAACCACTACAACATGCACCTAGAGGATGTGAACCACTACAACATGCACCTAGAGGATGTGAACCACCACAACATGCACCTAGAGGATGTGAACCACTACAACATGCACCTAGAGGATGTGAACCACTACAACATGCACCTAGAGGATGTGAACCACTACAACACGCACCTAGAGGATGTGAACCACTACATCATGCACCTAGAGGATGTGAACCACTACATCATGCACCTAGAGGATGTGAACCACTTCATCGAGTACAGTACAGGATGTGAACCAGTATATAATGCACTGACATTTACGTAAATTACATATAAAATTATATTGATAAAAGTGAGAAGAAGAAAAAGAAAGATAATGGAGAAAAGATAAAGAGCAAAAAAGAAAAAGAAACGAAGAAAGAATATGAAAAAGAAGAGAAGGAAGGAGAAGCAACTGAAAATTTCCTATAATAAAACAAAAACTCTTATACAAATGAATATTTCCATAAAAAATATATTGTATAACTCTGTACAACTATATAACTATACAGCGAAACCTCTATTAACGGACTATATGATGATGCAAGTCCGTTATATCCAAGGTCCTTTAGATGTAAAACCTCCATATAACGGATTACATGGAGAGAGAAGTAGTCCGTTATATAAATGTGTCCAACTGAAATTAAAAAAAAACATTGCGTGACTATTACGGTAATTGATATGAATATTTGTAAACTATTTAATAATTACATAGATAAATAAAATGTATTAGAGAATGGAAAGGTGATTTTTGATTAAGTGAAAATAAAAAGTTAAAATATTGACACTATCTTAAAATGTGTGTGTGTGTGTGTGTGTGTGTGTGTGTGTGTGTGTGTATGTGTGTGTGTGTGGAGCTACTGACACACACACACATGCAATCAAGGACCTTACACACACACACACACACACCAAACCATCTACTTACTATATTAACTCATGCAAAATCCTTAACCACCTTCACTAAAGTATGTATGTATGTATGTATGTATGTATGTATGTATGTATGTATGTATGTATATCTATTATCTAAAACATATGTATTTTATCATTTTTATATCTATACTCGCCTCCCATTTTCTGTGAGTTCTTCCCCCGTTTTCTATGTGGTGTGGAGGAAGGGGTAACCCAAGCATGTCGGATGAATGATAAGGTGAGAGTGGCGAAGACAAGTGTAGAAAGTGACAAGAAAGTGCTAAGACAGTAAGTACACACAGTTCTATATGCGTCCTGTGATATATTTCCTCATTACCTGACGGCCAGAGAAACGTATTTGGTTCACCTGAAGATTTTAGCCCACTCATCTTATTGCAACTTGAGATTAAACAACTCTGACGCTAACCTAACCTAACTCAAAATTGATTCTAACCTAATTTAAACTAATGCAAACTTAACCTTATCTAATCTAACACTAACCTAATCCAATCGAATCTAATGCTAACCTGAGTTAATCCCCTCCCACGTATAGCGTTAAAAGGTGAAATAAACTGGAGGACTAATCTTATGGTCCACGTGTACACTCAACTAAAGGCTCAGATCACCAAAGACGCCATTTGTTACTCACGTAGCCCTTGAGAATCCAGCTTTGAGTCGTAGGTTAATTAAATGAATCGGTTAGATACGTTTTCATATCTTAAAAGGTCAAATTTTAACGCACGAATTATGATTCAATTTTCTTTTTTGTAGATTAAGTTAATTTTCACTTACGAGGAATAACATGATACGAGTCTTTAAAAATTTATCCTTAATTATAGTTTGAAGTAAGTCAGATAGGTTCTCACATACGAGGTACTGTATGTGTAGAGAGGAGGGTGGTGACAGTGGTGAGGGAGTGTGGTGACAGTGGTGACGAGGTGGTGACAGTGGTGAGGAGGTGGTGATGTGAGGGGGTGAATGGTGACAGTCAGGGGACACTGTCATCGTGACTGTCACAAACCAACCTCTTCACCTTCCTGACTCTGCCACTCCTCACCACTTGCAGATTAAATGGGTCCCAGTCTTAACAGGCCCCAATACTAATACCTAGTCATACGGTCCTCAGTCCCATTAGGCCCCTTTCTAATCTAATAGTTCTGAAACATATCAAGATAAGGGCACATTTTAAAATATACTAATAAGGGGGCGTATCAGTGTTTGGGCCCCATTAGACCAGGAATTTCTTCAGGGCCCCTAGTCGTCCAGGTCCTAGTGATAGAGTCTGTTTGTGCCTGCATGGGGCTCGTTAGGTTAAACACACACACACACACACGCAGAGCTGGACACAAGAGCAGTTTCGGTCACGGTAAGTTCTCATTGGTCAGGGAGGTTGAAGTGTATGGGCTGTGACCAATGATAACTACGAGACTCAGCGGGCTTGACGAGAGAGAGAGAGAGAGAGAGAGAGAGAGAGAGTAAAACATTGATTAGTGAAGTCCAGTCAATATGTAAGAGTATATAAAAAGTATTAAGCAAGAAAGTAGTAAATAAGGAAGCAAAAAGTAAGATATAATTAAAGTATATGTGTGTGTGTGTGTGTAGTGTGTGTGTGTGTGTGTGTGTGTGTGTGTGTGTGTGTAGGTGTGTGTGAGTCGTTTGCACTTCACTGCCTTCATATTGCCTCTATATTAAATGGTGAGCAGTACAAAGCTGTGTGGAGCTGTGCTGCTAGGCTCCCACCACCACACACCACCACCACACACCACCACACGCCACCACCACACCACCACACACTACCACACACACCACCACACACTACACACACACCACCACACACACACCACACCACACACACCACTACCACCACCACACACACACTACCACACCACCACACACTACACACACACACACACACCACACACCACACACCACACCACACCACCACACCACCACCACACCACCCACACACACCACCACCACCCACACACTACCCCACCACCACACCACACACACACCACCACACCACCAGACACTACTACCACACCACCACCACACCACCACACACCACACCACACCACCACACCACCACCACCACCACACACCACACACACTACCACACCACCACACACCACACCACACCACACCACCACACCACACCACACACACCACCACACACCACCACCACACACTACACACACCACACCACACCACCACACACCACACACTCACTACCACACCACCACACACCACCACCACACCACCAAACCACTACTACACACACCACCACACACTACCCACACCACCACACACTACTCCACACCACCACACTACACCCACCACCACCACTACACACTCACCACACCACCACACACACTACACACACACACTACACCACCACACACTACTACCACACCACCACACTACTACCCACACCACCACACCACCCCACTACTACCACTCACTACTACCACACCACCACTACCACCCACACACACACAATCACAAACCACACCCATCATTAACACACACACGCAAATATATTTAAAGACCGGGAAAATTTGTACAATATACGTAGGGCGACCTTCAGGTGAGGCACGTGTGAGCCTCTGGGAAGTGGTCAGCACAGGTCACAGGGGTCAAGTGGGCGGCACACAGGTTCACAAGGGTCAAGTGGGCGTCACACAGGTCACAAGGGTCAAGTGGGCGTCACACAGGTCGGCGCGGGCGGGTCAAGTGGGCGTCACACAGGTCAGCAAGGGCTGGCGGGCGTCAGCACAGGTCATGGGCTGGCGGCGGCACAGGCCGCTAAGGGCTGCGGCGTCACAGGTCACAAGGGCCACACAGGTCACAAGGGTCAAGTGGGCGTCACACAGGTCACAAGGGTCAAGTGGGCGTCACACAGGTCACAAGGGTCAAGTGGGCGTCACACAGGTCACAAGGGTCAAGTGGGCGTCACACAGGTCACAAGGGTCAAGTGGGCGTCACACAGGTCACGTTACAAACAGACGAACACGATGTCTAGTCTAGATAATTGATTATCTTTTAACTTGAATCATCTCATCTGATGATTAGCACCCCAGATTATTTTTACCTGGAGATTAACCACTCTGACGCTACCTGGGGAGTTATGTTAGCTTAGGTTAGGTGAAGTTAAGTCAGCGTTACGTTAGGTTAGTTTAGGTTAGGTTAGGTTAGGTTAACGCTAGAATAAGTTAGGCTAAGTTAAGTTAGATTAGCGTTAGATTAGATAAGGTAAGCGTTATTTTAAATTAGCGTAAGATTAGGTAATGTTAACGTTAGATTAGCATTAAGTTAGCGTTAAGTTAGGTTAAATTATCGTTAGGTCAAGTTAGGTTTAGCGTTAAGTTAGGTTAAATTGTCGTTAGGTCAGGTTAGGTCAAGTCAGGTCAGGTCAGGGCAGGTTAATCTTCAAGGTATCACAACCACGGTGTTTGTATTACGTGTACAGTGAAGCGAAACTGACGAGGTTACTGTATGTATTTTAACAAGGCTAACAAGGACACGTTAAATAAACCACCACCATCACCTACCACACACCACCACCATCACCTACCACACACCACCACCATCACCACCACACACCACCACCATCACCTACCACACACCACCACCATCACCTACCACACACCACCACCATCACCACCACACCACCACCATCACCTACCACACACCACCACCATCACCTACCACACACCACCACCATCACCTACACACACCACCATCACCCACCACACCACCACCATCACCCACCACACACCACCACCATCACCACCACACGCCACCACCATCACCTACCACACACACCATCACCCTACCACACACACCACCACCACCACCACACACCTCACCTACCACACACCACCACCATCACCCACCACCACACACCACCACCACACACCACCACCATCACCTACCACACACCACCACCATCACCTACCACACACCACCACCATCACCACCACACAGGCTTGGCATTCTTAAGTGCCTCATTAATGTTCTAAACTGGTTCGTATTTCGTGTCTTCGTGTTAGAGTAATAATAATTCGTGGTAAGGAGCCAGGTGGGTGATGTTACCTGACACGTAGATCACTTATCCACGTAATTACCTGTTGACACAACTATGGGACTACCTGTAGACGAGTCATTTTATTCTACCTCCACCGGACGATTTTATTCAGCTTAGAGGAAACCTCCCGCAGCCAAGGGGTTAAGATTAACTATTCAAATGCTAATCTAACCTAATGTTAACCTAATCTAATTTAACTTAACCTAATCTAATATAACACCAATCTAGTCTAACGTAATCTAATATAACGCTAACCTAACCAGATATAACTTAAACTAACCTAATCCAATCTAACTTAACTTAGTCTGATATAACACTAACTTAACCTAACCTAACCTAACCTAACCATCAAGACAGCGTTAGGGTGTTTAATCATCAGGTGAAATCAACTGGGGTGGTTAATCTTCAGGTGATGCAGCAGTAAGTAAAGGATTTTATTTAATACGACTAAAGCAACTGTTGGTCGTGTTGACATACAGTACCTGCCTCCTCGCCACGTATACTGAACAAGGAAACATTTTGTGTTGTGTACGAGGCAAGAGAACAATTAACAATCACAAACACAGTCATTGTCAGAGATATGAACAATACAATATTGACGTCATAAAAAATAGTAATGAAAATATATATAATAATAACAATAATAGCAACGCTACCACTACTATTAAGGATAAGCTAGCATTAGGTTAGGTAAGGTTAAGTTTGGTTAGGTATTGCTGTTACATCATCACCAACAGCTGTTACATCACCACCAACAGCTGTTACATAATTACCAACTGCTGTGACGTCATCACCAGGTTAGAGTAGGTCAGGTCAGGCTAGGTCAGAGTAGGTCAGGTCAGAGTAGGTCAGCTTAGAGTAGGTCAGGTCAGATAAGGTTAGGTCAGGTCAGGTTAGCTTAGAGTAGGTCAGGTCATGTTAGCTTAGAGTAGGTTAGGTCAGGTCAGGTCAACCTAGGTAAATAAGTCTTAATTCATACCTTCCATTCCTTATTTAATGCGTATTATGTTTGCTTTTTATATCTGCTTCATTTTCTTGCTTGGCTTTGTACACAACAGAGATATATCAGGGGTTTTAGGGGGGTGGCCGGTCCCTAGCCCCCCTGAATGTGTTATGTTCTTATGGGGGTTTTAGGGGGGGTGGCCGGTCCCTAGCCCCCCTGAATGTGTTATGTTCTTATGGGGGTTTTAGGGGGGTGGCCGGTCCCTAGCCCCCCTGAATGTGTTATGTTCTTATGGGATTTAAATGCTTCGATAACCATTGATTCACTAACCAACGACCCTTCACAGTCAAGTCCCTGTGTGCGTCGGTTATTGAGGTATACCGAGGAGTTTCTTTTTTAACTCACAACATAAATACCGAGAATTTTTTAACTCAAGATAATTACCAAGATTTTTTAACTCACAAGATAAATATCAAAATTTTTAACTCAAAACCTCAAAAGCCACAAACACACACACACCCACAGCCTACCTTCCCCCCTCCACACCCACAGCCTCCTTCCCCCCTCCCCACACACACAGCCTCCCCCTCCTCCCTCCTATACACACACACACCCAGGAGATGACAGAGCAGAGAAGGAGTGTATAATTAGAGTGGGATATAACATGAAAAGACGGAGGGAGGAAGTGAGAGGCCAAGATGAAAGGCGGAAGAGATGGCACTGGTTGATAATGGAAGACGGGTTCTCCTCACCTGGGCTACGTTACACCTGGGCTACACGTTACACCTGGGCTACACGCTACACCTGGGCTACACGTTACACCTGGGCTACGTTACACCTGGGCTACACGCTACACCTGGGCTACACGCTACACCTGGGCTACACGCTACACCTGGGCCACACACACACCTGGGCTACACGCTACACCTGGGCTACACGCTACACCTGGGCTACACGCTACAGACAGACAGACAGACAGACAGACAGACAGACACAAATACAACCACACAGATCACAAACAAACAGTCAGAAATATACAGACACAGAAACAGACACGCACACAGACACGCACATACATTGCAGACAGATAGACTAATGGCAGGTCTTCACGCTATAGATCTCTCCACTGTTATTTAAATATATCTCTATATAAAGTCGGTTTGTTGAGACTAAAAGATATATTATTTTGAAGTTGTAGATGAAATTGAGAGAGAGAGAGAGAGAGAGAGAGAGAGAGAGAGAGAGAGGCCAAATAAGAGTGATAGACACACACACACACACACACACACACACACACACACAGACACACACACACACACACACACACACACACACACACACACACACACACACACACACACACACACACACATTTATACTTAGAATTATTCAAGTAAAATTCTCACTATTTAGAAATATCTGCAAGTATAAAATATGAATAATAATGTCATCAAGATTTTATTGTACACATTGAAAGTTGATAGTGTGTGTGTGTGTGTGTGTGTGTGTGTGTGTTGTTGTGTTTTGTGTGTGTGTGTGTGTATATGTGTGTGTGTGTGTGTGTGTGTGTGTGTGGGAAATGTCAACAGTACATGGGGTCACTAACTCACGCCCCATCCCTAACACACACAGGTTTAGCTTGAGTTAGGTCAGGTTAGGTTAGGTTATAAGACACTGCTTCATAATAATCACTGACCTATTCTATAAAAAACACATCGTCACGGTCTCCCATCACTCATAGCCTGGCTGACGGACGCTCTCTAGCCGCATGCACAGGTAAATAACACGAGAATCATCAGAGAGAAGTTAATATTTAGCCTGTGTTGTTTTACCTGTTGGGGTGAGGTGAGGTGAGGAGCGGCTAGAGTGGTTACCCTGTCGTTAATAAGGTATGCACTGGTCAGAGGGTCAATGAAAGCGTCTATCTGATTGGCTGTTTTACTATCCAATGAGAGATGAGCCCCCCAGTCAAAACATGGCGCACATAACACAAACATATCAAAGGTATTCACTCGCCAATGTTCCAAAATGGCCTAAACTATATAGCAGTATAGCATTTGGGAGCCATAATTGTTTTTCAAAAATGCTCGAATAAATGTACCTGTGTTACCTATTGACGTGAGACAACGGTACCAGTGCTTAGGGTCACCAGGTACAATTATGGCGAAACACAAGGGAAAAAATAAATTAAAGACACACACACACACACACACACACACACACACACACACACGGCCCAGATACATAAAGGTCATTACAGTAAAAAATATATATACCTGATAATTAGTGAAGTTGTTGGAATGTAATCAAACAGGCGTTACTTATGGCGTAGAAATTACACTGTGACTATACTTCAATAAAATACGTTCACTTAAGTAAGGTTTAGTCTCTGTGTAGTTTGGACGCCATTTTGGGTATTTATTCTTATGGTGTGTGTGTGTGTATGTGTGTGTGTGTGTGGAAAATCTTCACTACCTTCATCAAGTCTGCGAACAGGTGTAAAGCGAACGTATCCAGTTAGAGTCTCAGTGTAGTAATAATGCTGTTCTTATTTGGGTGTTTAGTTTGTAACCTAACCTAACCTAACCTAACCTAACCTAACCTAACTTTACCTTAACCTGACTTGATTTGGCCTGATCTAAACTAGCCTAACTTAACCTAACCTAACCTAACTTAACCTAACTTAACCTAACTTAACCTAACCTAACGTAACCTAACCTAACTTTACCTTAACCTGACTTGACTTGGCCTGATCTAAACTAGCCTAACTTAACCTAACCTAACTTAACCTAACCTAACTTAACCTAACCTAACTTAACCTGAGAGTGAGGTGTGGTGTGGGAGTTCCGCTGAGTAACCTTCCTTAATGAATGAAAAAGTTTACCTGTACCTGTGCCTCTACACCTGAGGCGGCCTCTACACCTGAAATAGGAAACATCTGTGGCCATGGTTGTCGAAAGAATGTTATAAGATGGTCGGTGGTGTGTGGTGGAGTATGGTGATTATGGTGGTGTGTGGTGGGGGGTGGTGTGTAGTATTGGTGGAGGGAATGATGACAGCAAGCCAAGGTTTTCCAGCAAGTGGCAAATGACGTGTTGAGAGAGAGAGAGAGAGAGAGAGAGAGAGAGAGACGAGAAACAGAGTCAGTTCAGCGAGCCGTCCACCGCTGCTGAAATCTGTATAAAAGCGACATCATTGGAAAGTATGTTGGGCTGTCGTGGGTGGGGGTGAGGAGGCCCTAGCTGCCACATATACCATCAACCTCACAATAATTCGCCTCTTAAACAAACATTATTACTTATTCCAACAACGGGTAACTGTAACTCATGACTATTGGAACTGTGTCATCAAGGTTACCAAAACATAAAGACAGAGGAAGATAAAGTTTGTAAATTAAGGAACTGGTAACTGGAGGAGAACCCGGCAAGGTTTTAAAACCCAGCGAGGAGGGCGAGACGGGGAGTTTCACTACAAACTCCGAGGCGGCGACACACAGTAACCTGTTCTTCGTTTTGTTGTTTGTGTATTATTATTATTGTGTTCATCATGGCCGAGAAGGCGGATATGCCGGGGGACACTGTCTCTCTCCCACCCACCTACGCCCCTTCAGAGGCCTACACAGAGTCCCCTCCCCCGGTAAGTACAGACCTGATAAACCTTTCGTGTTACATTTATCACATCACCTCAATATTAAACACCTCACCTTATATTTCACCTCTAGATTAACCAACCTAACCTAACCTAACACACCCTAACGTAACGCTACCTAACACAACACACCCCGACCTAACGTAACACTAACATAACCTAACGTAACACTAACATAACGCTAACATGACCTAACGTAACACTAACATGACCTAACGTAACACTAACATGACCTAACGTAACACTAACATCCAGCTAACATGACCTAACGTAACGCTAACATGACCTAACCTAAACTAACCTAGTCCCACCTAACACACCCTGACCTAATCCAACGCTAACATAACCTAACACCACCAGATAGAGTTAGGGTGGTAAATCTTCATGTGAAATAACCTGGGCTGTCTAATCTTCAGGTGATCTTACTAACTTTTCTTTTTTCTCTGTCTCACATCTCTCTCTCTCTCTCTGTCCCACTCTCTCTCTGTCTCACCTTTCTCTCTCTCTCTGTCCCACTCTCTCTCTGTCTCACATCTCTCTCTCTCTGTCCCACTCTCTCTGTCTCACCTCTCTCTCTCTGTCCCACTCTCTCTCTGTCTCACCTTTCTCTCTCTAGCTCTCTCTTGGTAACTTAAACAACGTGTCTTTTCTATTTTGCGTGACGTCACTGGTGTAAGCTTTCTCTCCCAGCAGTGAAAGCGGGATCACTGCTCCGCCTCTCGTTTATATAAGTAACATAATTCTTCACATCCTCAATCTACCAACCCGAGAGAAATTCTGAAGCACACATACATACAAACTGTACATACATACATACATACATACATACACACATACATACATACATACATACATACAAACTGTACATACATACATACATACATACATACATACAAACTGTACATACATACATACATACATACATACATACATAAACACATATATACATACATACATACATACATACATACATACATACATACATACACACATACACACCCCTCACACACACACACACATATACATGCATACACACATAGACACACATACAGGCATGCACTCATACAGACACACACACATCTTACAATGTATATACCACTTTCTTGTATGTATGAGTGTGTGGGTGGAGGTGAGGGAGCAGGAGACAGATATTTACCCAAACCTTACTCGACCTAGGCTGACCTACTGCAACCAAACCAAACCCAACCCAACCCAACCAACCCAACCAAACCCAACCCAACCCAACCCAACCAAACCAAACCCAACCAACCCAACCCAACCCAACCCAACCAAACCAAACCCAACCTATTCCTTCCCTCAACCGGATGTGACAGAGTGGGTGAGACTTTCCTTGAACTGGTTAACCTCGGTCTTGTTCCTCCATCACCACTACCGCTATCACCACCACCACATCATCACCACCACCACCACCACCACATCACCACCATCACTACCACTATCACCACCATCACCTAACGTCATCTCTACTACCATTATCATCACTACCACACACACTACCACACACACACACAGACACACCAACCACACACACACACACACACACACACACACACACACACACACACACACACACACACACACACACACACACACACACACACACACACACACACACAAGACTTACGAGACTAAACATCATTACTCACTCACTTAACACTATCCAAAATAATCGTGACTTTATTAACGACATAACTGGTGTGAGAAAGAACTCAAATCTCTCAAAAGTCTATGTATGTGGTAGGAGTGTGGTAGGTGGGTAGTGAGTGGTAGGGGTGGTAGGGTGTGATGTGCAGGTGTGTGTGTGGTAGGGTGTGTTGAAAGAGAGAGAGGAGAGACAGTGGATACAGGAATACAGTGAATCACATCATGAATACAGCAATAAAAAGGTGACTCATACCACCGTACTAGACCTTCAATGTGACGAGGCACTGTGTGTGTGTGTGTGTGTGTGTGTTGTGTGTGTGTGTGTGTGTGTGTGTGAACAATAGTACAAACTCACCTTCAGGAACAATAAAATCTGCAATCAAACCTGAACAATGACGCTTTGTAACCCGTGAACAGGTGGGGTGGGGGAGGGTGATAGGGGTGAGGGATAAGGGTGAGAAAGGGGTGAGGGGTGAGAGGGGGTGAGAAAGCTCTTAGGATGAGTTCTCCTTTCTATCTCTATTTTATCTTTTTTTTGACGTCACAAGTATTATTTCGTCTCTTATCTCCCTATATTTTCTCTACAATCTTATTCTTCTCTTTATATATATCTTTTTTCTTCTATCTCTCTCTTCTTCTCTCTCTGTTTCTATGTCTTTAACTCTTTCTTTATCCAGTGAGGCATACAAAAAAAAGAAGAGAGAGAGAGTTGAAAGCGCAAGAGGAAAAAGTGTAGCTGTTTTCCCCACGTGGTGAAAGTTGATGATGGTGTCTCTCTCTCTCTCACGCTCTTTTCACATCACTCTTTCTCTCTGTTTATCTTGTCTAATTCTCTCTCTCTCTCTCTCTTTGTCTTGTCTAGTTCAATCTCTCTCTCTCTCTCTCTCTCTCTCTCTCTCTCATCACCACAGAGACAAGAGCGGGCTACCACTCCTCTCACTTCCAGGTACATTAGAAAGTTCAAATCTCCGACAGGAAATGGCAGCGACTTGGGGGATGGGGAACCTCTCAGCACCTGGGGAGATCTGTCAGCACCTGGGGTAGATATGTCAGACCTGGGGTAGATCTGTCAGCACCTGGGGTAGATCTGTCAGGACCTGGGGTAGAACCTGTCAGGACCTGGGGGAGATATGTCACACCTGGGGTAGATATGTCAGACCTGGGGTGAACCTGTCAGCACCTGGGGGAGATATGTCAGCACCTGGGGTAGATCTGTCAGACCTGGGTAGATATGTCAGGACCTGGGGTAGATCTATGTCAGACCTGGGGTAGATATGTCGGGACCTGGGGTAGATCTGTCAGCACCTGGGGTAGATCTGTCAGACCTGGGGTAGATATGCAGGACCTGGGGAGATGTCAGGACCTGGGGTAGATCTGTCAGACCTGGGGTAGATATGCAGGACCTGGGGTAGATCTGTCAGGACCTGGGGTAGATATGTCAGGACCTGTAGATCTGTCAGGACCTGGGGTAGATATGTCAGCACATGGGGGAGGCATGTCAGACCTGGGGGTAGATATGTCAGGACTGGGTAGATATGTCAGGACCTGGGGTAGATCTGTCAGGACCTGGGGTAGATCTGTCAGACCTGGGGTAGATATGTCAGGACCTGGGGTAGATCTGTCAGGACCTGGGGTAGATCTGTCAGGACCTGGGGTAGATCTGCCAGCACCTGGATAGATCCAGACCTGGGGTAGATATGTCAGACCTGGGGGTAGATATGTCACACCTGGGGGTAGATCACACCTGGGGAGATACAGGACCTGGGGTAGATATGTCAGACCTGGGGATCTGTCAGGGACCTGGGGAGATCTGTCAGCACCTGGGATAGATCTGTCGGGACCTGGGGTAGATCTGTCAGACCTGGGGTAGATCTGTCAGACCTGGGGAGATATGTCAGCACCTGGGAGAATTCACAGACCTGGGGTAGATATGTCAGGACCTGGGGTAGATCTGTCAGCCCTGGGGTAGATCTGTCAGCACCTGGGGTAGATATGTCAGACCTGGGGTAGATATGTCAGACCTGGGGTAGATCTGTCAGACCTGGGGTAGATATGTCAGGACCTGGGGAGATCTGTCAGCACCTGGGGTAGATATGTCAGACCTGGGGTGATCTGTCAGCACCTGGGGTAGATCTGTCAGCACCTGGGGTAGATATGTCAGGACCTGGGGAGATCTGTCAGCACCTGGGGGTAGATATGTCAGGACCTGGGGTGTGACACCTGTAGATCTGTCAGCACCTGGGGAGATATGTCAGCACCGGGTAGATATGTCAGACCTGGGGTAGATATGTCAGCACCTGTAGATCTGTCAGGACCTGGGGAGATCTGTCCAGACCTGGGGTAGATCTGTCAGCACCTGAGCGACTCATTTTATTATTACTATCAGTAGTAGTAGTAGTAGTAGTAGAGACACACGTAATAAAAATACCACACTACCACTTTTTAACACACACACACACACACACACACACACACACACACACACACACACACACACACACACACACACACACGACCTCCTCAACAAAGACTACATCATTATTTTGGCAATTTCACCCACAAGCTACAACTTACTTATATGTATAATAAGGTGTAGGAAATTACTTATACTTTGTAAGTGATTGGTAAGGTTAAGTTTCTTGTAAGTGAGTAATGAATATACGTGCCCCAGTGTAGAAGTGGTTGGCCTTGAGGTGTGTGTGGTGTGTGTGTGTATATATAAAACAACACATGAGTCATCTTGTTTGTGCCATGCGGATAAGAACATAAGAAAATAAGGAGTCTGCAATAGGCCGGTTGGCCTGTGCATGGCAGCTCCTGTCGAGAGTTACTACCACTCTCTATCATCCATGAATCTATCTAGCCTCCTTTTAAAACTTTCCAGCGTTCCCGCACTTACTACAAAGTTGCTAAGCTTGTTCCACTCGTCTACCACCCTATTTGTGAACCAGTTACTTCCTATCTCCCTCCTAAACCTAAACTTATCCAACTTGAATCCGTTGCTCCGAGTCCTATCCTGCTCGGATATTATAAGAACTTTATCTATATCCCCTTTATTGATTCCTTTCACCCACTTAAATACTTCTATCATATCTCCCCGCACTCTTCGTCTTTCTAGGGAATGCAAATTTAGTTTCTTTAACCTATCCTGATATGGAAGGTTTCTAAGTCCCGGAATCATTTTCGTCACATGTGTGTGTGTGTGTGTATACATAAAAAAACACACACATGAGTCATTTTGTTTGTGCCATGCGGATAGGACAAACATGTGTGTGTGTGTGTGTGTGTGTGTGTAGAGCGAGGCGGGCAGGTACGGGGCGGCACGGGGCAGTTAAGCCGGGTAGACCTGTGGACGCTCCATCAGGGTTTAATCTTTGTATCCAACATCCCTCTCACCTTCCCTCTCACTCTTTCATGACTCACCTCACCTCACCTCCAGCACCTTCCCTCTCATTCTTTCCTCCCATCCTTTTCCTCTCACTCCTCCCCTTCTAGATATTTCTCAACCTTTCCAGACAACTCTCAGTCTGTCTCAACATTTCTCAGCCACTGTAACCACCAGTACCACATAACAACAGTAGGACAACAGAAGAGCCACGCCCAACAGAATCAACAACAACAGTAACCATAGCAACAGAGGTCCATAACAGAGGTGAACACAATAACGGGAGCAGCAACACACACACACACACACACTTGAGTAAAATCATCATGGGATTCTCAAGGCCAGTCAGCCCTTCAGACGTCCTGAGCCTTACGTAAGAGAGAGAGAGAGAGAGAGAGAGAGAGAGAGAGAGAGAGAGAGAGAGAGACCTAACTAAACTGACTTAACCCTTTGAGTCCTGATGGGTTTAAGTCATCGTAGTCAAGGGTTTAAGTCATCGTAGTCAAGGGTTTAAGTCATCGTAAACAAGGGTTTAAGTCATAAGAACATAAGAAAATAAGGAGTCTGCAATAGGTCGGTTGGCCTGTGCATGGCAGCTCCTGTCGAGAGTTACTACCACTCTCTATCATCCATGAATCTATCTAGCCTCCTTTTAAAACTTTCCAGAGTTCCAGCACTTACTACAAAGTTGCTTAGCTTGTTCCACTCGCCCACCACCCATCGTAATCAAGGGACTAAGCTAAAACAGAATTAAACTTACGATCAATTTAGGAAACGATATTTTACTCTTATTTAATTTTCTGTCTAAGTGAACGTATCTAGTTAAGGTAGAATCGTATGGGTAAAATGTTGATGATATTTTTAGAATGATAACTTTTGTGTTTTAACTTAAGTCAATCATGAGTCTTCAGTTACGAGAGACATTTAACCGTATATACTAGACTTTGTCAATCTGGTATCCCTCTTCCCCTCTCCTCCCTTCTTCTCTTCTCTTCTCTTCCCTCTCCTCTCCTCTCCTCTCCCCCAACAACAGGCAAGGCCAAGCAAGTAGAAAGATTATCTGGGTCAAATAAGCTTCACTAATCATGTATTAATTCAACACCATGAAGTAATGAGAATACCTGTTAAATCAGTTGCTGTCCGTACGTAAACAAAATGGTCAGGTGTTAGTTTGTCTGATGCAGTCCGTATATATATGTAAACAAAGTCATGTCTTATCATTGGTCCATTTGTGGCAAGTGGGCGGGGCTCGTTGATCGGTGGGTTACAGACGCATATGTTAACTTTCAAGCACTGGACACCCCGCCCGTGTACTGAGGCTGGGCGTGGTGGGCGTATGGGGGGGGAGGGGGGTAGTGGTTTAGTGGGCGGGGTATGTTGGTGCAGGTGAGCTTATCGTCATGTAGGGCGGCGGCTGTTTCCTCGCCTCTGTGTACCTCTGCCCTTACACACACACACAGAGACACACACATACAGACACACACACACAGACATACATACACACACACACAAAACCCCTCCCCACACACGCAGATATACTCACACACAAATATATATACACACATACATAAACAAATACACACACGCAGCTACGTACGCAAACAATAACTTAGCAACACACACACACACACACACACACACACGCACACACACACGCACACGTAAACATCCTGACCACACACCCACAAGGTAAACAGTAAACACAATACAAACAACGCCACAATGTCGACCACCATTAAAAACACCTCCACCTCCCCTCACCTCCCCCACCCTTCTTCCCTCTCCCCCACCTCCCCTTCACCCCTCCCCCCTCCCCCCACCCTGTGCCTCCCCCCAGCGTTGCCTGTGGGTTCACTAAACTTGGCAGGAAAGAGTGTCTCCTTAATTGGCCTTGCTGCTGTCCTACAACTTAATTACTGCACATTGGAAACTTCTCTCTCTCTCTCTCTCCACCCTCACCCTCTCTCTCTCTCTCACACACACCCTCTCTCTGCCTCTCTCTCTCTCTCTCTCTCTCTCTCTCTCTCTCTCTCGTCCTCCACCCAGCCATCACGGCTCCTTACCTGAGGACAGTTGAAATCTCTCCGTTAGAGCGTGGTGGTCAAGGGTCTGTTCCTTTCTCTTCTTTACTGATTATTAAAACACCCTCTTCACCACACACACACACACACACACACACACACACACACACACACACACATTAACACAACACCATAACTCAAGAACATATCCAGTCACTACTACAGCCCTCAATTGTTATGTTTACGATCAGTAGTTAAGAGGTCAAGGTGACTAGCAGGAGGTAGGGTAAGTTGATGGGGGGTGATGAGGTATTAAACCAGGGAGGGAGATAGGTATAAGTCAGTGAGGTCAAATAAACAGGAGAGATGGGTGGGTGGTGGGGGTGGAGTGAACCAGGGGAGGGGGTAGGAGGCAAATTGATGGGGGTGATGAAGGTAAACTCAGGAGGGAGAATGGGTATAGGGTGGTGAGGGGTCAACGACAGGCTAAGGTCAATATAGGTCCAGATTACACATCATGGTTCCTCTTCACACATATAAACAACAATAACACGAACCGTAAACAAAAACACTTCATATAATAGTAGTAAACAAACAACAGCTGTATAAAGTAAACAAAAATAGACATATAGGTTAGGTTAGGTTAGGTTAGGTTAGGTTAGGTAGATTCTTAACATGTTCACTTACGAGGTATACTGTATATTTATCTAACGACCCTTTGTGTATCTCTACCTGGTGAGCCGGAACTAGGAGCAATAACAACACCCCCCCCCCACACACACACACACCATCACTTACCACACACACACACACACACACACACATCACTTAACACACACACACACACACACACCATCACTTAACACACACACACACACATACACCATCACTTAACACACTTACAATTGATGTTTGACTTACAATGTGTGTGTGTGTGTGTGTGTGTGAGGGATTGTGGTGGGCGGTGTGAACCATGAAGCCTTGAGACGATGGCCGTTTACCGCGCCCTAAAAATGCCACATGAGAAGGTCAGCTAGCGGACACCACCACCAACACACCATAACACACAACCACCACTACACACCACCATAACACCATCACCAAACGCCATACCACACACCATAACACATCACCATTACACACCTCCACCACACACCATAACACATCTCTAACACACCATAACACAACAACAACACACAAACACACTATAACAGTAACACCACCACACACCATAACACCACCGGCGAACAGAAATAAATTCACAGGGAAAAAAAAGGTCACAATTTTAGCCTGGAAAAAAGTCAAAGGAAAAAAGTCACATTTTATTGTAATATCACTTATTAACTGACAATACATGACTTACATAAGAAAATAAGGAGTCTGCAATAGGCCGGTTGGCCTGTGCATGGCAGCTCCTGTCGAGAGTTACTACCACTCTCTATCATCCATGAATCTATCTAGCCTCCTTTTGAAACTTTCCAGCGTTCCAGCACTTACTACATAGTTGCTAAGCTTGTTCCACTCGTCCACCACCCTATTTGTGAACCAGTTTCTTCCTATCTCCCTCCTAAACCTAAACTTATCCAACTTAAATCCGTTGCTCCGAGTCCTATCCTGCTCGGATATTATAAGAACTTTATCTATATCCCTTTATTGATTCCTTTCACCCACTTAAATACTTCTATCATATCTCCCCGCACTCTTCGTCTTTCTAGGGAATGCAAGTTAAGTTTCTTTAACCTATCCTGATATGGAAGGTTTCTAAGTCCCGGAATCATTTTTGTCATTCTTCGCTGCACCGACTCTAGTGAATTGATTTCCATTCTATAATAAGGGCACCAGAACTGAACCGCATAATCGAGGTGCGGCCTGACTAGCGCAAGACTTGCACACGTTGACAACACAATTTATATATGATGGCATTACACGTATGTTAGGTGAGGTTAGTGTTTTTGTCTGTGACGTTTTTTCTGACTTTTTTTTCCTTGTGACCTTTTTCCTGGATTCACACCACCACCACACCTCCACAACACACCACCACCACCATAACACCACACCACCACCACACCTCCACAACACACCACCACCACCATAACACCACACCACCACCACACACCACAACAATCCAATAACACGTGATAAACACCCCACTAGGACGATCGTCTGTCTTCTGCGATTTAACTCAACCCAACTCAACTCAACCCAACTCAACCCAACCCAACCCAACCCAACCCAACCCAACTCAACCCAACCCAACTCAACCCAACCCAACCCAACCCAACCCAACTCCAGCACCCAGCCCCAACCAACCCAGCCCAGCAACTCAGCCCTAACCCAAGCCCCAACCTAACTCAACCCAACTCAACCCAACCCAACTCAACATAACCCAACCCAACTCAACTCAACCCAACTCAACCCAACCCAACTCAACCCAACCCAACTCAACATAACCCTACCCAACTCAACCCAACCCAACATAACCCTACCCAACATAACCCAACCTAACCTGACACATGGCCACAAAACCAACAATAAGTGTAAAGCCTAGAAAACAGTGCGTTAATGTTCGAAATAAGGCGAACAGAGTATTGGGTTTTATATCTAGAAGTGTAAGTAACAAGAGTGCAGAGGTCTTATTGCAACTATATCTTGCGCTGGTCAGGCCGCACCTCGATTATGCGGTTCAGTTCTGGTGCCCTTATTATAGAATGGATATCAATTCACTAGAGTCGGTGCAGCGAAGAATGACAAAATGATTCCGGGACTTAGAAACCTTCCATATCAGGATAGGTTAAAGAAACTTAACTTGCATTCCCTAGAAAGACGAAGAGTGCGGGGAGATATGATAGAAGTATTTAAGTGGGTGAAAGGAATCAATAAAGGGGATATAGATAAAGTTCTTATAATATCCGAGCAGGATAGGACTCGGAGCAACGGATTCAAGTTGGATAAGTTTAGGTTTAGGAGGGAGATAGGAAGAAACTGGTTCACAAATAGGGTGGTAGACGAGTGGAACAAGCTTAGCAACTTTGTAGTAAGTGCGGGAACTCTGGAAGTTTCAAAAGGAGGCTGGATAGATTCATGGATGATAGAGAGTGGTAGTAACTCTCGACAGGAGCTGCCATGCACAGGCCAACCGGACTATTGCAGACTCCTTATTTTCTTATGTTCTTAATACAAACAGTGAATGAAGACCTACACAATATACATGATATGCATACATAATCCATACATACAAATTACTATACATATCAGGTCTATCTAACGTAAATATTGAGCACAAACTTTTCATGAGGTGAATAATGATGAAGATATGAATAATTTATGACAACAGATAGCGCGGGGGTCATTCACCACGCCTCACTCACTACAATGCTGGCTTTATACATTGTTCCATTGTACAACTACACTGTGTTCTTTCTATTGTATATTTGTAGTGTTACCTCCCACGTAAAGCACCATTGTAATTCTTTACCATTGTACAACTACAGTGTTCCTTCTATTGTAATGCACCACTGACACCTCCAATGTATACCTGCGCTGTTGTTGTTCCACTGTATGTATTTTACAGTGTACTGATACTGTTCTGCTAGTGTACAAGTATAGTGAGTTTGGTCCATTGTACATTGGTAGTGTGCTGAGTGTTCCATTGTACAGCTCCAGTGTACTTATGTAGTGTGTCTCTGTATTGTGGTAGTTTCAGTCGTTTCACTGTACACACTAGACCACAGGTGTGTACATTCACTCACGCTCCACACTACCACTTGTGTGTATATGTCGATAAGGTCACAAAAGGTCACCACCAGTTCAGTGCCCCGGAAACATGTGACAGCCGGTGACCTGGGCTGACCTCCCACCGGCTGCCCTTGACGATTCGGCTTCACTTTCATTCCACAAACGCACGATTTCGTAATAATTTGTTAATCCTCGAATTCGAACACCGCAAGAGGTCACGACACACGTCCACAGTTTGACAGATAGCAGACAATCTTTTCCTCCATCAAGTTTGAACTCCATTAAATACACATAATATACAGTTTTTTAACGAGGAAATTAATCTTGGGAGAGGATCGAGGCATTGTGGGAGGAGAAAAAAGTGAATGTCGGGAAGCGCCGGGGAGGAGAAAGTGTGTCAGCAACAACACACTCTCCGATTTCCTCCACGCGATCGTGACTTGGACTTCGGGGGACACTGCCCTCGTGTTTTGTTCTCCACACTTGCCGCAATAAGCTTTACCTTGACAATATTAACGAGATGAAATCGAACACAACGCCGTAAATAAACAAACGTCACTAAATATATGAACAAGTATAATCGGGACTCGGAAAGTTTTTATTCTATTAAAATCGTCAAACAAATTCACGCTGGTTTACAATTTATTAAACAAGTTAGATATTTCTTCAATATAGATCACCATATAAATCCACAAAGATTCCCTATACACCAATACACACACTGGTCCAGTACACACATACAGTACAGACATACACACAATGGGGAAACACTTGAATATTTCTGGGTCATCTGTGGCCGTGTGTGTGTGTGTGTGTGTGTGTGTGTGTGTTTTTCCTTGTAAACCCCGAAGAAGAAATTTTTTTTTAGGGGGGTTGAGTGGAGTTGTTGATGTTTTTACTGTGATGAACTCACTTGTGGGGCCGCCGGTCGATGACTTGTACGAAGGTGAGAGAAAGTGATGAGGAGTCAACCCCCGCCTGACACACACACACACACACACACACACACACACACACACACACAAAATAACGTACAATACAAAATTCCCTAAACCACTCTTGTGATGAGCTGGTGACACAACAGGATTAAGCTATAACCGCTACTGCCACAGGTGTTGTAAAGTCAACTCAGGTGTACAAGCTCCAGTAATGATGTGAGGTAATACTGGACTATTCGGGGTCATGGTTGTTTGCCAGTTCATTCACCTCAGTCGTTTCATTTACACGTATTAGGTAGTTGAGAGCCACAGGTGAGGGTCATATGGGGGGTGGGGGGAGGGGAGGGGAGATGACGTTGTTGTTGTTGTTGTTGTTCCGGGAAATATTTGATGGCTTTGTTATTTATCCTTGGTTGAATTGACTCACTGTTTGTCATTGTTTATTTACCTGTGTTCTCTTTGTACACTGTATAGTTGCAATATCCATATACATGTTGAATCAATGTAAATTTGTTTTGTTTGTAGATTTTACTGAATAAATATTTATAGTACATACATATCTATCTTTAGGGAAAAGAATAGATTTTGGTGTACAGTACAGAATACAGTACTAACTAGGTAGGGACTGTACCACGCACATACACACTTACACAAACACACACAAACACAAACTCTCAGTGAGGGAGACACGTGTTAAGCAAAAGGTGTTACTGCAGGCACCTCTCCTCACCTCACCACCAGGTAGACATCAGCTGATTTAGTTAACTTGGTCAGCAGTTAGCACATATTGTGAGCTGGAGTATTGTGTCATGCCATACTCGCCTGACAGTCATGGCACTCTGACTGTCATGTGTTTGTTAAGACATTCATGACACTGACTGTCCACCAATGTCCACTCACCTGACAGTCACACATTACCTCCTGGCAAGAGAAAGTTATCACTGACCTGGTAATGGTGGTGATGATAGTGGGAGTGGTGGTGGTGATGATAATGGGAGTGGTGGTGATGGTGATTATGGGAGTGATGGTGATGATAGTGTGGTAGATGGTAGGTCAGTGTCTCATGTTTATCATAAAAGAGAGTGAAAGTGGGTGTTGTGTGGACTCAGTTTATTTCATGTACACAGAGACAGAGAGACAGCGTGGCCTTCACTTCCCCAGCTGTAGACTTAGGTACCTAGCCACAGAGGGGTGAACTGGGGGCGTCCCGAGCCGATGTACCCTTACAAATACATAGTAACAAAGATATAACATAAATAATTACAAATATACACATAATTCCACACACACACACACACAGCCAACACATACATTACAGACACTCACACACGTATCACCCAGTAATTAAACAGGTATACATATGCTGACATACCTACATAATAAGAGGTGAGGGGGACTAACAATATTATACTAATAACAGTATAAAAAAAATCTGGGTTAATTGATACATTATTACAGTGCTATAAATGTTGCCTCATTTTGGTGTGTAATTGAGAGTCCCAATAAATGCGAACATCCGGTACATTATTATTATTATTATTATTATTATTATCTCGCTTATCATCAAACTCACCCGAGATCTTGGCAAAAATCAACATCTGTATCAAGTTTCAGTTACATCCACCAACTACCGCAAGAGTTATCGCAGTGACAAAACAGAGTGATCAAGGCCACAACAGTGCGCGATAACACGGTATTGTTGATAAATCCTCGGCGGGGCTGTTCTTGTGTCACGTTCACTCCGCTGTTGTAACCCAAACAGTGAGACAAGTTGGGTGTGTTTAGGTTTTATATATACAGACACACATACACACATATACACACACAGAGGGGCAAGTTTCAGAACAATAAGCTTCCTCCTCACACACACACACACTCCGTCATCAGGTGTCGCTAAATGATGCGTTTATCCAGTTTCAATCAGACTGTAAACAACTGCTAGACACTTAACACTATCTGGCGTGTACCTGTGAATCAGTGAACGGTGGTTTTTTTCATACAAATTATATCAGAATAACATGAAAAGAAACACTGTATAATACAAATAAAAATCATAATATTTTGTTTTGAGTATATTGATATTTAAATCGCGATCCCCTTACCTATTTCACCCCCAAGTAGATAATTTTGTCTTTCGTTAACAAAACGGTAAGTTAAGATCGCGAGAGAGTTTAAAGAATGTCAAATAAAAGTCTTGGACCAGTTAGTAAACAATAGCGTCAATTTTCAAATGAAAATTCAACTTTGATGCAAATACAATTAAAAGAACTCGTGTCGGCAACGTTTTTGTTTACAGGAGTGTTGCCACTTGATGTGCCTGTATGTGAAATAGTTTGATGAGCAAAATTTAATCCTTTTACTGTGGTCCACAGCTCCGTCTTGCCGTGGTCCACAGCTCCGTCTTGCCGTGGTCCACAGCTCCGTCTTGCCGTGGTCCACAGCTCCGTCTTGCCGTGGTCCACAGCTCCGTCTTGCCGTGGTCCACAGCTCCGTCTTGCCGTGGTCCACAGCTCCGTCTTGCCGTGGTCCACAGCTCCGTCTTGCCGTGGTCCACAGCTCCGTCTTGCCGTGGTCCACAGCTCCGTCTTGCCGTGGTCCACAGCTCCGTCTTGCCGTGGTCCACAGCTCCGTCTTGCCGTGGTCCACAGCTCCGTCTTGCCGTGGTCCACAGCTCCGTCTTGCCGTGGTCCACAGCTCCGTCTTGCCGTGGTCCACAGCTCCGTCTTGCCGTGGTCCACAGCTCCGTCTTGCCGTGGTCCACAGCTCCGTCTTGCCGTGGTCCACAGCTCCGTCTTGCCGTGGTCCACAGCTCCGTCTTGCCGTGGTCCACAGCTCCGTCTTGCCGTGGTCCACAGCTCCGTCTTGCCGTGGTCCACAGCTCCGTCTTGCCGTGGTCCACAGCTCCGTCTTGCCGTGGTCCACAGCTCTTGCCGTGGTCTTCTTGCCGTGGTCCACAGCTCCCGTCTTGTCCCGTGGTCCACAGCTCCGTCTTGCCGTGGTCCACAGCTCCGTCTTGCCGTGGTCCACAGCTCCGTCTTGCCGTGGTCCACAGCTCCGTCTTGCCGTGGTCCACAGCTCCGTCTTGCCGTGGTCCACAGCTCCGTCTTGCCGTGGTCCACAGCTCCGTCTTGCCGTGGTTCACAGCTCCGTCTTGCCGTGGTCCACAGCTCCGTCTTGCCGTGGTCCAAAAGCTGTTGGGACAAGTTCTTGCCGGGTTCACTTTCCCTTCCCGCACGAGCGAGACAACGCCCTGGTGCTCGCTGGCTCAATCTCTTCCTTTGTTGATGATTGTAAACACCTGCTTCTGTTGTTGATGGGAGAATAAACCTTCTAACAAAAAATAATCCCTTTAAAGCTTTCTTTTCCTGACAACAGCACTTACTTCCGGTTTACATTTCAAGTCGACGCTTTGTACTGAACCTTAAAGGCATGTCGACGTTTTGTATGCACCCTCTAAAAGCTAAGCTGGCGGTTTATTTTCTCGGCTGAGGGCGGACCAAAAGCTTAACAATAAGACCAATTCGTTCCTCTTTTGTGTTATTCTCGCCAAGAATCGGTATTTAAGAGCAGCCAATCACAGGCAGCCGTTCATAAAACCCACCGAGGCGACGGTCTAACTCTCAAACGCTGAGTCATGTACGGGAGAAATCGCATTTTAGAAAGTTTAAGCTTAAAATGTAGATGGTTAAACGACTTGAGAGAGCACCTGTAATATATTTCGACACTCATTCCTTTAATGTAATCCAGTAACTTCTATATTTCAGCACTTACCTGTAATATATTTGAGTACCTCCAGTGATATATTTCAGTAATAATAATAATAATAATCACTGGTCACCGTGTGTGTATGTCACCGTCACTCAACATGCAAATGCCAACTTCCTGGTTATGGCGTCATACGTTACGTAAACAGCACGACTCCGCCAGTGTAAACATTCTCTCTCTCTCTCTCACACACACACACACACACTCACACACACACACACACTCACTCACTCTCTCCTTCTCATTTGTTTTGCCGGGACCGTATTTCTTATTTTTTACTTTACAAGACCGTATTTTCTTGACCAATGAGAATTTTATCCACGTAATAAAGTATAGAAGCTTTTTCTACCAACCCCCTACCTGGACTACAAATGACATGTTATAAACTTGTGTTGTAACCAATTATCACAACCGTAATAATTCTAGACAAATATTACATTCCTATTTACAAAATGGGGGCTCGTTACAGCTAATACTCCTAATAATTACCCCTTTTCTTCATTATTAATTGTGAATGACAACTTAGTGTATTTAATATAGAGTAAATAGACAAATACATTATAACCTTAGTTGTTGTGGCACAGTAATACAAATAACAACAACAACAAGTAACTCACGGTCTGTTGAACTGATATAATGTTTATATTAGACTTCATAAACAAATTGTCTTGATTAAAATGCATTAACATACCTATGAAAGATGAACAATGAAGTTCAATATAACACACTCGGAAAATTATATTAACATTTACTGAACTGAGAAACTAGGTTAAGTTGTTTGGGGATTTCTGATCGCTTCGCCTTTCGGTTATTTCGGCTGTATTAACTGGGAAAATTATATTAACATTTACTAAATACCTGAGAAAATTTTTACCATTTACTGAACTGGGAATAAACTACATTAATATTTACTGAACAAGTGAGAAATTATGTTAACATGTACTGAATTGGGTAAATTACTCAAATCTACTGTAAGCTGATATCAACTTCAAAAGGCTAACTCGTTATTTAACACAAACACGATGACCAAGTGAAAGTAAAACAAGATAACTGATAATGGGTATAAGTAAAAAAAAAATAATAAAAAATGTCACAATCTTAAAATATTAAATTTAACCGGTTAGTGGTTCTTATAAATGTTAATGAGTCTTAAATGAAATTGGATACTCGTTCATATAAATGTCATTAAGCTTGTGATAAACCTAATAACTGTTTTTAGTCTGACTGTGAGGATGCCTAGTTACTGTAGTTTGTAGGTGAAAAAGCCTAGTTACTCATTCCCAGCCACAGACTCGATCCTTTCCCTTATAAACGCAACGCTCTATGTAAACTTGTATGATGATTTTACTGAATATATACCTATCTATATCTCTATTCATCTATCTATATCTATGTATCTATCTATCGATCTTTGTATATCTATTTATCACGTAGGATCGTTAGGTTAAGTTAGGGTGTTAGCTTAATTCCGTTTAGGTTACGTTCAATTAGATTCAGTTGTTAGATTTGGTTAAGTTAGGTATGGTTGATTTGTAATCTCAGGAGAAAGTCTAGTTAAGTCGTATTATTAGTAGTAGTTCTGAAGCAGTGTTATGAGGTATAGGTAGCAGGTGACCCAGTGATTAGGTAGCCCACACAATCCAGCCCAGTCCAGCAGCAGTTAGCGGTGAGCGACGGTGACAGGCGGGGTGACTGGACACTTTCACTGGAGCATGAAGAACACACCGTTATAAAAACACTAACCACTAGTTTCCTTATTTACTGTGGAAATTAATTTGTGTTTAACGTCCGGTCAGCTGTTAGGTTTATTTACGGATTCACTTCATTATTCTAGAAGCCGGATTCACAAAAGGTTCGTAATTGTGTGTCCGAACGTATATCTAAATGGCAAAAAAATTGTAAATGTCAACAAACTTACACATTGACTTTACAAAAACTAGTTACATTCACTTAGAGACAAAAAATAATTAAATAAAACATACGCATTAAATCTTTTTAACCCTGATATCTAATTTTGGAATTTATCAGTATTATAAAAACCTTGGAACTATAACACAGTAGAAAGTTGCACAAACGTCTTCTCTTATCTTGTATTAAGAAATCTTGAAACAAACTGTAAGATTTAAAAGTTCCGGTAATCACGCTTCTGTTGCCACCATGTCTCCGCACCATTAATAAACTACAACTGTGTCACGGTCTCGTAAGTGCGTGAAATCAACCACTCAGAAATGTTGGAAATGAACGTATTCTTGTGGCAACGAGATCTACGTCACTCTGAATCATAGAGTGGATATCCGCCCTGGAGAAGTCTCAGCAGTTTCGGGAGAATAACATCTTAGTAAACTTAAATACTGTTGATGTTATGGTCACAGCTGTACCCAGGCCCATCCTTTAGGGGGCGAACAGGGGCGACCGCCCGTGGCCCCGCGCGTGTGGGGGGCCCCGCGGGGCACAGCACTAGACCCAGTGACCTCGGACACATTACCCGTTGACTGGATAATCTGACCTGACGGCTTACGCCACCATCGCAACCGTGACCTTACCATCCATAGCGTCTGTCCCATGGGGGTTGGTGGGGCCCCGCAGTGGCTGAGTTGCCCCGGGCCCCGCACCCCCCTAGGAACGACCCTGGCTGTACCTATAGTCTATTAACACCCACACTCATATGTCAACAATGTGTACATCTTGGGAATGGTGAGAAAACAACACAAAGTGAAGTAAAGATGTTTACCTCTTCATACACGTTTTCTTTAGTTAGTTTTCCCTCAAAATTCTTGCACAATCATCTTCATTATCTCCTAACAACATTGATTTAAACATTACATACAGTACATCGAGTTTTATATTACATACATCCATTCATCCCAGTCTCTGCCTCCCCCTGATCTTCCTACCTTCAACTTTGTCCATTCACATTTCTGCTATTATCTCACCATCCCTAATTATATGTTCAAATTATCTCATTTTCCTTACTCTATATTTCAAGTTTTTGCCAATCTTAGTACTTCGTTTGTTTTTTGTCAGTGTTTATTTATTCCTAACATTAGCCTTTAACATCACAAGGCCTTCAACCTCTTTCTGGTGTCTGCTGAAAGTGTCTACGTTTTTAACCCCTACGATCATATATAGCAAATTACAGCAGGGGTAGATAAAAGATGGGGGTAGATTACAGTAGGGGTAGATTACAGTTGGGGTAGATTACAGTAGGGGTAGATTACAATATGGGTAGATTACAGCAAAGGGTAGATTACAGCAAGGAGTACCTTGAGTATAGAGACAGGTTAAAGCATCTTAATTTGCACTCCCTTGAGAGACGTAGAGCGAGGGGCGACCTGATAGAGGTGTATAAGTGGAAGGCAGGGCTAAACAAAGGGGACATTACAAAGGTACTCAAACTATCCAACCAGGAGCGAACTCGTAACAATGGTTTTAAATTAGACAAATTTAGATTTAGGCGTGAAATAGGTAAACACTGGTTTGGAAACAGAGTAGTGGATGAATGGAACAAGTTACCAAATATCATCATTAACTCGAATACGCTGAATTGTTTCAAACATAGGTTGGATGCTCATATGAGCAATAGGGGTTGGGTGTAAACGGGACTGCCCAGCATGGGCCAATAGGCCCGCTGCAGTTTCCTCCATTCTTATGTTCTTATGTTCTTAATAGGGGTAGATTACAGCAAGGGGTAGATTACAGCAAGGAGTAGATTACAATAGGGGTAGATTACAGCAAGGAGTAGATTACAATAGGGGTAGATTACAGCAAGGAGTAGATTACAATATGGGTAGATTACAGTGGCAGGTAGATCACACACACACACACACACACACACACACACACACACACACACACACACACACACACTCATCCCGGATCCACATAACAATGAATGACTGCAGGAATGAATGAACACAACCAAGGCATCACGTCACCAGGCACCTCCTCGTAACCCTTCACAGTGAACGTTCTGTTATCCTAGTGTCTTGTGACCTATTCCCAACATCCTGTACTTTCCGTCACCCTGAACTTTCTCACATGATAAATTAAAAAAAGATTACAAACACTTATACACATCATGTCTAAGAATAGTATCATTTTCCTACTAAGATTCTTGCCTTGGGTATTTTAGGTCTGTAGGATTACCTGTAGAATAACCCCCCCCCCCAGCTTATTTTACCTTAATTCTATCTGGGGGTTAATTTAGGGTGGATTATAATAGATTTGGTTAGGTTAGGTTAGAGTAGAATGGATTAGGTTAAGTTAGATTACATTTGATTGTTAGGATAGCGATAGGGTGGTTAATCTTAAGGTGATCCAATTTAAGTGCACGTATCTAGTTTTCGTAGTGTCAGTGTCATTTAAAGGTTATTTCTGAATACATTAGAGACCTTAGTATACACATCACAGAGACCTTAGTATACACATCACAGAGACCTTAGTATACACATCACAGAGACCTTAGTATACACATCACAGAGACCTTAGTATACACATCACAGAGACCTTAGTATACACATTACTTAATACAGTATTACACATCCCTTAGTACAGTATACACATCACTTAATACAGTATATACACATCACAGCGACCTTAGTATAAACATCACAGAGACCTTAGTATACACATCACAGAGACCTTAGTATACACATCACAGAGACCTTAGTATACACATCACAGAGACCTTAGTATACACATCACAGAGACCCGGAGATACAACAGGATGATACACAATGAACTGTAGCTCCTTCCTTCATCACACCTGTCGTCACGTCACAAAATTCACACGTTTCTCTCTCCCTTCACTCATGTCATCACACCTCGTTACGGCTGATGCCTTTCTTGTGCTGCAATTGACGTATTTTTTTTTGCGTGGGTGTGTCAGGTATAGTGAGGCAAACTACGACAAACAAACGCAAACTACGACTTCTATCCATCATCAGATAAAAAAAAAATTGGCTCACCTCAAGAGTCACCACCCAGGGTTAATTATCAGGTGAAATAAACTCGAGTGGAGAGAGTCTTCAGGTGATCCGAAAAAAACAACAACAACAACTTTGGAACTTTTTGAGAGAGAGAGAGAGAGAGAGAGAGAGAGAGAGAGAGAGAGAGAGAGAGAGAGAGAGAGAGAGAGAGAGAGAGAGAGAGAGAGAGAGAGAGCTGGGCCTTGAGCCTCTACGACCGTTAGTGGCGAGTTTTCCCTGCCCCCGGCCTTGATCCCACACGTCCGCAGCGCCCCACCTCCCCCAGGCCTTGTAATACCCCACCACCTTACAGCCCCAAACCCTTCAGGAGTCCCTCTCACCCTCAGAGGCCTCACTCCTCACTCCTCCTCCCAGTATAGTTAATGATTGGGTATAATCTGTCACCACTTTAACTATCCACCTGTAAGCGGGCGTGCCAGGTGGGGGAGGGGGGGAGGGAAGGGAGGGGGGGAGGGGAGAGGGGGAGGGAGATAGGAAGGACAGGAAGGGGTAAGAGATGTGGAAGGTGTGTAGGAGACGGAAGGAAAGGAACTGGAGGAGAGAGAGATAAGGGAAGGGGTGAGAGAGAGATAAATGGGGGGAGGAGAGAGGAGAGAGAGAGAGAGAGAGAGAGAGAGAGAGAGAAACACAAAGACAATAGTCATCTCTGAATCTTATCTGGTTGTAAAATGATCGTACATAGTTAAGGTAAAAATACCATTATCATTTGACGCCATTTTAGTTGCAATTTTAGTTTAATTCCAGCCAGTTACGTGTATAGTATAATTATAAACCGTACCGACGTAAGAGGAATATTGATGGCAGTAAATTGTGTTGTACCGGGACACACACACACACACACACACACACACACACACACACACACACACACACACACACACACACACGCACGCACGCACGCACGCACACACGCACGCACACACACACACACACACACACACACACACACACACACACACACACGCAGGGCCAAGGTGAAGTCAAAACAGCACTGACACATAACTGTTACTCCAAACTACAGTACCACACACACACTGCTGTAGAGCCGAGGGAAATACTAAGGTTATAACGTATTACTACACTACAACAACGTATTATTGAACTACAACAACGAATTATTACACTACAATAAACAAAAAAGGTCTTTAAGCGTATATTCAAGGTTATATTTCCCCTTGTGAAACTCTGAGAAATATTGAGGAGAAAATCAAGATAATTATATGTATGTGTAAAGGGGAAGGTGTGGGGGGGGTGTAGAGGGGAAGGTGTGGGGGTGTAGAGGGGAAGGTGTGGGGGGTGTAGAGGGAAGGTGTGGGGGTGTAGAGGGGAAGGTGTGGGGGTGTTGGGGGTGTGGGGTAGAGGGAAGGTGAGGGGGGTGTTGGGGTGTGTGTAGAGGGAAGGTGGGGGTGTTGGGGGTGTAGAGGGAAGGTGTGGGGGTAGAGGGGAAGGTGTGGGGTGTTGGGGTGTGTAGAGGGGAAGGTGTGTGGGGTGTTGGGTGTGTAGAGGGGAAGGTGTGGGGGTGTTGGGGTGTGGGGTAGAGGGAAGGTGTGTGGGGGGTGTAGAGGGAAGGTGTGGGGAGTGTTGGGGGTGTGTAGAGGGGAAGGTGTGTGGGGGTGTTAGTGTGTAGAGGGAAGGTAAAGTTAGTGTGTAGAGGGAAGGTGTGTGGGGGTGTTGGGGTGTGTAGAGGGAAGGTGTGGGGGGTGTTGGAGGGGGGAGGGGTGTGGTCCATATTGTAGGTTGGTGAATAAAAGTTAACAGTTAGTGAAGTGGGTTGATGGTGGCCTTGGGAAAGCAATCTTGTCTGGCTGTCTTGTTGTCTCATTCATGGTGGAGAGAGTGGTGGTGATGGTGGTGGTGATGGTGGTGGTGATGATAGTGGTGGTGGTGTTAGTGGTGGTGGAGAGAGTGGTGGTGGTGATAGTGGTAGTGGTGTTAGTGGTGGTGTTAATGATGGTGGTGATGAGTGGTGGTGGTGGTGTGGTGATGGTGGTGGTGGTGTTAGTGGTGGTGTTAATGATGGTGGTGATAGTGGTGGTGGTGTTAGTGGTGGTGTTAATAATGGTGGTGATAGTGGTTGTGATGATGGTAGTGGTGATGATAAATGGTGATTAACCACCCTGATGCTAACCTAACCAAACGTAATCTGGGATAAACGAATCTGGGGTGTTTAATCTTCAGGTGATCAACAGTTACCTAAGCACAAGAGCGGGTTTACCGTGACCATAATAAATCACTGTTCACCACACACACACACACACACACACACACACACACACACACACACACACACACACACACACTAGTCAAAACTTTCCCCACACAATGATGAATCACAAAATACTTAGTAATTTCCATAGACAAGTATATATGTCTGTCTGTCACGACCTTCACATGACAGTAGGACCTCAGAGCTTGTTCCTGCAGTGTCATGGAGGATGCAGTGTTTACCTTTGTTTGTATATGTATATGTCCTTTCAACGTGTATATGCTAAATCATTGTGAATTTGTAAGGCGACCTATCTATCTATTAATAATATAGTAACTAATAATAATAATAACAACAATAACACAACCAGTAACAATAATAATAATAATAATAATAATAATAATAATAATAATAACAATAACAACAGCAACAATAATAATAATAATAATAATAATAATAATAATAATAATAATAATAATAATAATAATAATAACCATTCCTTCTCCCCTCTTCTCAGGCATACCGGCGGGACAAGAGCACTCGGGTCCAGATAGTGAAGATGGTGTGCGTTACCTTGGTGGCCTCAGCTGTCATCATCGGCTTCTTCATTCTCACCTCCAATTACCTCGCCTCCCGGGCCTGTGTATGTCACCATGTAAGTTACACCCACGAGAAGTACAGTATATACACCCATACACCCACCACATAACACCCATACACCCACTACAAAATTTCCACCCTCAGAATATATTATAATTCTGAAGATTGAGAAATATACCTTAGCAACCAATCAGCTGATGTAAACAATCACGGTTGCTAAGGACGCACAAACATGGCGGATCTGAGTCAATTTTGGTGTTTATTAACTTCATTCGGTAAAATATCGCTTCATTAGGTTCATATTACTTGAGTAGGAAAATAGTTTATCTGTAAGCATAAATTAGTGTATTCATAACTATAAATCATCATATCCTCAGCTAATACTCTTGTAAATATGATGAATTATTGTATACCTATGGTGGTGATATATAATGCATAATAACATTTAAATAAGAATAAACGATACTATTATTATTTTCGTACGTATAAGGATCAATAGACGTACCCATGATAATAAAGTATCGTTCGCAAAAGGGTAAACTATTCACACGCACTGATATATATAACTCAGTAGCCAGGAGATCACATTCTCATCTCCCCTACAGGAGGAACACGGCCACAAGAACCTTCATGCTGCCAGCTTCTTGGAGATCCCACGGTCGGAGGCGCTCGTGGGCAACAAGGTGGAAGATAACCAACTGGAGGAGCAGAAGGGGGAGCAGCAGAAGTTGATGCCTGATATGGGAAACAACAACTTAGACGCTGAAGACGACAAGGCCCAGCCCCCTGTTGTCGATCTGCCCATCCCCACCCGTGAAGAGGTCAGTACAGGTCACCAGCTCATATAGGAGGTCAATACAGGTAATTCTTGAGGGAAGTCAAGGTGGTGGAGGCCACGATGGAGGGGAGGGAGGGGCCCTAGGTGGGAGAGATAGAGGGGTCTTGGTGGTAGATACAAGGAGTAAGGAGTAAATCTGAGGAAGCTTAATCTAGTTCAATAATAAAAGTTCCCTTGAGATCATTACATTGTCTTTCTTTCCCTACAGGAGGTGGAGGAAATACTGGAGAAGGTGATGGAGGTGGAGGAGACAGAGAAGGTACTGGAGGAAGCTATAAGGGAGGAGGACGAACAGGAGGCGCTACAGGACATCATGCGGGCACAGATGGACCACATGAAGAAGATCAAACTCCCTATTGATCTTATTCTTGGCAACCCCTCCCTGGTGAGTGTCTGCAGGTGGGGGAGGTCACTCATTTACCACTAAAGGGGGAGGGGAGAGGAGGTCACTCATTTACCACTAAAGGGGAGGGGAGAGGAGGTCACTCATTTACCACTTAAGGGGGAGGGGAGAGGAGGTCACTCATTTACCACTTAAGGGGAGAGGTGTATTTACCACTAAGGGGGAGAGGAGGTTGCTCATTTACCACTAAAGGGTTGGAGGGGGGTGTGTTAGCGGTCTAGTTAAAGAATTGTGGTGGTTAAAGGTGCAGAGAGGTTGCCGTGTGAGATAGGGTTAGTTACGGACGGGGTCAGAGTTAGTTATGGATGGGGTCAGGGCTAGTTAAGGATGGGGTCAGGGCTAGTTAAGGATGGGGTCAGGGCTAGTTAAGGATGGGGTCAGAGCTAGTTATGGATGGGGTCAGGGCTAGTTAAGGATGGGGTCAGGGCTAGTTAAGAGAGTTACGGGCATTTGGGGACAACATAAAAAATTTTCTAGTGACGAGATGGAAGTTAATGAGGTGTGTGTGTGTGTGTGTGTCACTAGTGCTAACATTACCTCACACACACAGGCTGGTCGCGATGTTAACTGTGAGGTTGAACGTCGTCAGCAGCCTCTAGGCGACGGCATCATGACCCAGGCCATCATCGTCACCTGCGAGGACAACAATGACGACAACGAAGAGCAGCAGCAGCAGCAGGGGCCAGTGTCAGGACCCTTCATGCTCCCACCAGGACCCCGCCGCCTGGGACCTCCCCTCTCCATCCTCGCCCCCATCATGAAGATGTTGTCCGCTAAGGCCGCCTCCCGGGCTGCCGCCAGATCCCTCCTTCCCATCAACGGCCCCCAACCCATGCCCTTCTCTCCCGCCCCACTCCCCTGCCCCGTCAACAGCCCCTTCCCGTGTGTAATGGTGAGCCCCAATAACCAGATGCCCCCCAAGGGTGCCCCGCTGTCTGGCCGTATCCCCATTCCCCACAACCTGCCACCCCCCGCACATCGTGTACTGAAAGCTGAGCCCCAGCACCATATACACCTCTCCAACGGCCCCATGCCCTTCCCTGGCCCCAAACCCCGCATCATACTGACCCCCTTCAACGCCCCAATGCTCTCCGAGCCCAAGATGGATGATGGCCCTCGTCACCGCATGCTGCCCTTCCCCTTCCGCCCATTCGTGCGCATGTCCCCACGCATGTCCATGTCCCCTGGTGGGCCCCGCCTCCTGGGCTCCCCAGAGCGTATGGACGGCCCCATCTCGCCGGGTTCCCTTCACCGTGGTGCCCTCCCTCTGCCCCAGGGAAATAACCAACAGAAGAATATCGTCCGTGTGATGCCTGAGGCCCAGGCTCGTGCTCTGCCCAACCCCGTGAACCTCCCGCCCTTCCGCTTGCTGCCCGAACGAATGCTGGCACCTGCACCGCCAGGTAACTCTCACACCCTCACCTCTCACTGTATACTCCCCTCCCTCACCTCTCACTGTATACTCCCCTCCCTCACCCTCATATAGCCTTATGATATTAGGGTCAAGTACAGTTGTACACTAGATAAGTGGTCCACCATAAGTAGACAGACTCCTTCGTAGGCGGTCAGGTTCACACTGCCAGTAGCGAGGTCTCCAAGCCCCCTCCCCTTCTCTCAATGATTTTATTAGTAGTATTTCAATTCCGCGTACGAGGGGAAGGGTTGTAGAAGTACGGTTGGGTCGGATGTAAGAAGTTTACATTGATTAAGCATGTACGGTTTACAGACATTACCATTGCTGCTACTACAATTACTGTCAGTACTACAACTACCACCATTTCAATCTTACTGTTATATTCTTCTTCTTATTATTATTATTATTATTATTATTGCCATTTATCGCCATAACCACAGTTACTAAGGTTATTATTTTTGTAATTTTATTAAATCTGTTGTTGATATTTTTGTTGTTAATGTAAAGATAAAATGGAGTAGCGGTGTTACATCTCTTTTGTTAATGGTGGTTATGTTTACAGTGTCAATGATTGGAGGTAACCGCCCCATCACCCACATGGAGATGCACGCCCCGCCCACCCCCAGGAACCAGGAGTCACGGCGCCGCACCCTGGAGTTTGGCCCCCCCAGGGTACACACTGTCATCGGTCCTGCACACTCCAACTTTCCTCCACAGAAACAGCACGCCCCACAGCCCCAAATTGAGCGCCGCTTCCCCTTCCACGTTTCCAAGGACATTCACATTAGCCCCATCCCCAAGGACGTCATGACTCCACCCAAACCCATTGCTATCCTCCAACACAACCCCCCTATCGCTGGCACTCTTCCACCTCCTCCCAAGTTCGCTCCTGAGGGCCGCACCGGGATCGTACCCGAGATCAACCCTGAAGCAGAGACCTTTGTGAAACCTCCTCCTCCACACAACCAAGAGGTTTCTCAACCTCCAAACCAGCAAGAAGTGCCCCGTAGACACCACCTTCTGGTCAACTAATATGTTTGGTGGCAGCGGTGTGATCCTGCACATCCGGACGTCATCCAGAAGAGATGCAGGACACACACACACACACACACACACACACACACACACACACACACACACACACACACACACACACACACACCACACCAGCTTGGTGGCAGTTTGAAAAACAGTACACTGCTGACTGTTATCCACTAAAGTTACCAACCACCAACTCCCCAGCCTCTACCCTCCTCTATCCACAACCCTCCACACAGCCCCCCAACACCCCAACCCTCCACAGCCCCCCAACACCCACAACCCTCCACACAGCCCCCCAACACCCACAACCTCCCCGCACAGCCCCCCAACACCCACAGCCTCCACAGCAGCCCCCAACACCCCACAACCCTCCACACAGCCCCCCAACACCCACAACCCTCCACACACAGCCCCCCCAACACCCCACAACCTCCACACAGCCTCACCCCCCAACCCTCCAGCCCCCCCAACACCCCAACCCTCCCACAGCCCCCCCCAACACCCCAACCCTCCACTTGAATTTCTAAGAAATTTACTCCTCACTATATATATATATATATATATATAGTGAGGAGTAATAATAATAATAATAAAGCCTTCTATATAATTGAGCCATAAAAACTGTGAAAACATCCGTCCACACTACATGATATTAGCTCAATAGGGTCTTTATATAACTGTAAACTATATATCTATTTATCTAAACACATATGTTGGCAAAATTGAACACACTATCGCAGTGTGTTAGGTGTGTGGATAAACGCTGTGTTGACTATCTGAGGTCAACACAGCCGGACCCACATATAATACAATTATCTCTCATACAACTTTATCTCTCAGAATATTGTCTCTTTTAAATATCTCTCTCGCTCTCCCTTTCACTCAATGCTTTGTGAGCTAAAATTGCATTGTCTCATTCTCTGTCTACTGTGTAATAATTTAGGTGAATAAAGATCTATCTCTCCCTACACTTGTTTATCACCGTCATGGATAACATCACAGGTGAGTCGCAGGTGCTCCCTCCCATAACTAGTTAACCGGAATGTTGCTGTGATACAATAACGCAACACTTGTACCTCTGTCTCAACCCCCGACTCACGCAACACCCACCCTCCACCTCACGCAACACCCTCCCTCACCACACGCAACACCCTCCCTCACCACACGCACGGATACGACAGGTGAAAGCGGTATAAGAAAGAACGTGAGTGAGATGAATACCAGTTGATAAATACTTGGAATAAATCACAAATAACAACAAACTGCGTGGCACATAGCAAGAGAGGGGACCAAGGCGACCTGACAGTGATGGCTGGCGTCACATTAGACTCCAACACTACTCTACTTTCTTATTGTTGTCTAAATTACCAAAAAAAAAAAATGATCGTAATGTGATATTTCTATATGATATTTTACTGTAGAATAATAAAAAGTAAAAAATCACCAGACTTGTATCATTAGCCCTAGTGTGGTAGCGGGAGGCGGCGCGATAGTGTGCTGGCTCCCTTGAAGGTTTAACCCTCTCGGCTTATTTCATCTGAATATTAGCAACCCTAACGCTAACCTAATCCCATCAGGTATCGTTAGGGTGGTTAATCTTCAGGTGATATAAGGTGGGTGACTAACCTTAACCCTTTCACAGCTGAATAAATAGCAAGTGCGTTACATGCGGTGAAAGGGTTAAGGTGATCCCTTAGTTCACGGGGAGTGTTCCATAGCAGCCTATAACCGCTAAGTGCTCAGTGTACTTACCAAAAAGATGAAATATGTGAAAGTATGATGTTAATAGACCCTTAATGCTCAGTTATCTATTGACTTCACATTTGAAAAAATTTAAAAACACATTTACGTGGTCAGTGACGAGTAAGTACATCTCACTACAAAACTAATGTTCAATATGGCAGCAAAATTACTTTAAGACTCAGTCTGCCTTAACTATGTGCGCTGTCTTAACAATGTTAACAAACAGAAGTTTTGTGACTCCACCACCAAGAGTTACTGACACACACACACACACCTATGCCTACCCTACCTGGCCCTCCTCCCTAAATGCCACACAACGTAAACGCCTAGAAAAGGTGCAAAAGACGGCATGCAAGATTATTCTCTCCCCTTCCTACTCCACATATCAAGAAGCGCTCAATATACCGACCCTCTCGGCTCTCACTGACCATCACCACGACCTCATTTGCAAATTTGGCGAGAAGCTTCTACACCATCCTCGACACCGGCTCCTACTACCACCCGAGATCCCTCGTCTGAGAATTGCTGCAAGATACCACAACCGCATCCAGCCCATACGAGCACGAACTGATCGCTATAAGAACAGCCCAGTCCCAACCATTGTAAAAATTATCAATAACTTGTAATCAACCAGTGTATTCACTCCCAGTCAATCTTACTTTTTGCACTATCACTATGTTGAAATGCCCTGTAGTTTGAGCTTCTCCCCACCTAGTTATTATATATCATATTTGTATCACTTATGTTACTTGTATATTATTTGTAAATCAAGAGACCCATTCCCCAATTATGTAACTGTATATTTTCAGCCCTCTTGCTGCCATGCTCTTTTAATAAAACCGTTTATTATTATTATTATTATTATTATTATTATTATTATTATTATTATTATTATTATTATTATTACACACACACACGCGCGCGCGCAATATTAGTGAAAAGCAGACGCGTCACCACTACCACAGGCGTGGTTGTTGTACTAAACATTTTTGGTCATATAATACCTCAGCCTAATTCACCTGTAAACTATATATATACTATCTGAAATGCCATTGAGTGTAGCAAATGGTGACAAGACTCATCAAATGTGTTAGCTGTGACACACACAGGCTGCGAGATAAAACTGAACAAGAACTATCTCTGAGCTGAACTTGTCCCGTACGCTGAGTCATCTAGAAACAATGTTAAATTTTCAGCGAAAATTATTGCAACACTGACCCCGTCCTGTCTAATGTGCACAGGGAAAACACGTGGTGATCAAGCGTCTTCCCCGCCCGACAAATGCTCACTTAAATGGGTAAAGGAGAGTTTCACAGATCTTAACATTGACGTCATCACTTAGTGAACTGGGGCAAGAAGCACGACCTGTGACCACCAAAACAAATGGCATAAAGTTTGCACAGCACTGACGTGTCTGTTTATATCATCTAGTACAGTACCTGTATTTAATAACTTTCAATTGCTATCCTCCTCCCTGCCTGGACTGCAGATTACCATGGTATAAGACTAAGCTATCAAGCCAGGCAATGATAGGTAAAACTGTAATAATAAAAAAAATAAGGTGGGAACCAGTGGCAGATTATGGGGCTTATGGGCCTCAGATTGACGCTTGTGCGGCCACCAATACTATACAAGGAGGCCAAAGCTGCCGTGAGAAAAAATAGTACACTGATAGACAGTATATAATATTATCAGCTGATAATTTCGTCACTATTATTTCGTGAACTTTAAATATATTAACAATGTATTTTTACTGTTCTGTGTTACACAGTAAGCTTTCCTTATGTGATCCATCACTTGTTATTCTGATCAACAATATTAATCGTTTTTACATAAATATCTTCAAAGTTGTGTAAATTATCTTTCAAATATATAAATAAATAACCCTGGTATATAATACAGTGTGCGTCAAAACCCAGCTGGTATTGATTGTAAAAGTGTACAATACTGTGCAGTATAAAACACAAGGGAGCTGTATTTAATTTTTATTGCTGGTAGTCATATGACGTGATATTTTTTTGTGTTGGATACAATTGTGTGTGTGTGGGGTATTATTGGGGTACTCGACGCCTGGGTTGTGGCAACAGTGGACCATCCATCAGATTTCCATGTGTTGGTAGCCGACGAACCGTCGGGCATGTCGGCTTTGAATACGGGCCCGAGACAGGTGGTGAAGTCAGTGAACTAAACCCTTGGTCTTACCTCCCAAGGTGAACCAACACAAGCAGCTGATGTGTGGGGCATTTACACGTACACATTGAGAAAGGTTCGTACGATGATATTTTTCTTCGGAATTGAAAGTGTAAGAATGTACCTAAATGGGTGACTTAAACTAAAATACACAGGAATTACTTTTATAAAAATAACCTAATAAATATCGTCAAAATTAAATAAAGTAAATACTGTACAAGTGGATACGTTCACTCAGCATGATTCTAAAAACTGGAGGACACAGTCTTCTCCAAACGTATTCCATTGAATTATCTGTTCCTTACATAACAGGCGGGTTTCCCTTGTACGTTTAGCAGTATCTTGACGTCATAACACAGTCCACTTGAGAGAAAACGTATAGTCTCGAGTCTAGACTCTAATGTGGCTGTACTGGCAGAGTTGCCAAGTTGGCAGTTTTTGTTACAAGTTGGGCTCGTTTTGAATCTGGTTGGCAGGCAAATTTTGGCTGGTTATTAAGCGAAGTGTGATATATAATATAAATATAGCATTATAATCATTTTTTTCCTTATCATTCTCACAAATCAGTTACTATAGGCGTTGATGTTTACGTCTGTAGATTTTGGGTGTGATAATAATAACAACAATAATAATAATAATAATAACAATAATAATAATAATAATAACAATAATAATAATAATAATAATAATAATAATAATAATAATAATAATAATAAAAATACGAATGATTATTATTGTTATTATTAATGACATCTACACATCTCTGACACGCAAACACTTAAACTCTCAAATATGTGTGTATGTATGATTTTAAAGGCGATAAAAATTTTCTGTCGTGTGCGTGTGTGTGTGTGTGTGTGTGTGTGTGTGCGTGTGTGTGTGTGGTGGAATAAAAACAGTGTCATATTGACTTTGAATCCTGAACTGTCCCTTAATTACGTACACTTCACACACACACACACACACACACACACACTTGGAGTGGGAATTTTGATGAAACGAATGGAATCATGAATATAATACACATATTAATTATTACTTACGGCACCCAGTACACCTCGGAAGTACCATCAACCAGTTAGGTAAACAAAGTGAGGGAAGAGTTAGTAGCGGTCTGGTGAATAATGAGCGTCGACACATACGTTTTGGGGAGTTAAACGCGGTGGATATAAAAGCGCAGCAACAGTCTCACCGGAGTGTCCACGGCAAGTGAGACGGAGGAACTTCAGTTAGACGCTACCACCACCAGGAACCACAATTACCACCCTGGTGCTACCACCACAACTAGTCACTTACACGACTACCACCGTCACCACCCTGGTACTGCCACTACTGGTTCAATCACTGACACGACTAACACCACAACTAGTCACTGACACGACTACCACCACAACTAGTCACTTACACGACTACCACCGTCACCACCCTGGTACTTGTACAGAGGTCTCTACATAATGTCTGGTGGATCTCGGAAAAACACTTCGGCAGAACAATACTGTGTTTCAGAAGACCAGAGAAGGGTAAAGGTCCGCAGGTCACAAGAGGCGAGGAAGAGGGCTAAGAAATATGAGGAAGATCTGCGACAAGCCATCATCAATAATACGGCACAAGTTGAGAAGCTCAGAGCTGAGAAGGCCAAGTTTTCACACAAGATCAACAGGTTAGAAGACTTACTTTATTGTCAAGGAGAATCTCACCTGGTGACGGACGCCCCAGCTGCCAGCTGGACTAACTCACAGGAGCAGAGTCCATACGGGTCCTCGTCTTCCTCTATGTTTGAAATGTTGTCAGATTTGTCTCTCCAAGATGAAAGTTTGTCTACAGCTTCCCTGGTCGTCCCAGACGGTCACAGTGGCCAGTGTCACGGTCTTCCTGATACTACTGCAGAAGGAAACTGGTGGGGGTTGCCCAGCGACTCATCTTCATCCTCCAGTTTTCCAAATTTCTCTTGGGAAACGACAAGTTTTGAAACCTCCGCCCCTCACCCAAGCTTCTCAGACACCAGTTATTCCTGGAATTCGGTTCAGGATCCTTCACTCCAGGACTCTGAATCTACTCTCTTCCCTAACCAGTCAGTGATGACACTGGGGCAGACAGTCCCTCCCTCGGGAGGCCCACACGCCTTCCCTACTCCTGGCCCTTCCACTTACCTGCCGCAGTCGTCAGAAGGGGGCGACGCAGCCCACACTGCAGAGGCCAGGAAGACCTCCTCATCCAGACGACAGAAGAACCGAGTGTATTCTTACCAGTTACCGCCACAACAAGACCCACAGTTGGAGGCCAGAAGACTGAAAGCTGTGCGGGCACACCACAGCAGGCAGCAAGATAAGTGTTGTAAGCAGCAGCTGCAGGAAGAGATCCAGAGAGTTACGGATGAGGTAACGAAACTCAACCAAGAGAAAGAACGCATTCAGGAACACATAGACACATTACAAAGGCAATACAAACAGTTACCAACAACTAGTGATACTTACTCAGAGTTTTATTGACTGATGTAACACCTAGCGAGTGTGTTTCTTCATAACATTAAGTTTATTGTTTAAATGTTAAAATGTTGACAATAAAAGATCTCAGTGTAAGAGTAAAGTGTTCAGTATTAACAAGTGTTTGTTAAGATAATGTTCATGTTAGGTGACACAGGTATTACTTATGTCTTGTACCGTATTAGAAATATTTATTTTATGAAGGAATAAGTTATTAGTGTTTGTAATAGTGTCAGGTTGACACATGATACACCTGTGACAGGTGTAGGTAATAGTGTCAGGTTGACACATGATACACCTGTGACAGGTGTAGGTAATAGTGTCAGGTTGACACATGATACACCTGTGACAGGTGTAGGTAATAGTGTCAGGTTGACACATGATACACCTGTGACAGGTGTAGGTAATAGTGTCAGGTTGACACATGATACACCTGTGACAGGTGTAGGTAATAGTGTCAGGTTGACACATGATACACCTGTGACAGGTGTAGGTAATAGTGTCAGGTTGACACATGATACACCTGCGACAGGTGTAGGTAATAGTGTCAGGTTGACACATGATACACCTGTGACAGGTGTAGGTAATAGTGTCAGGTTGACACATGATACACCTGTGACAGGTGTAGGTAATAGTGTCAGGTTGACACATGATACACCTGTGACAGGTGTAGGTAATAGTGTCAGGTTGACACATGATACACCTGTGACAGGTGTAGGTAATAGTGTCAGGTTGACACATGATACACCTGTGACAGGTGTAGGTAATAGTGTCAGGTTGACACATGATACACCTGTGACAGGTGTAGGTAATAGTGTCAGGTTGACACATGATACACCTGTGACAGGTGTAGGTAATAGTGTTAGGTTGACACATGATACACCTGTGACAGGTGTAGGTAATAGTGTCAGGTTGACACAGGTGTTACTATCGTTATAAATGATAAAATTATTTTACTAAATAAAAGTGAAGACAATACCGCGGTGACACGTGTATCTCTCGCCTCTGTGTCGTGACAGGTTTCCTCCGGGTACTCGGGTTTGCTCCAGCACTAACACTGTACAGTAAAGGTTATAACAAAGTGACAATGAACAAATCAGTAAGGTAAGTGGTGAAATGATAAAATATAAGTCAACAAAATAATAAAACAATATTAATGATAATAATAATAATAATTATAAAAATAATGGCAATAATTATTAACAATAATGATAATAATAGTGCTTTTATTAATAATAAAAATAATATTTCATCACAATTTTACCAGACTGATACACCTTGAAACCAATAAGTGACCTTTGTGGGCTGATATGTTTATTTCCCTATCATACACTGGTAAGGTCACTCATACACTGGTAAGGTCACTCATACACTGCTAAGGTCACTCATACACTGGTAAGGTCACTCATACACTGGTAAGGTCACTCATACACTGCTAAGGTCACTCATACTAGTAGGTCACTCATACACTGAGGCGGGTCACTCATATACACTGCTAAGGTCACTCATACACTGCTAAGGTCACTCATACACTGCTAAGGTCACTCATACACTGCTAAGGTCACTCATACACTGGTAAGGTCACTCATACACTGCTAAGGTCACTCATACACTGCTAAGGTCACTCATACACTGCTAAGGTCACTCATACACTGCTAAGGTCACTCATACACTGCTAAGGTCACTCATACACTGGTAAGGTCACTCATACACTGCTAAGGTCACTCATACACTGGTAAGGTCACTCATACACTGCTAAGGTCACTCATACACTGGTAAGGTCACTCATACACTGGTAAGGTCACTCATACACTGGTAAGGTCACTCATACACTGGTAAGGTCACTCATACACTGCTAAGGTCACTCATACACTGCTAAGGTCACTCATACACTGCTAAGGTCACTCATACACTGCTAAGGTCACTCATACACTGCTAAGGTCACTCATACACTGGTAAGGTCACTCATACACTGGTAAGGTCACTCATACACTCATACACTGGTAAGGTCACTCATACACTGGGATCTAAAACATCCTCACTATTAATTGTTGGTGTATACTGTATAAACCTGTTTTATTAAGTAGACCATGAGTGTAGCATTAAACCTGACCATGAGTGCAGCATTAAACCTGACCATGAGTGCAGCATTAAACCTGACCATGAGTGTAGCATTAAACCTGACCATGAGTGCAGCATTAAACCTGACCATGAGTGCAGCATTAAAACCTGACCATGGGTGCAGCATTAAACCTGACCATGAGTGTAGCATTAAACCTGACCATGGGTGTAGCATTAAACCTGACCATGGGTGTAGCATTAAACCTGACCATGGGTGTAGCATTAAACCTGACCATGGGTGCAGCATTAAACCTGACCATGGGTGTAGCATTAAACCTGACCATGGGTGTAGCATTAAACCTGACCATGGGTGTGGCATTAAACCTGACCATGGGTGTAGCATTAAACCTGACCGTGGGTAACAGTAAACCTGACTAATAAAACCCTATCTGACACTGCCCAATATCCCTTTACACTACACCCCTACGTGACTTCTGGTGTATACAAGAATGCCAACACCTCTCTCATATTTTAAACCACCCGAATACAGTATATGAACCGTCATCGTTAATGCTATTTGAATCTGTCCATCTTCAATTGCAACATTTTCATTTTCCTCACATTCCATATTTCTGTTTTTATTTATTTATTTATTTTTCATTCTTAGCTTTTCTGTAGGTACGTTCAATGTCCTCGTGACAGTCCAATGATTTGTTTTGCTCGGTTACTTGCCATCTCTCTCTCTCTCTCTCTCTCTCTCTCTCTCTCGGTGGCACATTTCCCCGCAGGTAACGGAGACAATGCAGAGTTGTTGGCAAGAGATGAATTTAATGAGAATGGATGCTTCAAATCTTTCCTCACCAGAAAAATAACTAATAGGGAGTAGAAACAGGAAATGAAGTATTGTGGAGTGAGGTCGCTCATACCTCACTCTGGTCAAGAACGCAGCCAGTCTATTACTTGCGTGTTTAGCGACTATCCACTTTACAGCTACTGTACTGAGGTAGGGCAGTTGAGCCCCCCACACTCCCCCACAACGTAACGCATATCCAAGCTTCATGGGTTGTACAGTGCCTGATAGAGGGATCTTCCTATAATTTATAACATATTTTTATTCTTTTTACGTAAAAGGAACCAAACCCCATTAAACCTCACTTTGATAACCCATTTATGTATAATAATTATTGAGAAGCCATTAATAAACCACTTCAGAATCATAGAGAATGTAAGATGGATAAAATAACTTATCCAGCAGTTTTCATCCCTATAGTATACTGACTGGCTGAGTAGGACTTTACTTTTATCCTCTTCACCACTGATCGGCTCGTTACCCGCTTGGACGATCGGTCACGTCTCTGTTACGCACTGTTGGCAAGTACTGGGCATGTACCGGCTCCTGAATGTATCTGAACCTGCTCCAGTGCTGGTCAAGTCTGGTCTTGAAAGAGCTCACACTCGGGGCGAACCTGTATAGTACCTGAATATAATGCACTGTAATCATATTTGCATTTGCAGTTTATGAGTTTGAAGGAGGAAAAACTTGGCCGGAATTATTGTATTTTCTTCTTCCTATTGTCACCATCCGATTCCATATATTTTGACTAAAATTCAAACAAAATTAGTAGGTTAACAGCTGCTGTGTTTAGTTAACAGCTGCTGTGTTTAGTTAACAGCTGTTGTGTTCAGTTAACAGCTGCTGTGTTTAGCTAACAGCTACTGTGTTTAGTTAACAGCTGCTGTTTAGTTAACAGCTGCTGTGTTTAGTTAACAGCTGCTGTGTTTAGTTAACAGCTGCTGTGTTTAGTTAACAGCTGCTGTGTTTAGTTAACAGCTGCTGTTTAGTTAACAGCTACTGTGTTTAGTTAACAGCTGCTGTGTTTAGTTAACAGCTACTGTGTTTAGTTAACAGCTGCTGTTTAGTTAACAGCTGTTGTGTTTAGTTAACAGCTGTTGTGTTTAGTTAACAGCTACTGTGTTTAGTTAACAGCTGCTGTGTTTAGCTAACAGATGTTGTTTAGCTAACAGCTGCTGTTTAGTTAACAGCTACTGTGTTTAGTTAACAGCTGCTGTGTTTAGTTAACAGCTACTGTGTTTAGTTAACAGCTGCTGTTTAGTTAACAGCTGTTGTGTTTAGCTAACAGCTGCTGTTTAGTTAACAGCTACTGTGTTTAGTTAACAGCTGTTGTGTTTAGTTAACAGCTGTTGTGTTTAGTTAACAGCTGCTGTTTAGTTAACAGCTGTTGTGTTTAGCTAACAGCTGCTGTTTAGTTAACAGCTGCTGTTTAGTTAACAGCTGTTGTGTTTAGTTAACAGCTACTGTGTTTAGTTAACAGCTGCTGTTTAGTTAACAGCTGTTGTGTTTAGCTAACAGCTGCTGTTTAGTTAACAGCTACTGTGTTTAGTTAACAGCTGTTGTGTTTAGTTAACAGCTGTTGTGTTTAGTTAACAGCTGCTGTTTAGTTAACAGCTGTTGTGTTTAGCTAACAGCTGCTGTTTAGTTAACAGCTGCTGTTTAGTTAACAGCTGTTGTGTTTAGTTAACAGCTGTTGTGTTTAGAACAGCTGCTGTTTAGTTAACAGCTGTTGTGTTTAGCTAACAGCTGCTGTTTAGTTAACAGCTACTGTGTTTAGTTAACAGCTGTTGTGTTTAGTTAACAGCTACTGTGTTTAGCTAACAGCTACTGTAGTAGCTAACAGCTGTTGTGTTTAGCTAACAGCTGCTGTGTGTAACAGCTACTGCATCTAACCAGTCATTATTTGTCCTTTGTAAGTGGCAAGTTAAGGTGTGCATTAATTAGTACGTTATGTTAGGTACTGTATTACTAAGTCATTTTGGTTAGGTGTTACACTGATGTAGTTCACTTAACTCTTTAATATGTATGAGTTTGTTTGTTCTTTTTCTTTTTTATACTTTACTTTAATGGACCATAAAGTCGTCTTCCTTCACCGGTGTTGGTCATGTGACCAGCTGTACACAGTGCTATTGCTTCGTGGTGCTCTCAACCCACACATTATATTATCCATGCCAAATGCACCTCATTATTATTATTATTATTATTATTATAATTATTATAATTATTATTATTATTTATTATTATTTATCATTAATGCAGTAAAATATGGTCACCAAAAGTTTCATGGTTATTTATATTTAGGTTTTGTCTCGAACTTTATTTGCAAAAATAATTTTATCATTTACTACGATAACACCCGTGTCAACCTTGACACTATTTACGACACCTGTCACATAGGTGTATCATTTATCAACCTGACACTATTACGACACCTGTCACAGGTGTATCATTTATCGTTCCGACATTATTACCTACACCTGTCACAGGTGTATCATGTGTCAACCTGACTACATTACCTATACACCTGTCACAGGTATCATGTGTCATCCTGATGATATTGGTTCTACACCTGTCATAGGTGCATCATGTGTCAAATCCTACATCATTACCTACACCTGTCACAGGTGTATCATGTCAATCCCTTGATGACTATTACCACACCTGTCACAGGTGCATCATGTGTCAAACCTGACACTATTAAGGTAAACTCTACTGAACTTATCTCTTCATAAAATAAATATTTCTAATACGGTAGCTAAAGATGCATAAGTAATACCTGTGTCACCTAACATGAACATTATCTTAACAAAACACTTCAAAGTTAATACTGAACACTTCTTACTTACACTGAGATCTTTATTGTCAACATTTTAACATATAAAACAATAAACTTATTGTTATGGAGAAACACACTGCTAGGTGTTACATCAGTCAATAAAAACTCTGAGTAAGTATCACTAGTTGTTGGTAACTGTTTGTATTAGTTTTTGTGTAATGTGTCTATGTGTTCCCTGAATGCGTTCTTCTCTTGGTTGAGTTTCTTGCTACCCCATCCGTAACCTTCTGGATCTCTTCCTGCAGCCAAGCGTTACAACACTTATCTTGCTGCCTGCTGTAGTGTGCCCGCACAGCTTTCAGTCTTCTGGCCTCCAACTGTGGGTCTTGTTGTGGCGGTAACTGGTAAGAATACACTCGGTTCTTCTGTCGTCTGGATGAGGGGAGGTCTTCCTGGCCTCTGCAGTGTATGCGTCGCCCCCTTCTGACGACTGCGGCAGGAAAGTGGAAGGCTGCGAGTAGAAGGCGTGTGGGGCTCCGAGGAAAGGGACTGTTCGCCCCCAGTGTCACTACCGACTGGTCAGGAAGAGAGTAGGATTGAGGTCCTGGATGAAGGATCCTGAACCGAATTCCAGGAATAACTGGTGTCTGGAGAAGCTTGGTGAGGGGCGGAGGTTTCAAACTCTGTCGTTTCCCAGGAGAAATTTGAAAACTGGAGGATGAAGATGAGTCACTGGGCAACCCCCCCACCCAGCTTCCTTCAGCAGTAGTATCAGGAAGACCGTGATTACTCGCCACTGTGACCGTCTGGGACGACCAGGAAGCGTAGACAAATCCTTCAGTCTTGGAGACAAATCTGGACAACATTTCAAACATAGAGGAAGACGAGGACCCGTGGACTCTGCTCCTAGGGAGTTGAAGGTCCATGGCAGCTGGGTGTCCGCCACCAGGGGTGAGATTCTCCGACAATAAAGCAAGTCTTCTAACCTGATCTTGTGTGAAAAACTTGGCCTTTCTAGCTCTGGAGCTTCTCAACTTGTGCTGTGGTATTATTTACGATGGCTTGTCGTGATCTTCCCTCATATTTCTTAGCCCTCTTCCTCGCCTCTTGTGACCTGGGTGACCTTTACTCCTTCTGGTCTTCTTGAAACAGTATTGTTCTGCCGAAGTGCAGTACCAGGTGGTGACGGTGGTGGTAGCGTACTATTTGGTAGTCATGACTAGTTGGTCGGACGTGGTAGTGTCAGTGACTAGTTGTGGTGGTAGTCGTGTCAATGACTAGTTGTGGTGGCAGTACAGGGTGGTGACGGTGGTAGTCGTGTCAGTGACTAGTTGTGGTGGCAGTACCAGGTGGTGACGGTGGTGGTAGTGTCAGTGACTAGTTGTGGTGGTAGTCGTCAGTGACTAGTTGTGGTGGCAGTACCAGGGTGGTGACGGTGTAGTCGTCAGTGACTAGTTGTGGTGGTAGTCGTGTCAATGACTAGTTGTGGTGGCAGTACCAGGGTGGTGACGGTGGTAGAGTGTCAGTGACTAGTTGTGGTGGTGGTCGTGTCAATGACTAGTTGTGGTGGCAGTACCAGGGTGGTGACGGTGGTGGTAGTAATAGTATTTGTGATCCCTGGTGTTGGCTGTGTCCTACTGTACGTCTCTTTCCTTCGCGAGTGCCCTAGACATTGTGGCCTGCAGTACACACATGTACAGGCTATATGTAGTAGACGTCCCGCCTCCATTGTCACGTGGTCCTCGTCCCTTACGTATCACTCGTTACTGTGTATGAGTCATGACTGTGATGAACTTTTTAGCAAATACACTCTTTGCTGTACTTTATCCTCCTGGCCACTGATTTGCCTTTTTCAGCCGCTTGGGTGATCGATCACGTGTCTGTTATACACCAGTGGCAGGTACTGGGCATGTACTGTACCTGTGCCGCCTAACACTCTGGCAGGTTGTTCCAAAGATTCACAATTTCCACTGCAAAAATATTTACACTGACAGTTTTCTGAACTTGTAGCTTCTTTACCCTAAGCTGTGATCCCCAGTGGGGCAGACGTCCGCCAGTTACAGGTATGAACGCTCGACTGAGGTGTTTATATACTTCTATTAAGTCACCCCCATGCCCGCCTATAGTATTAGCTAGGCAACTGCAGGCGTTCCAGTCTCTTTTGGTAACTGAGGTGCCGTTGTGCAGGTATCTGTCTGGTGGCTTTCGTCTGGACATTTTCAGTCAGCTGACAGTGTCTAGCATATCATGGGGACGAGACGAGGTGATAATACTCCAAACGGAGAAGCACCTCACCTTTGAGGAAGTACGTTAAGAGACGACACTCTGTCATTTTATACATAAATAATAAATGTGTCTGTGAGTCTCCTGAAGTTTAGGTCTTTGTTGTAGATACGAAAATCTTCCGACATTACAGTATTTAGTATTATCAGGACTAGAAACAGCCCTAAGTTAACTAAGACCAGGAGTTCTCAGTTAGTTTTACGTTAACCTCTTCGCCACTGATCGTCGTGTTAGCCACTTGGTAGTTACTCATAAACAGACGTGACGACAATACTAATTACCCCTCAGTTTTTTTCTTACGCTTGTTAACTGTATTTTTCCATAACCCTGACTGACTCATGAATGGCAGATGGCGGCGCTTGGTGTTTTATTTAGTTTCCTGGCCGTCGACAACTCAGGTCATTACAGCACCTGGCGCATGCAAACATGAAGCGAGAAAACTAGGAACCAACTTGGCGGAAAATTAGATTGGATTAATTTTTTTTTATAATCATATAATCAACTGAATTACACCAGAAAAATGTCAAATTACCCAGGTGAGCGTAATTAACCCCTAACAGCGGCCCATCTCTGGGTGTTTTGCCCACACACCGCCACTGTTGTATCTCCTGAATTATTGTATAAACAAAACAAAACATTTCGGTTCATTCTGAGATTCTCTTTTAACACTTGTGATCATATTTATAAGGCCAGTGTAATATGGCCTCCCAGAAGGTGATAAACATCCACACCATCAACAATGTTCACAAGTCGACCATATTGACACCTGGACTGAACAACATGAATTATGAAGACCGTCTGAGGAAGGTGAAGATCCTGTAGCTACAGTATACAAAAACATATGTAGGAGATCTTCTGCAGGATACATCAGTAAGACCTTTACCAGGATATATGGAATACGCCAGCAAAACACTAACCGGAACACACAGCATGACAAGACCAGAGGTCACATGTTTAAGCTGTTCACCACACATTCACACACTAAGCTGAGACAACGAACCCAGGAAAAAAGTCACAAGAAAAAAAGTCACAAAAAGGCACGGAAAACCTAACCTAACTTAACCTAACCTACGTGCAATGCCATCTCATATGTATATATATATATATATATATATATATATATATATATATAGTGTTGTGTTGTCAAAGTGTACAAGTCATGTGACTTTTTTCCTGTGGACTTTAGTTCCGTCCACCGAGACAACACAACTTCCCACTGTATATTGTGGACATATGAAACAGTGTGTTGACCAAAGAGAGAAGACTAGACAAGCACTGGGTAGGTGACCTACCGTAGGTCAAGATGTCAACGTCGGTTACAAACTACTGTACGTGTTATAAGGGTATTAGCCAACCTGCTGTGGCGTCCAGTGGCGTCAGAGAGGCAGACGAAGATTAGGATGTATCGTACAGGTGCAGAGGCTTATCTCGTGTCAATCTAATGTGTCTGAGTATATGAGAGAGTGGGGGGGGGGATGTTCAGGTGGACCTCAGGTGTACAGATAGACCCAGGGAACAGTCAACAGTGATGGTACTTACGCTTCCTCTAGCTCTGTGACATTGACCCGGATCCTCAGACAATAGCACACAAACCAGCTGGAAAAAATAAGAACGTGTTAAGCTCCCACTTACGCCAGGAAATGAACAAGTTGATCAAAATAGCATCCAACATTCACATTTTGAACGAAGAGTTATTTGTACAATAATAATGATAATGATAATAATAATAATAATAATAATAATAATAATAATAATAATAATAATAATAATAATAATAATAATTATCTAAAAAAAAACATGATTTATGAGGATTGAATATTGCATTTGTCTACATAGAGAAATGAACTCCGTATCAACAAACGGCCAAATCCCCCGGAAGTAGTCAGGATATCCGGACTGTGATAAGCATCTATAGGTCAAACACGTTCACGTCTCTATGCACAGTTTTTCCGAGACATTTTCACACGGTGCAGGGAACAGGACCCTCTATCTCCCTTTCTAACTATCCAAAGATATCTATATTTTATCTCCCACGGGTTAAAATACCCGAGGACATTTTAAACAGTGAAGGTAGGATGCGCGCGACGGTACGTGTACAGTATGAGTGAGATAATTATATCAACAACGTTTTGAGTGTACACGATCCAAGAACGGCTGGACCCCAAGAGCACAGATATTGATAGCATTCCAGCCAGACGGTGCCACTATATTAATCTCTCCATTAGCACCAATACTGTACCAGATGAGTAAACGTTTGCTAGAGTAACACCAATCTACATGAAAGGCTACAGGTCTGGTGTAGTTAATTCCAGGTCAGTCAGTATATATACTGAGCATTATATCTAAAATTCTAGAAAGAGTAGTGTATATTCGGGTGGAAAGAGATCTCTGAGAGTATAATGTCAGATCCATCTCACCCACTATATCAGATCCCAAACAGCTCAAGGAAATTACTCAGGCATGGTAACGCTAGACTTGCAAAAAACCTTCGATACAGCCATCTTGATATACTATTTGAAAAATTGCAGGTTCTTGGCATTGGGTCTGCTGACTGGCTTAAATCGTATCAAAGTAATATCAAACAGATTGTTGTTGCAAATAACACCGAGTCAACATTCATGACAATAGCCTGTGGAGTTCCACAGGGGAATTTCCTAGGGTCTTTGATCTTCCTGTGCTATGTAAACGACATGCGCGTTATTGTTAATTTTAAACTTTGGCTGTATGCTAATGACAGTGCTCTTTTAGTGTTTAGGGAAACATCCAAATGATAGAGCTAACGATTTATCATCTGACCTGGAGTCAGGCAAACAGTGGCTCATAAAAAACAAATTATCCCTACATCTTGGAAAGACTGAATCAATTTTTTTGGATCAAAAAGGAGATTCAAAAGGGTATATGGATTCATTGTGCTATGTGGAATTGAACCCATCTCAACAATAACCTCAGTGAAATACCCTGGACTTTAACTCTTGACTGTTGTCTATCTGATGAATTTATCGTGGATAATATAGTAAAAAATGTAATGCCAAAATAAATGTATCTATATAAATGCTCCTCTCAGCTAATACCAGTAGAGCCCTTTGCATGGCGCTCATACAGTGTCATTTGGAGTACTCCTGCTCTTCATGGTACTCTGCCCTAACACAGAAGCTTACATCCAAGCTCCAAAATATAGAAAACAAGGCGGTGAGGTTCATTCTTGACATGAACGCAAGTTCTTCAATCACTGAATATGCTAAGTGTGGTGGATAGAGTGAAGCAACTGAGAGTGAATCATGTTTACAGGATTTTCAATGGACTGTTCCCAGAATATCTAACAAAAAAAAACTTTGCAAGGATTAAGGATATCTACCGCTACAAAATAAGACAGACGTGATATATTTCACAATTTATATGCAAAATAGGTTATACCACCAAACATCTACGTGGTTTCAGAGATAGTTTTAATTTAATAAAGCTATTATTCTTTAATATAGTGACTGGAGCACATCCTGTGAGTTTCTCATGGGAGTACTGATCTATCAGTATAGGGATATGTCCCTATGTGTGATTTCTACATAAGTATAGTGGTTTCTACTGGTGTGAGACGGGAGGGAATAGTCCATAGGCTAACGTAAAATGCCAGAAGCTGATACAGCGGGTCCGAGCGGGACCTAGACCCCACATTCGTCGGAAATTCCAATATTTTTTTCTTTAATGCAGTATTGTACTCGGCGTTTTTGCAAAGTAAAAAGTAATGACTATTAACTTCAGAATACCCCTTAAGATCAAGTGCACATGGCTTGAAAATGCTCATAATATTGGTCAATTAAAAATAGAAATCTAGAGGCTTACAGCGCCCCCCCCTGTACTCGCTGTTCCCCCATCCCATAACTTTTTGGTCTACCCTCCCTCCTTCCTTCGATATTCCTGGATACGTTCCTGGGAGCTACTATAGCGTGCGATTTACAAAGATATCTTTAGTCTAACCTAACCTGGTCTAACCTAACCTGGTCTAACCTAACCTAATCTAAACTTTTACCTAAATATCTTGTAGATCGCACGCTATAGTAGGACCTGTCCCTGAATGTAAGTGACAGCTAGCAATTTACATTTTATTATAAGCTTAATATACTTATAATCCATCAACAATAACGAAAAGCACCTACCGCTACTTGTAATCCGATATTTGGAGCAAAAAGTTGAAGGATATTCTACAACCCGGATGTTTTTATTGGTCCCCACAGGCCGCCTCGGGTAGTCCAGTCGCAGCTTGTCGAATTCTATCAAATTAACTTTCACTAATACTCTTGAAGAAATTATATTACTGCGTAGTTTATAAATATGCTTCTCCAATTGTGAACTGACAACTTTACTGAATAAATACGAAAAAATTTAGGGGAGCTTGTGTTTACTGAAGCAAGATAAATAGTATACCCAGATTGTAAAGAAGAAACTATTATCTTATGTGAATCCGGATTTGAAGATGAAATCCAGTAGCCACACCAGTGTTGTTACCGGTGTGGCAGTCATTACATACCTTAAAAGTTAACAAATAAGATCTAACAAAGAACACGAGTCGGTATGAAGAAGAATAAAAGCACTTACAGTTTATTTATTTTGTAATATTGGAAATGATAAACATTTTAAAGGTAGACGTGAGGATACCAGAAGACGTCTGCTTGAGCAGCTTCATATATCTATCGTGTTGTGTGATTATTTTACAGCTGATGGGCGTGAGGCCACTGTGTTGGGAGACAGCTGCCTTGGTGAGACAGCTGTGTTGGTGATGGCTGGACGACTGTTGAGGGTAGTGTGTGGTGGTGTGAGGGCCATTGTGGGTGGTGACGTCCTCAGGACTGCAGCATCACCAGCTTTCCTCACCAGAGCACTCCAGCCTCTCACAGGTCAGAAGTGAATAAATAGATAGATATTCGCTAACACTTGAGGGTAATCCTAAAGCAGATGGCAAACATCAGAACGCATTGTTCGATTTTGTTAATTTTTTCCACACGTTCTTTGGATGGATAATAAAAATTATATGACTGCACAGAATCTAATAAAACCTGACCTAACCAACCAAAAAAACTTTCCTAACCTTAAATAACTTCTTAGCTGGGGGGCAGACCCCCTGCCATTATAAACAAAAAGTACTTACTGGGTATCTTGATATCTGATACCAATAAAAGTAACTTTCTTGTGTCTCTATATTAGGGCACCGTTCTATCTAACCTAACAGCCCCCCTGGACCACCCCTGATTTTGGGCGATTTTCTGTTTTTTTTACACATTTCTAATACCCCCCATAAAGAATGGTGCATTACTATAAATTAACCCTTTCCTGAAGTGGCTTGGTGTAATTTAATTTATTTTTGTGGACGTGAGAATATGCTCAGACTGAGCAACCCGCTCAGTCCGAGCGTAAACAAACAGAGAGATGACAACGCTCGCCGACAGAACAGATTTTTTGGTTGAATGTTTATGGTAAATAATTAATTTCTTTGCATACAAAGCACATAGAGGCCTCACTTTAGTGTTACATGATAATTTTTCACCATGTTTTACCCCGTAATATCCTTTATCCTTCATTCCCTTCCCGTTACAGGTGATTTATGATCGTAGATAGAGAACTAAAAATATGAAAAAGGAATACATCTGTGGATAAAATGAACAAAATCAAACAACTCCTCCTGGTGTTAGCCATCTGCTCTAGTATTCCCTACTTTAGATATGAGATGCTTGGGAAGGAGCCACTTCAAGGAAATTTTCTACAGTATAGACCACAAACACCAAACAATGGAATGCTCCCCAGCCAGTGAATAGAAGAGAATTCCTTTCTGTAAAAAGAACCAATGCTTTGGTCTAAATATGGTGCTGGTGGCAAGGTCATACAGTATTTGACCATCTTCCTCTGCCCAACATAATAAAATGTATTTCTTGTGTATTTTTTTTTATTTCTTAGGTAAGAAAACTTTTACCACCAATGGAGAAATTTTGTCAGGTAACTGCTAAGGTCTGACCACTCTCATTGAGTATTACCTAATAATGATAATACAGTATTAATAACTATAATAATATTTACTAAATGTTCATGTGTGTGAGAAAGACCAGGATGACAACGCTACTGGGAACCCCACATGTGTACTGTAATGTGAAACTAAAACATAATTGTTTTGTCATCCTTCCTCTTTATCAAAATTTTGCCACTTGTCAAGTAAGAGATGAGGCTTGATCGTGACAGCATAAGAGAAACAAACCCCTGCCGCTAGTGGTTACAAAAATCAGCTGGGTAAACACTACTGTATACAGTAATGACACATTATTTATCTCCACCAGGTTCTTAACAATAAGTCTCAGGATAACTCAAAATATGGGTATGATATTGAGGAGGAATCATACACTGCATTACTTATTATAATAAAATTAGAAAACATATTTACAATGACAAGTAAAGAAACAAATGAAATACTACATGAAACTAGTCTAAATTAACCTAAACCCTTACCTCAGCCTTACCAGACTAACTGTGCCACATTTGAATCACACCCTCACACCAGCCAGGCTCTTCTGTCTCTGCCCAGCTGAGTTGGTGGTGCAGTAACCCACACAGTGCTGATGCCAAGTCATTAATTACAATGCTATTTTACCTAACTTCTACACATCATTAAATTGATTTATTTAATGCATCCATATTACACATTAATATATAATACATATTAAACAATGATTACATACTGGAACACAATAATATAGAATCTAGCCCTACCTACTGAACAAGCAAGGTAATTGCCACTGAACAAGTAGGGTAATTACCTCTCAATCAAAGATATTTGGCACTGTATAACAATAATACTACTGTGTTGTGGCAACCTTCTCTGTAATTTTTACCCTTATTTCCCAGAGAAATCAGGAAAGCTTCTTAGCTATGTTCAGAATTTTTTTAAAACATTTTGCTGTTATTTTGACATTGCTAAGGTTTATGTTATGGTAATAATGTATGTGTTAATGTGAGCATTAATGGTTGTGGGCACACTGTCTACATGAAGCTGTGTGCATTTTGAATAGAATGTCTTTATTTTAAAAAGCTGAGGTCTTTTTTTTTCAAGACCATTTTAATTATTATACGTGACTTGGCAATACATATTTTCCATATTTATCATGTTCTTTTTACCAGAATTGTTTGACATTAAACCAATTGTTGTCATTGTTGTGAAGAATTGTAATACAGTATTGCTTTGAATTTTCCAAGTTAAGAGACAGTTAATGGGCAATAAAAGTAACAAATATATTACAAGCTCACATAATTGTACAATGAAAAGTCTGTATCTTCCCAGTGCAGTAATTAATTTACACATTAAAAATATTTTGTTCATATTTTAGGCTGTGAACAAAAGCGTGGTTATGCCATGAGGTTGGAGCTGACTGAACATGGTATTGTTTGGCGTCGACCTGAGTATGTGCCATCGTGGAAGCCCGAGAAGTCTGGCGACTTGGAACCTCACAAGGATCCAGATGAGACATTGCCTCGCCTCTGCACTCTGCCAACCAAGAGTGTGCTTGATGAGTAAGTGTAGAACTGTACTGTACTCGTGTTATGGATCACTAAGGTTCACACAAAAGAGGAGATACAGTAATGACTATTATAAGAATATTTCTCCTGAAATCTGAGAACTAATTATACCAGAGCTTTTGTGTTTTGCACAGTATTAAATTTTTAATGTAGTCCAGTATACATATACAGTACTGTATTTACAGAATATTAAAGCTACCTGTAATAGTCTATACTGTAACAGAATAGTGAAATAAAATAATATTTGGCCATTGGCTTATAATCATTACAGTATGTACAAAAAAAGGTAAAAAAAAAGAAGTTTTTAGCATTTTAAAACTTGTTTATTATTTTTTTTGTGAGAATGTACCATATTGCTGCTTTTATAATGAGAATCTATGGGAAAATGTGATCTGATTTACGAAAGGCTTACAGTAATGGAACCCTTACCCTTACATAAATCGGAGACAGCCTGTATTATGTTCCAGTCATATCCTGCCACTGTTTACTCTTGTCTTGCACCACTCCTCTTCATTGAAATGTTTGATTCCTGGATTCGCCAGATGTAAAACTGAGCAGTGAGTAGAGGCACAGTAGTAGGCAGGTGGTGTTCTGATCAGCCTACTTTGTGTATTTTGTGTGAACATGATCTTTCATGTGTAGCTAATTGGAATGACTTTTTGACAGGGTTGATGATGTGACAAAGCAACTCTTGTCCTTGAAGTTCAGTTCTCATAAGGAGTTTGTAAAGATCAAGAAATACGAAACAATGAGAAGGATTCAGCGACACCAGTATGACACAAGCTCAATGGAGGTGAAAAGTTAGTATTTTTTTGTGATCTCAAATGCTCTGTACAGGTATTTACAAGTTCTTCATTTTCATTTAGGATAATGATTCAGTTTTACTGAATATGCAAGTTGTGGATCGTAAGATAAGTATGTATGGTTGTTTCTGGCTTAGTGTCACCCAGTGTATGCACCTTGACACACACTCTGTCCTGTACTATATGAGGCACTCTGAGCAGGAAACAGAAGTAAGAAACACCAGAAAGTGCAGTTAAATTTTAGAGGGAATTTTGAAGATATAATGGTATAATAAACACATCTTCAATCCACTTTATCACATGTCTTGTTCTCACCTGGAGCGCCTCATATACCCGGAAGAGGAGTGAAAATAAGAGGGAGGTCAGTTGTAATTTGTGTTGTTAGAAAATTGAGGATATATTCATACAGTCCTCAGCTGGTTTATTTTTATTTCCTGTTCCAGTTTGTTTTTTAATTATTACTGAATTTGTCCATGTACATGACCCACATTTATTATGTTAAGCACCTACAAAAACACACACACACACACACTATAAACTCTACTAATGGTTCAGTCTTACTAGGGTATTATATGAATTGATGGGGGGTACACCAGGTGAGTGTTTTAAGGCCCTCTTGTAGAAAGTGAACATCATAACAGAAAACATCTAGTCAGTCAGCTAAGAAGACTGAGTGACAGCAAATGATAGAGTGTGTGTGTGTGTTGCTGTTGATTCTAGCCACTGTTCATCCTGTTTGTAAAGAGCTTTTAAGACAAACTTCACACCTACTTGTCTATTTAACTTACTTACGGTATAATCAGAATCAATCACCAGGATACTTACTGTATAACTCTCCATATACTGTGTCTCCTGTGTGTTTTTTAGTCATCTCCCATTCTTCCAAATTTTTTCATAGGGTGAAGGAACTGAAATAATGAAACTATTTTTCATTTTCTTTCGCAGTTTCCATGTTAACTGTGAAAATCCGTAATTTGCAGCAAGCCACATTCCGATGCAAAAAAAATACCTTTGAGCGGGTTAGACTTCTAGAACTAATAGATCGAAGGAAGAAACTTTTGAAGTTCTTGAGACATAATGATTACAAGCGTTTTGAGTGGCTCATTGAAGAACTGAACATCTTATACAGACCACCACCAAGGTATTCCTCCTACATTTAATTATTGTTCTTATTTTAATGGTAAATCCTGTACAGTGGAACTTTACTAATTCATACAATATGTGGCTAAGTGTTGATTTAGCCAGTCATTCAAATGGAATCAATTAGGTTATGCACCTCAGATGGTGGAGTTGGGCAATTTTTCTTGAAGTTGGAGAATGATAAAATCAGCCCCCACCTTTCTAGTGGCATGATGGGTGCAGTAAGGTCAGCTGTCTGGTAATGGGTGTAGTAAGGTTAGCTGCCCAGTAATGGGTGCAGTAAGGTCCGCTGCTTGGTAATGGACTCTGTAAGTATATAGGATGTCAGCATCAATCCATCTTTTATAAATATAAAATTATATTATTTACTGTACAGTACTATTAAACCGTCTCATTTTGACTACTTATTTTAAAAATCCTGTAATATATTCTTCCTAAAATTTTCTCAAGTTGGGAGAGAGGAATAACACAAGTGCTATTTTGAACACATACCTGGTTTGCAGGGTTTAAAGCTCATCCATAGACATCACTAGCTTCTCTTCCTTTACACTGATGCACATAGCTTGATCACCTTTTGGCTTCTTTAACAACTACAGGTATTACCATTTATAAAAGTTGATTGGTTGCTTAATAGTTCTCGATGCTTTATATATTGGGATATTCCAGTTATCCCATGAAAAAATACAGTATATTGCATTAAACCTAAAAAATAAAGAAGTTACTGTAGTCGTGAATTAGCAGATGTAACAGCATGAATCACTAAATAACCAACAATCGCTCAACCTAGGAATTGTAATACTGTAGTTGCTCAAGACACAAAAATTATATTGAGCTTCGTCAGTTGTGTTTATCAAGGTTATATTTATTCCCCTAGCTCTGAGGAACTCTGCTGCACTACTTTGAAACACTGTTGAGACAAACTTAAATATTTAAGTTTTTAATTTCTCTATCTTTAAGTTGAGGCAGATTAAAATTTTTTTTTTAATTTCAATTTAGTACATGTAATGCCTTTGAATTTTAATTCATGCATTATGTGTTGCTTAGTAATTATGAATATTTTGGTTTATGAACGTTTAATTTCATTTCAGATACTACCGATGGATAACGCGAAAAGCATCCTTGAAAAATCTCGTTCGAATGCACGGGATGGCATTGAAAAAGAAGCGGCTTGCAGAATACCAGAAAACCCTAGAGCTTCAGAAGGAACCCTTCCTAAGAGAAAAGGCAGAAACATTGCAGTGGATTGCTGAGACTGAGGCCAGTCTTGGGGTTCCTGTCACTGTTCCAGAAGACACCAGGGTGACAGCTAGTCAAACTTCTGACACAAAATAATAAAGTATCAGTATGATGCAACCATCTTGTTTGTAGCAAGTAATAAGAAATTAATTTTTGCACCATCATAATGTGTCTATGGTAAGTATACAGGGTGTCACAACATTATGTTATAACTTCATGGGCCAATTCCTGGGGTCATTACCAGTCAGAAATGTAATATGAACATTGGTCCAATTCCCAATGGCTATGGAGCTATACTATGGGGAGATGTATGTACTACATCAAGGGAATTGAAAAAAAGGTGTTTTGACATTTAAGGCTTGTTGGGTTTACACTGTGGTTACAATTTACCAAGGTCATGTTCACTGTATTAATTATTCATAGTGGCCACCTTTAGCTTGCACACACCTCTCACATGCGATTTTACATGTTCACCCCATACCTCCATAACCATTGGGAATCAGACCAAAGTTCATATTAAATTTCTGACTAGTAATGAGCCAAAGGAATCAGCCCTTGAAGTTATGACATGACTTTGTGGTACATCCTGTATATTATTATAATTTAAATGCTTTAGGAGTATTTAATAAGAGCTGTAGTTAATTGAAAAAGCAATGTAGATAATTTTATAAAAATAAAATATGTTCATTTTATATCTATTTCTTGTATAGTTTAATTCCTATTGTTACTAGATAATCCCAGGTATCATAATCACAACAGTACAATACTGTAGCTATTGGTCACTGATTAAAACAAATCTGTGTGTATATTATCAGGTTAAGAGTAATTCAAATATTGTTTCAACTTTATTTTTTACTGTATGAAAATATAAAACATTTGAAACATACCATGGAGCCTTCTGCAATTACAGTATGTACAATCTATGCAGAAATCCATGAATTTTATGGGGACACAATTTTTATCTTTCTGACACCCTGAAGTAGCATCACCTTATGAGAATGAAATTGTTTACTTATAGACCAACTGGTAAATTCTCATTCAAAACTTCAACAGAAACAAAATTGGCACAATGAAATGTGATGTAAAACATTTTTTTAATTAGAAATCTGAAATCTGTTTCCAAATACTGGGTAATACCTTTGCACTAAACCTGTATGTGGTCAAACTCTTACCTTGATTCTGAAAGAATGTGTTGAACTACAGTAGTTTCAAAGCCGAGCAGAACTCTTAATTTCTAATTTACAATTTTCTTGAATCCTCAGTCTTCTCTGTGTAAATACAGGAAAACACTGTTTAAAAGTAGATGTACTATAACATAAATGACAAACTACTACAGTACAGTACCAATCTTCCCTGAACAAAGTACATTACCCTATGTACAATAATACACTTATGAAGTACAGTATAGAACACTTAATTTGCCCAAACTGAGAGTTGAGACTGATGTGGGTGTCTGATTTTGCTCATGTAAACTTGAAGACTAGCTATGTACAGGAATACCTAGCTATTCACAACTCCACAATTGTTATTTTAACAACCCTATTTAATATTCGCAAATGAAGTTACGATACAAAGCCACAGCTCTCATATTCTGATGTAAAGCCACCTTCACACATGCCTTTTTTTCTGCGCGTACAGACCCGAGCATTTTTCCCCCCGTACATACAGATCCGCACGGCTTAGAAATTAATGACGTTTAATGGGGTAGTTCATATAGAGCACGCATGTGAAAATTCACGTGTTGCCCAGAGGATGGTTTGAGCGTTTGTACATTCCAAGTGTTCCTATGGTACTATAGGTTTAATATTTGTGATCATTTGTACATTTAAGGTGTTTATTTGGTACAATAGGTTGAATTATTGCCAACGTGTTATTCTGTCTTGCTCTGATTCCGTGAACATCTCCCAGGGGTTTGTGCTCATAAAGTTTTTCATTATTGGTGAATTTTATCGCAGGACAGTGCTCATGGTGGTGAGTGGGGAGAAAAAAAAAATATCCTCGATGTACAATATACTTCTACAAATGATTCCTGGGAGTGGCTGGCAGTTGTTGGCAAACATCTGGAGTATATAAACTTTGTTTCCATGTGAAGCTGAAGTTACAGATCTACAACTACTGTTCACTGGATAATAAGAAGAATTGTGGCCTGAAATTCATAAATGATCATGAAAAGTACTGCTTTAATTCATGGTTCACTGCACAAAGGCAAGTTTGTGCCATCTGAATATTAATTGTATTGAATGATATGGCCTTTCACTGTACACTATTGAAAATCATGACACAAGTTGTTGGAGGAAGGGAAATATTACATTTGTCTGATTATTATGAATTATACAAGTATTTTTCATTCTCCTTATGGCAATACTTCTCCAAAAAAAAATTTAATTACATGGAGAAGACTGAGAATTCTGAAAAAAGATAAATAAATAAATAATAATAATCTCAGCAGAGTATGAAATGTCTTAAAGGAATAATAAACTAATTTACATGAAATCTGGATACAAAATCTTTTCAAAAAGGTAGAAAGTTTGGAATACTGTGTACAGTATATCTCAGAAACAATTAGTGTTACAGGTGGTCCTTGTTTATCACATATGGTGTTCCTAAAAACCCTTGTGATCTGTGAAATTGTGAAAAGAGAAGCTAATTTTCCTATAAGAAACTACACGTAAACACTCTGGACTACTTCTTAGGCAAAATGCGTCAAGAAGATTCCCCCAAAGTTTAATTAAAAATTTAATTGATCTTCATGTTTTTCACACCTACTGTGCCTGTCACCACATAAGGAGATGTTCAGTGAATGTGGGTGAGAACAAATTTTCTCTTATCTTTGTATAGTTTTCTGTGGGTTTCATTTATTATCTTGTATCTTATTTCTTTTTCTTTCATATTAGTGAATCCCCATTAGCAGGAATAATTTGGTGCAGAGCATTTCCAGGAATGAGAGATTTCCAGGTACTGTATTTATATGAAGTCTCTCTTCCCTGGAAAAACACACACATCACCGGAATTTTTCCAGGTAGAGTACAGGGGAAAGTTTTCCCGGGACTCTAAACTATGCATCTCGCACGGACAGACGCAAAACTATTTATTTAGATAAACACCACTAATACAGTATACTATTGTATAAACTATACTGTACTAGCCAGTGTGGCCTTCATCTATGAGGACAAAATCCTTTTCAAACTATTTTACTAACTTCAATGTCTCCACACACTTTTGACCCAGCAGCAAGCAATGCCTCAAACATCTGATAAATAACTTTACACATTGGCTTAATTATGATATAAAAGAAGTCACTGTTTGCACGAACAATTAAAACAAAATTGTAAAGAGTTTCGTCACAGTACGGAAATGTAGGGAAGAGTGAAGTCTGATATGGGATATGTATAAACAGCATGAAATATAGTATGGGGGTCTGAGATTTCACAGTAGTTACCAACTGGTGCTGCAGTGATTGCTGCCCAACAATAAAATATATACATAAACTGATACTACGTACCAAACATCACACGGGCATAGCAGATCAATTTTGAAATCCAGAAATTCCCTTGATTCTAAGCCTACGCATAGATGACACTTTACTTGTTCTTTGCTCAGCTGCCTCGGTAGGGGTTTTATGTTTGCTCTTCTGACGGAAACATGATGACAGTGTAAGAGAATCCTTATGGAATTTTAATGGCATCTCTCCGAGTTGCCCACCATATCTGTTTTTCACAACCTGTAATTTATCAAACAGGCAAAGTTTTTAATAAATCAAGAAGTAAATAAAGTACTAAAGCAATAGCATAAAGGATTTATAGACTTTGACTGAAACTGCATAGTAGATAAAATATCCTCTTAAGGAACAAAGACAGACAAGGTTGGTTATTGATAAAAACATACATGGCGGCTTACTGATACATACATATGTACAATTATAATATTTCCACATTAAAAGTTTAACATGGTTAAATATAACACCATTAAAAATTAAAAATAAACAAAATACAATGTTTACATTACAAAAGACCTGTAAAATGGATTCCATATCACCTGAGCTGATTACTTCATCAATACCCCCCCCCCCCCAGTACCTGTTTCACTCACATCATCAAAATGTTATTCCTTCCTTACTTATGACTTACCTCAGTATCTTCTATCACTTTGTCAATTTCTGAATCTATTTATCTGTTAACCTTTACTATATAGTAATATCTCCGTTAGCCGGAATCCCTCAAACCCGGAACTCTCCGATAGCCGTAACTGAAATTTTCCGAGGGGCACATTTTCTGGAAAATTCAGAGAAAAATTTCCTGGTACCCCAGAAAATTCTGGGGATGGGGATGGGAGATATTTTTCTGGGTTCAAGAGATGATGTAATGGGCAATTTCTGGAACCTCCGAGAAAATTTCAGAGATGAGGGATTTTTTTCCGGCTTTGAGAGTCGTCTCATTACCTGGAAATCTCTCATTCCCGGAAGTGTTCTGCACCAATTGTTCCAGTTAAAGGAGATTTCACTGTATTGACAATACAATAGGGTGGATCAGGTACATCTAATCACAAAAGAAACTATAACACACTTTTTTTCAGTGCATACCTGCAAAGTTTTCTTGGACTGACTAATGGTAAAGCCTTCCTTGACCTGTAAGATAAGTACGTTGTCAGCTTCTTGTGTCACCTTCGCACCACCAAACACACTTTCAATACTCAGTGGCTGACCTTGTGGAACCTGACCAGGGATAAGATACAACAGTGACATTAATAATACAGTAACTTTAAAGGTAGCATCATTATAATACAGTACAGTACAGGGTAATTGTATTTTGTGTCCATACAGTTGTCCTTGAACACTTTAGTGTTATTCTCCTGGCCATGCCTTTCAAACTATTTTTTTGGTAAACAAAGACCTAAACATCTATGAAAATAACAAAATAGATAGGTAAAAATTAAATATCAATTACATTTGAAAGCCAGTGCATAATCTCCATATGATGGCTGTCTGTCAACAGGCTACCCAGCATCAACTTGCTACATGTTTAACAACACAAGTTTTACATGCAGAAAGTTCTTCGTTTAGATATACAGCTGTAAATTGTTTCTAGTTACTGAAGAAAAGAAAGTACAGTATTTTCAAAACTTACTAGATACACAGAATTAAATTATAGTATAGGTACTTACTTTTTTGGGATGCACAACTAATGTAATGTGACAATTATTCAATGTAGCAAAACGTCGGAAGGCTGTTACTGCTTTATCCTGCTCCCACCACCTATCAAGTCCTTGCTCACTTGTTCCCAACATAAACTGCAGGTTGTCAATGATCACGTGTTGGATACCCCATACTTGAACAGCCTCAGTCAATGCCTAAAGAGTAGGAAAGTAACATGGATATTTACATAAAAGAGCCAATAAACTACTGTTTTAGATAGAATTTTAATGGTAACTACTGTTTTACATAACGTGCAGGATTTATTAGTCTAAAATCTACTGATACCTGTCCACTACCTAGTATTAGTATCCTTTGCCTTTATTAAGATTTTAGTACTGATTCTGCTTCAAGTTTAATTACAATACATAATGTACAGGATGCCAAGGAAAGACTAAATTATACGTCCAAGCAAATAAACACACTACAGTATTGTACAGCAGTAATACACTTCCCTCACTGGATGGCCTTATGTCTTCTTATTTACCATAATATAGGAAGTTGGTCCACACTAGGCAAGCTTGACACAAGACAGGGGGTCCCAACAGTTGAACAAGGAAAGGCATGTCTATGGATTTAAGAATTCCTAAAACATATTTTTTTCTAGGGTTTTTATTTTTGTTTGGGCAACATCTTGTCATCAACTTCACTGTCTTACAGCCATTATCAATGTCTGTTTGTGTTAGCCCCCTCTCTTTTTTACTTAAAATTAAGAAATATAATAAAAAAAAATCTAATGGAATCCAACAAAAATGAATCGCCACAGTTGTGTCTTGATTTCTACAAATCAGAATAAAGTGCATAATTCAAAATATAACACAACTCACTAGTCAGCAGTGGCCTTAGAGATAGTTACACAGGTTGTCATTGTTACATGTAGTGAAATTATAAAGTTGTAAAAAATCATATTAATACTCTGATGTGACTTAGAAATAAAGATTATATAATATAAAAATATAAAATAAGAAAAATGAAGAGCAAGGGTGTGTGTGCGCGATTCAGCTGGTTAGGCCAATTTCAGTTTAAACACATGCAGCTCTGCCACTAAAAGATATACCGTATGTGTATAATTATGAACTATTAAATAATGATCAACACCACACAGTAGTACTAAGAGTATACAATAAAACCCCATTATTTGAAATAATAGGGGCTCTAGCCTTTAGGAATTATGAGATCTTACGAAATATGAGGGTTCTTATCTATTCCTCTTTCAAGCATGTAAACCTATGATAATATAGTGAAAAAAAATTACACCACTCCTTCCCTTCCTTCTTTCACGAATTTTCCTGCTTTCTTCAATCCTCCCTGTGCCGGCCAGGCACAGGAGATGATGGAGTGGGTGATTGCTTTTGACTGTGGCTGTACCAGGTATACTTCAACTTAGGCAAAACTAATTTGCAGGTGTTAGTTCTTTCTTGCTATAACATTACAAAATACATCAATACATTATCAGGACCTATATAGAAGTTAAGGTAAATGACAACAGCCCTACCTTTATGACGGAGGCAGGAGTTTGTTGTCCATGATAGGTGAGGAAGTGGAGAGGCAGTATGGAGAACTGAGAAGCCAAGGTGTTGAAAGTGGTGAGGTCGTGAGGCAAAGGAGCACCACTAAACTGCTGTAGCATCACCTCACACAGCCGTACAATGCTCACTTCAAAGCTTCCCCACAACGTTTTAACCTGGTGAACAAATGCATGTAAACTTCAACTTTTCTCATCCCACATAATGTATGAGATAATTATCGTAAATTATAAATGTGTCTACCAATTTATTGATGAGTACTACTTTACTCTGTCAGGGGTGAATTATGACACAAAACCTCAAGGAAGGTAGTACTGTAATTTCTAGGGAGTATGGTGCAAAAAATGACAGAAAAGAGCAAAAAATGGTATAGATATCCCCTTATACATGTTCATATCCTCAACATACATAAACATAGTTTATCTTCCACAATTAAATTGAGTGGAAATCCAAAATCAATACTTATTTACTTTTATCCTCTTTGCCACCGTTCGACTCATTAGCCGCTTGTGCGGTCGGTCACATCTCTGATACGCACTGTTGGCAGATACTGGGCATGCACTGGCTCCTAAATATATCGGAACCTGCTCCAGTGTTGGTCAAGTCTGGCCTTGAATGAGCTCACACTCGGAGGATGGTTTAATATGATAACTTCATACACGCCACCTCTGTGCATTCTTTTATTCTTTATATTATTCTTGGAAGCTCTGTGCACACCATGGACAATACTTTATTTTGATGAATATAAGCCGACCCCAATTCTAAGCCTCAGAGAGAGTTTTGGACAGAATTCATGCAAAAAAAAACATAGGTTTTGATTCCAAGCTGCACAGCGAGGGTGGAGGAAATCAAAATAATATTCACATTCAAAATTGTTCCTAACACAATAGATACATATGTATTGTAAATGATAATGAGTACTCCTGTGTGTATATATATATATATATATATATATATATATATATATATATATATATATATATATATATATATATATATATATATATATATATATATATATATATATATATATATATATATATATATATATATATATATATATATATATATATATATATATATATATATATATATATATATATTAGAATAGTTGGAGTAACATAGTTATGGTGAAAAGTATGTTACCATGTAACAAAAGGAGTAGATGTGGCAAGAGTGCCAATGAGTAAAAAGGTAGTCACTAGCGATGATGCAACAAAAAGAAATATGTCATTACATATGTTAGTGAATGCATCAGTCATGCCTGAGAGTATACTGGAAATTCTTTTGGAAAACTGATGGTGTTATAAAGCATCATAAAAGTTGTGAAGTGGCGGAAGCAATGTGCATCCTATCTCCCACAAGTGTTGACTGGCGTGAGTCATGATGACACGCACACTTTCAAGATTTATTTTCATACACTTAATTTTCTAGTTTGAACTGAAAAATTCATCTGCCCAAAACACTAAAACAACTTTAAATCTATGCAAACATTGTTTGTACGGATGCCGGGTTTTCAGAAATGCTAACATACCTGTACACTAATAGTTCCTTGACCTTTCTGTTTAATATTAAAGCAACCTTTCTACATCCATATTGATATTATCTGCAGTCTACCACTCTGAATTACAATATGCCTAATCACCATCCTTATCTAATACTGAACTGAAACTGGGTGCAATTTAAGACATGCAACTTTAGAAAATGGATATGAATTTGCTTTAATGTTATATTCTTCAAAAACAATGTAGTTATACCAATTATTGCTGTATAAGTGTATTGTATCTGCAAACATTAAACCACAACACATCTGTAAGCCAATAAAAGAGATGAATCACTTTAAATGAAGGAGAGTAATTTTGCCCTTGACTACAGCCATCCATTATAGCCATAGTTTTCCTTCTAGACCATGAGAGGTACTAACCCCTTGACTACAGAGGTCGAGGGAATACTCTGCCATAAATGTGGTCTTCCCTGAACCAGTGGGACCTGTCAGGACCGTCATTTCCCCTTGCCGGTGACCCAACAAGAGGGCATTAAGCTCTGAAAACCTCTTCCACTGTACTCCACAAGTCTGTCAAGAAAGAAAAATATTACAGTGCACAGGAAATATTAACTTTTGAGCATTACACAGAATTTTTTTAGGCATGATAAAAAAATTATATATAACTTAACACAAAATTAAACTACAGTATATCGTATTTCTACCAATCGTAAATCTTAAACAGGGTACTGCATGCAGACTATTTCCCTGATGCTTCCTTCTTAGTACATCTCCACACACTGATACAATGAATAATAAAAATGGGAATATATTTTGGTAAGTAGTGAAGTTCCCAACTCAAAAGATGTGGGTTCAATACCACAATCAGTCCAAAGTGGATGGCATTACTGTGTATGGTGAGCACCTACACATTTATTTTGACTTGCCAAAACATTAGCTTAAGCAAAGCTTATCAACTATGAATTACCACCCTACAAAATTGTGGGCGTTGATGGTATAAATAATTTTTGCTTTAGTAACAATTACACAGAAGTTTTGTACTACAAATAATTTGTTGTACCTGTAGCTTTGACTTGTGTCACAAAGATTTACCTTTAATGTTGCACAGTACACATATCTAGAGGTGACACATGGTCATAATGAGGTGCATCAAAATAACTGCATTGTTAGAAATTATTGCATGACCCAAATTTACCTTTAGCCACTCATATAAGGTGTTTCCTCTGAACTGAATAAAATCACCAGGCGTTAAACAGATAAAATATTAAAAGTGGCATGCTATAGATTAACCATGAACAATGACATCAACATGTGAATTTTGTGTTCTGCAATAATGAATCATCACAACATCTGTATTGATAAAAGAATTATACAGTAGTCCAGACAATGTTTTGACCTCCCTACGATCTTGATCTTTGACACTGTCCACTGATAACATTATACAGTACTGTACAGTACATGGCAAGTTTTGTTGGAATATTTATACTGATACAAAAGTTATGCTTCATACTTTAACTTTCAACACTGACCCAGATGTTTACCGAGCTGTAACATCCAGGCAGGCAATATGTACATACACTTGTATACAGGGGGCCTCCCAAATTCGCGGGGGTCAGGTTCTCAAAATGGCCGCAAATCGAGAAATCCGCGAATAACATTTGCGGACGGGGAAGGGGGGGGGGGGTTACATTTTTACTTGTGAACAAAGAAATGTATATTCCCTTTATGTGTTTTGCCCTGAGGACAATTATTTATTTTACCTGTAGTATTGTATGTGTGTGTGTGTGTGTGTGTAAACATGCACACACACAAAACACATACAGGGTGTATAAATAAATAATACTGTAAATGGAAAATCCTCTCACAAATAATCAGAAACAAATTTATTAAAAATGTGAGTGCACCCTCAAGTCCAAGCTCTTAATAAAGTAATAAAGCACGGACTTCAGGGTAGACTGTTACATTTTTAATAAATTTGTTTCTGATTTATTTGTGAGAGGATTTTCCAATTATTATTTAATTGTATGTGTTTTGTGTGTGTGTGTCTACATATTTACAATACAAGCAAAGGAAATTAGTTCTGTCTCTAGATCGAATGGGTCCCTGTCCCAGCTGCGAAAATGCCGGCAACTTTAAAACTACCCACAGACATTCTTGGGTACATCCAGGGTGTCATCCGCGAATAACCGAGAACCGGGAAGAAAAAATCGACGAACTTGAGGGACATACTGTACTGTAAACTGTATTGGTTTGAGTTTTCCAAGTCTGAATTCAATCTGATATGAACTGTTGGACCATTTATGTCAAGAAACTTCAGGATACTGTACAGTATATACAGTAGAAGGGTAGCACTATTTTGCCCCCTCATGAAGGGCTATAAAAATATATCACTAAACTGAAAAAAGTATGACTTAAAGATACAAAATGAAAGTTAAAATTAATTGCATACAATAATAATAATAATCTTAATATAGTCTTACTACAATACAAGGTATACTGTACAATTTAAAATTTATATTGCCAAAGATGAAAATGAATTACCTCTTCCTGGTGTGTGAGTCTGTGATATATCTTATCCTTAAGCTGCTGGAAGGTAACAATTGTTTCACACACTATAGGTATGGTGTCCTTAAGACAAGTCTTCACTTCTTCCAATGACTTTTTGTGTATTGGATAGTCATTCCCCGATGACCTGTAAATAATAAAAAAATTCTTACAATAAATAACTAGTGGAATGCACATTAAGGCGTGGCAACATGAGACAACTTGGGACCTTGTTGTGAATGGGGGACACCACAACAGTACATACCTGGGACAGTAGCTACGGTAGGTATAAAGGACTAATCCTGGAAATCTCATTATAAAGGTGCTTCAGGACAAGGAGTTTCAAGCATAATAATACTCATTAAGTCTGATGTGTTACAACTCAAATTAACCCTTAACACCAACAACTGCCACCATCAAACATTTAAGAACAACCATCCCACTGCATCTCTATCTCTCAGACACAGGTCTATAAGGTTAAACTCAATACTTAAGATTGAAACCTAAACAAGTGTTGATGCAAGAGCTCCCAATGCTGTATTTCGAAATGTTTCTATTTTTGGAATCAGGTTCACATTGTCAAATCTCCTTGTTTTGGTCCTCCTTATTCTCCACTTTCTTGGATTTCCTCTTTCCTTCTGGCCTGCAAGTATTTGCAATAGTGAACAGTTCACATATTGACTACTTTCTTGTCAAGGCCCAAGTCTTGCTTCTACCCTTTTTGTACTCATCTTAGTTAACAAGTCACCATTCCTTCCAACAGCACACACACTCTGCAGATGATATTAAAATATTCACTCTACCATTCTAGTGCCCATACCCAGTAAAATTTCCCAGATGATTATCTAAATACTACAACTACATGTACCTTCAATATGGGTCTACAGCTCAAGTGGGATAGAAAGAACCTTGGTACTGTACATTTAATGTCACCAAAATGCAAAATTCCAATGTTACTCACAAACAAGATTATTACCTGCTCCCATTTTCATTCTCATTCATCTCTATTATACAAGCCACTATTGTTAATATCCTTGGTCATGCTTTAAATAACAATCTTTCCTGGAAACACCACATTTCCTACATCGTTAAGAATGTATCCATAAAACTAGTCTTCCTCTTACTGGCTCACTCGTACTTTACTTATAAACAATTCTTCACCTTCACTCTCCTAATGCTATTTTCATGGTTGTCATGCCAATGTAATCCAACCCATTGTCCATCCCTCTTTTCAACCTATCACAACATGTGTCACTCCTATTTCCTGCAAGTTCCATTTATTCATATCTTATAATCATTCACCTTTTTCATTCCTTACACTTTTCTACTATGGAACTCCTTTCCTCACTTAAAGCACTTTAAATGTTGGGCTTATTCCTACCTCTGTATCACATAACTAAACATATATATTCAACTTTCTTATCCATGGTTTACCAGGCAAGTTTAACTTCGATATAGGATACTATTATTTGTTGTGTCCTTCAGAGGGCACACTGGTATATACACCTTCCATAGTCCTTAATAATATAGCACAGATCAACAACTGTATATTACAAAAATGTCTCATCTTGGTTTTACTGGTATTAACAGATGTAAGTAATTTGCAGTGGATATATTTAAGGCAAAAATTGTTTAGACCAAGGTGTGTTGAGTACTAGTGTTGTAAGAGGTTGGTCAGTGCACAAGAATAAAACTACAGTTTCAATTTAAACACTTGTTAATACTGTTCCAAATTTCACACTTTAGATTTATATTTTTCTAGAAAAAGAAAAAATTGTGGGACAAGTTGTATCAAGTGATGTTGGATCAAGTGCACCACAGTTCAGGCAATGATGCAAATTTAATTCTACAGCTATATAAGAATGAGAGTTATTACTGTGTATGGTGAGAGCATAACAACTCAGATGAGACCACAACCAGCCACCATCATGTTTAAGGTAACAAACTAATCCAACCCCTATCTTGGGGATGCCATCTCTCTAACACAATGGCAGATTTAACAATGGATGTTACTGTTATTTTTGCCTTGGTTACACTAAGGAAAGGAAAAGATCTATCAATGTAGGAATAATCTTTACACTGTACAGTACTTACTGAACAAGAGAACAGGACACTCCTGCCTTAATAAGAGACATCAGGAGTGGCCGAGGTGGAGCCTCCCCACGGTACCACAACAATACTTCATTTTTTCCATAACTGAGCAAATATTCTTCAAGGGCTTCAAAATCTACAAGAAACAGTACATAGGATTATTAGTGTGTAGGTAAGTACAGTGCATACCAGAACATAGGAAACTAGCACGCAAGCACAAGCGTGGACACACACTAAACATGAAGGCTGATACTGGCAAGAGAGTTAGAACACAAGTGAATGTTTGGTGCAGATGATTATAATAAAACTGACCTTTGATAAGCACAATTTGTCATACACACAGTGTGTGTATATATATATATATATATATATATATATATATATATATATATATATATATATATATATATATATATATATATATATATATATATATATATATATATATATATATATATATATATATATATTAATGGAAGTGACACAAGATGAAAAATCTTCCCTTAAATGCAAATGGGTAGGAAGTCAATTACTGTACAGCAGTTTAGTTTAGATTTAAACTTGTTTAATATATAATTCAGGTAAAAGTTTTCTCTGTGGTTGTGTAGGTCAAGTGGCAGCAAACTGAGCCACCAACCTTTAAGACATGGGTTTAATCCTGTAGTCAGGATGAGTCCTAGGGTGTTATTTAGCTGTGTTGTGGTGGGGCTCTAGCTGGCCACCAGCTATGTTAGGAATATATACAGAGCAAACAACCTAACTTCTCACCTGGGGGTTATTACTGTACTCACATATATAAAAAATAGTATAAGTACTCATAGTTTTAAAATTTCATGAATATTGTCTGGAAACTATACGTTAAATCTGATTTTAATAAATCATTAAATTAAATGTGTATAAAGAGAAGGAAACAAGAAAGACTACTCACTGGCAGAAGGAAGAGACACAGCAGCGATGTTGTATTCTGCAAGAACAAGAACATCACAGCAGGTGGGTACCACTATCACCTTCTTCTGTTTCTTGCTCATGCTTACCAGACTGAAGGCTTTCAACTCACCAGCAACACACCTCCGAATTATCTGATGAGAGAGAAATCACTCATCCTGGATTTCAATTTTGTATATGTAGGATCTGGGGTAGTGTACTGTATCATACAGTATAAGACTGACATGTTGGATATGAAATGAGTACGAGTATAATACAACACTCCTACAAGGTCTTACACAGAATGGTGGAAATACAATCAGGGACAAAAGTTTGCTCCCAGCTGTGAAACCGAGTCACGGGAATGAGTCTACGAACTGATTTACCCTGACTGTTGTAGAGGCAGGGTACAGGCAGGGTACAGGTATATTCTTATTAGTAAGGAGACTAAATTACTACCAACTTACTTATTTTGAGAGTACTTACTGTACAAGTACTGGATGCTATGCTTCATATGGACATGGATCCCATTCTAATACAGTACAGTACCTTGTGTTTCAACACTTGGGGTCATACCATGGATTTTGATCAAATTTCATACAAAGATATTACTTTACATGGTGATAAAGGATCTGGGTTCACAATTTAAAAAAGAAGAAAAAAAAAAAAGAGTAATAAGTGTTAATTAATGACCATTGAAATACAGTAATTAAAGATATTTAGAATATTTGAAAAGTCAATTACATTATGCTCATGAGCTTTAAACCCCCTTTATATACATTTTCTTAAAAATATAGACTATATTTGTAGTGTTTGTGGTGCAAGGAAGTGCAGGTATTCATACTCCAACTGGACATATGGATTGAGCAGATGGAAACTGGAGACTGCACTCATTTTCCACTGCCGAGCTGCCCTGAACTCTATGTAAACATAGATTTTTGAAGAATTGCAAACCTATTTGGTGGAAATGAAGTTACAATTTCAGAAGAGATTCATGTATTAATGAGTATGAATCATGCTTTAAGTTTCTGTGGTTACCTTTGGAGTGTAAACCTCAAGATGTGTCTGAATTATCAAAATCTGCCCTATCAGTGTGGCTCAGTTTGAAGAGGAACTGAGTGAGCTGAAAGCAAACTATGCCCACCAAGAAGACACAGTATCCCCGGAATACACCCCACAGTCCTCGAGGATAGTTGAGTCTGTTAAACATCAGTATTCTCATTGACTTGATCAAAACTTATCAGTGACTAGCACTAGGCCTATAACTGAGAACTTTTGTCCAAATAAAGTTGATTAAGCTATTTTGGGGATTGCTTTTGTGTTACGTACTGCTAAGCAATCCATATTTTTTAACAGCTAACAGACTATACTTCACCACTGTTATCAGTATAAAACCCATAAGGCTCACACACACATGAATTTCTGATCAGGTGGCCCACTATGTTAAAAATTTGGATGCCCCTCTTATACTAAGGTCCTACACTAAGCTAGTCCACCCCCATTAAAGTTACCAATTCACAGAGAACAGTAAGGTATAAGGGTTCTGGAAGAAAAGGCAAACTTTATTTGTGACTGTTTTTCAATTTGGAAAGCCCTTTCCATATACTGTATAACACAGAACAGTCAGAAAAAGAAAAATATAAGCTCTTCCTCATTCACTACCATTCATTCTTCCAATCTGCCTTACCAGACACATTCTGCTACATTGTTACCCATCCTCAACAAGGACTCAAGATATCCACCTTGTTTAATCATATCACATCTATCCCTGAAAACCATTCACTGCTGTCCACACATACATCCTTACATGAGGAATGTGATGGAGGAGAGAGACACTGTGGAAGCCCACCACTTCTCCGTCAACAGTGTAGATGGGCACCACCAAACGAGTCTCATCATTGGTTAATCTTGCACCAAATTTCTCCAGAGTTCTTGTGCTAACATTCTGTAAAAAACAGGTTGAAACAATTAATATGAACAATTTGTTAGTTTTGTATTTTTTAGGAAATATTAAATATACAGTACTGTATAACACAGGTATTCTATATCTATACAGTACGGTTTAGTACACAGTATATCTTTCGTATTCAGTACTCAAACAAGGATAGCACATACCCAGTCATCCTATCCTAAAAACAATGTTAAGATTATAAACTATTTCTTTATCTTGTTTCTAAAAACCGAATTAATATAACTAAACAGAGAGAAACAAACTATGTCCTATATCACTGACAGGTGAGTCTTACCTTGAGTGGAGAGTCTTGTAAGAAGTGTTCCCCAACATCGGTAATAGGCAGAGTTGTTGCCAGGTAACTGTTCAGCTGTTCCGTGGTGAGGCAATCTTCTTGAGAATTTAACAAATGCATCAACTCCTCCCATGAGCCATCTTGATTGCACCAAGGACACACAAAGTAACCTGTAAGAAAGCCTTTTTGTTTATAATGAAAATCAAAGATCTTTATAGTTATCACACTTTATATATCATTCAAATACCATCTTTACAGACATCATCCTAACTTAACCTATCCCTATATATCACATACCACATCTTGGTACCAAATTCTTTATTTCATCAATACAATGTACTGTACCTAATTTTCAATAAATGTATTACCTGTACATACTTTCATACTTCCTTATACCGTATCTCACTTTATCCGCTCACTAAAACCTGCACATCAACTAAGAAACTGCTTGTAGGTGCACTCGGATATAACATTGTTCATTATTCACACTGTACTGATGACAATGACAACAATGGTGAAAGGGTAAGTCACAAGTTCTTCTCAACTTCATGTCAGTGCCCTCAGAGATCAATATTTTTTTTTTACCAAAACCAAAGACAAATTGTTTCAAATTTCTTATAGCAACCTTGAATATGGATGAACACTACCATCATCATTATTCTCAGCATTCCTTAATAATTCAGCATTAAAACACCACCACCACATAACAGTCTTTAAAAATTTAATTTCTTTTAACCTGGTTTATCTTAAATTTACTTTCTATTATGTGTAGGGCATTAAACATCAAGAACAACTGTTGCTGTTTCACCTGCTGTCCTTCATTCATTCTGGCTGGTGTAACAAATGTGTTCCAGTAAGGTGGTTCCATTCCACACCATCGTCCCAATATTTCCCTCAGGTTCACCCATTACTGCACACGACCCAGCACAACACAATTACAGTACAGTACAGGTATTTTCATTTATTCAAAGTTACATTTTCTTTCATTAACTAATGCACCAATCTAGCTCTGATGGTTCCACTTTTATTTTTCCAGACTACATAATTTCAAACTCCCAAAAATACCCAAATTACTTTTTATTACAGCACATGTCCCTGTTAAAACTGTACAGTACCCATCCCATATAATAAATAGTCCCCCTTCTAGCACTATTTAATCATGACAACATTCCATTACTGTCATTCAAAGTAATAGAATTGACACAAGGATTTTATGATAACTGATACAAGAATGACAGTAGAGTACAGTACAGTGTATGAAAATGAGAAGGCACCACAGATTATATGGAATCAATTTTAAACACCATCTGAGACACACGTTGAAACCCATGATCAGGCAAGTATACAGTGTTCAGTTTTATATCCGAAACATGGAATACCTTAGCTAACCCTCTTCACCTATGGTCACTACCCAAACCTGCAAAAAATTTTATACACAAATGTTGGCTTTTTCTAATTTGAGTAAGACTTCCTCATCTAACTGCCAACTTTACACAAGATGGCTGCTCATGAAATACATTTTGTGACATTTTTGCATTTTGTTTTTTTGTACTGCTGACAAACATCTGTACATTATTTTGGTTAAGAAAAATTTCATTTCGGACCATTAGCTTACAGTTTTTGCTTCTACCACATTATGTTCTATTCTCTGGGCTCCTGTTTGGGTAGCTGTTAGAAAAGGAAGTCTTTCCGTTAGTGTTAGCATTACTAACCAGAATTTTTATCGACAAAAATCTCCTGTGCCGGCACATTGGTATCACATTCCTTGGAAAAACAAGTTGGACATTGAAGAGTAAAGCTTGTGTCTGTCTCTTCATATGATATAAGATGAGAGGTGAAGAAATCAACAATATCATCTTCTATAGTATCATTATAGAGATCATTTTCCAACTCATCTTCAAACAAGTCCTTCTCTATACTGGCTACTTCACTTATGTTGCCATGAAGGTATTCGGGAATGTCCTTCCTTGGCAGACTTGTGTAGACATTTCTGACTTGAGATAAAATCACATTTCTGACTTGAGATAAATTGCAAAAATAACTGCTCACTCCAGTATTATTTTTATCTTTAGATGCTCGTTGTTCACTTCTGTTTTGTAAGACATTGGCAAGTAAAAAAGGAGACTGTAATCTCTGAGGAGCAGAGGAAGAAATGAATCTGTGAAGTGATACACCATAGGAGTCCGGGATTATTTTGGAAGATGCCTTAGTTGCTTGATCAGAGTGCTGGGTGTATATTGTGCGAGCCATCACTCTTCTACGAGGATGGATGGAGGCACACTGACGGTGGAAGTGCCTCAGCTGTTGTGTCAGAGTGGATACCTTCTGGTATGAGAGACAGTGTCTTGATATGATGCATGTTCTAGACACAGCCTTGAGCAGCAACATCTACTCTTAACTTCAAAACCTAAAATAAAAGAAAAAATAGTATGATCATAATTTATTACACAAAATAGAAAATCAGCTTTGGCAGTTGAGAAATACTGTAGCTATTATGGTTAGGATGTGGTTAAACAGGGATAGGTCATGACAGCACATGTTCTGTAGTGGTTGCTATGTGATGCAAGAACCAATACATAATAAGTTCACATGCCAAAACCATGATAATGGGAGCAATTACTGGTACACACTGTACCTCAATAGGCTACAGTACTTAAAAGTATTTTGACTAAGTAAAAATAAAATATAGGGTACAAACTAATATTCTTTCATGCCTTTCTTCATTGTGATTAAAAACGTGTTGGATTAGGTTTGTTTATTGGTTTGTGTTGTCTAGTATCTCAAGAGAAAAAAAAGAGGGGGGGGGGGAGGCACAGCAGTGGGTATTCCTCTAGCACTTTTATTTGTACACCTTCAAGCAGGTACAGTACTGTACTAAAAAAATAACAAGATAATTACAAACAGAGGCATTAATAAAATATTCATCAACCACTCACCTAAGTTATCCAATAAACCTACCCTAACCATAAAAAGAAACAAACAACTACCGGGTAAGGAACTGTCAAATTTAAATACAGTACAGTAATACAGTATACCTGTATACCATTCAGTGGTTCATTCCAAATGGAATGAGATACAGGGGGTCCTCGACTTATGAACGCCCGCCTATATGAATGGGTAATTCCTCGCTCCGTCGGTACACGCACGCGATCTATTAACTCAGATTAAAGTAAGTTTTCCAATATTTTGTGACTTTCTGACACCAAATACTAGTCGAGAAGTGATTAGCAGTCCGATTTATTCATGTAGGACCATTATTTGACTTCATTGCGGCTATATTTGGCTACATTTGGGTATTAGTCGGACCGTATTATTTTAATCTTACAGTGATGGCATATAGCAGACCGAGATCAAATAAAACAACTGAACTTTCTTCTTGACAGGCAATACAGTTGGAACAGATTGAACGAACACCCAGTACACATGATTCCTGAAATGCGGCGAACTTTTAACTGAATACAAATTTTGGTGCCAAGTCATACATTAGAGGAACAACTTACCAGATATTGCTACATTATGATTCAACATTACAAAACTGAACCATCCAAACCAACTAACATAACCTGGAACATTAGCTTTTATAATCTACATAAAAAATAATTTATGAAAGGAACCAATCAGGCAGCTTGGAGGTATTGGCTACTGCCTACAAAACCAAACTTACAGTAAGATTGGGAAGTCTACCTTTACCTTATGTTATGATATATTGTCCACTGGATATTTGTCCGGTTGTCGGTTAGGTAAGCATTTTTTAGAATAACACCAGGAGTTGGTAGAATGTGACAAAACTTGTGGAAACGTTAATTACAATTAGATAAATGGACATGAGAATTTAGTGTTGTTCGGTTTGTTTTAAAAGGTTTTTCTGGTAAGTTAGGCAGGTTCCTTTAGGTTAGGTCGTCCTACCGTAATTGGTTCTGTGCATTCTTGTTTCCATTTATCTATTTAATACATTGTAATTAAAGTTTCCACAAAGTTAAGTCCAATCATTTTAACTCCTTCTGGTGTTATCTAAAAATACCTATATAATTAAAACAAACATTTCCGTTAAACCTTCAAATAAACCATCACTGATATATCCCTCCAGAGTCGAGACAGTCCATCGGCATCATATCATTTATCTCAAGTATTAATTCTACATATATTTCCCCATCCAACACTACAATATGTAAGAGAAAAGAGTCATTAAACGTGATATTTTAAAAGATTCCTTACAGCCCATCAACCCTGCAGACCACACACCACACCAACGTGCGAGATGAATGTTAAATAACTTACACGGACGAGACGACGAGGCCATTAAATGTTGTTGCTCTTAAGGCAGATTACCCCAAATAATCTAAGATGAAGTTATTATGGTATTATTATTGAATTATATTTAGTTTAGTGAATTATTACTAACTCGAAATTAAATAGCTGGGTAGTATTTTAATATTAGTTATTTTGGTTAATATTCGTTTTTAATCCCAAATTTTACCATTATCAGTAACAATATTATTACAGTGGTTATTATTATTATTATCATTTTATTTTCAAATTTGTATTTTGTATTATAAGTTTATTTATATGAATTATTATTATTATTATTATTATTATTATTATTATTATTATTATTACATTTTCGCCCCCCAGCCCCTTACACTGTCACTATGTTGAAATGAACTGTAGTTTGAGCTTTTCCCCATCTAGTTATTATATGTCTTATTTGTGTCACTTATGTTACTTGTATATTATTTGTAATTCGTAACCCATTCCCCAAATATGTAACTGTATATTTTCAGCCTTCTGGCTGCCAAGCTCTTTCAATAAACCGTTAATTATTATTATTATTATTATTATGTGGGTCAGTGACCTGTGCTCGGGTGGGCTATTCCCCGTAAAAAAAAAGAAAAAAGATAATGGTTACGAATCGATTTTCTTCTATAGCAATTCTTGCGCAAATTTATATTTTTCGAATATTTTAAATGATAAAACCTCCCCAATCACCAACAACATTGGTTGCTCTAAGTGGAGGGAAAATGTGGGGTAAAGTACAGGTGGTCAGGTTAGATTAGATTATACTAAGGATATCTTTGTAGTTGTAGCACCAATAAATAATAATAATAACAAATAGTAATAATAATCTGTTATACAGTAATAGAGAACCATGTATACCAAAATTGAAAAAGATCAAGAATGAGAAACGAGATATATATATATATATATATATATATATATATATATATATATATATATATATATATATATATATATATATATATATATGCTGTTGTCAAATGTCATTAGTAAGGCAAACAACTGAGACCTGCAATTGTGTGTAAATGAGGCAGAAAGTCAGATCAGCAACCTGGGACTGAGTCAAATTTTTCGTGATGCTCTATGGCAGCAGGGTCTACCATTAGACAACACATTATGCTTCCAATATCTTCCCAGGCGGTAGTACCTCCCTGATTGATAGCTGCCTATTACCTTGGACAGGAACTGACCTCTGTATTCTTTCGGCCACTCGGTGTACTTGTAGCAGGGTAAGTGTGGTGCTTTTGAGGAGTAGTAGTAGTCGGTTAAGTGTGATGGTGCTCTTGTGGGCTGGGTATTTTTTCAGTACTACGCCATTTAGTTTTCTCTTCAGCACCATTGACCATCTGATTCCCTTAAAGAACCAAACAAAAGAAAACCACAAATCTTATTCGCAAATTTATTTAATTTTCTATTAACACATTAATTTACTAATTCCTATAATTTTATCTTCATACTTTTTATGAATCAAATATAGCATTATGTAACTGCTAACCTCACATTCACGTCACTCATAAACCTTGTAAACTGGCAGTATATTCAGAACCTTGTAAACAAACCTGCCAGGTCAATGAGGTATATCCGGCACATCACTGCTAGACGTTAATGCAGTGATGAGGTTCATTAACTAAGGTACTGTATATAGTCGCGCACAAGTAAGTTAGGTCATGCATCAGCTATCAAAAGGTAAGAGATACACTTTTCTGGTTTTATGGCATCAGATTAAAAATTTCGTGTCATCTGCATTAAATATGATACATACAGCAGTATTGAAATCATACACACACAAATGATAAAGACTGTACACATATCTACAGAGGTCTATACATATTACACAACTGTCTGTCTACTCATTTCATAACATTCTCTGGTAGGTCATTGGAAGATACTATACATAATTTACACTGGATTCAGCAATGCCCTTACAGGTGCTTCTAATCTCCCATCAAATTATCCCTTGCTATTCTGCAGCATAAACTGGACAAAGTTAATAACATAAGTACACTTAACATGTTATTCACATTTATATAGTTTCATCCATTTTTTCAAGTATTGAATGGCACACTATTGCGTTACAAACATACAAGTAACATGATAATAAAAGACGTCACACAAAATTTGTACACAGTAATGTGAGCTAAAACGCCCCAATTCTTAAAACACATTCCGTAAGATAATGTTTATCAGAAAACCTGTCAGTTTTATGGTTAGCTCTGAAAACCTTGAGATGTGATTCCCAAATATTCATTGTAGAACCATGACAGCGACACCAGGTTAACTTCAGAGAAAACTAATTGAGTGTGTTTCAGTGGTTAGTTAGACCAATCACAGCACAGCATTCAGATCACTTTCAGGGAAATATGACCAATCAGTCGGCGGCTTAAGCTATCTTAGGCTTGGGTTTTATGTGTAATCTGGTGGTAGAGAGGATCAGTGCCACGGAGGAGGCAACGAGGATCTCCAGCAGTAATAAAACGCCGCCCCACGACCACGTCCTGGCCACCCAACTCAGTGGCCACCCTGCTACCACCGCTCCAACTGCAACAAGCGAGTGACGAGTCTTATTAATCTCGGTTTGTGAACAGTCACACAACATCGTCATTACTTATATGAACACTTCAGTTTAACTACACGAACACTCAATGATTATGAATAAACTTATTTAGAAATACATCATTACTTCAGGACAAAATGGGACAGGTGTGCAACAGCCAATCAGCTGTAACTCTTGAGGAGGGGGCGGGGCATATTTTCCCAGCTGAGAAAAAACGCACTATAATATATAAACGGCTTATATTTATTGATATTTATTATATACAATTATTATTATTTCATACACTCAAATACATATTTACAGACATTACCTTTACACACACACACTCACCATTAGCAGCAAGGGCGACAACAGCGTGGGCGGTGCCAGAGAGGTGGGCGGGGAAGGACTCGGATGCCACGATGCCGTAGATGGAGATGGGACCAAACATACTGGCGCCCAGCAACATGCCTACACCAGACACCACCACCTGTGTAGGACGACCACCACTATAGTACAGAGCGTGTCCTCATGTGGGGTAGGGTGGCATCGAGACACTGAATTAAGCTGCAGACAAACGGGGGATTGAACCACTAACACCCCTCGTAACTTAAGATGTAAAAATGAAGAAGCTAACTAGTCGACTTAATAAAAAAGTGCCTATATTTATATGGTATACCTTAACTACCAGAGTTAACTAGTTATGAATCATTACCACATCTGATATTCTTTTGTTTCTGTGCCATATTATAGGGTCTTATTTCTGAATTATTATTATATTTATTGTTACTATTATTTTCTCACATCTACTGTTATTATTATAAATACTTATGATAACTACAAGCGTTTCCTCACTGAAGTTACGTGACATCATTTCCCTTTGTACTGCCTCGACCAATCAGATAACACCAGTCAATAACCATAAACCTTAATGTTACCTAACAAATGAGGTATTCCTTATACAACAACCTTACTGTAGCCTTATATAACATACCACGCACCTTGTCTAACCTATCTTATCTAATTTAATCTAACCCTTACTAGATTATCATAACTTAACCCATGGTCTAATATGACTTAACCTAATCTCACCTTCCATGCTAACTTAACCTAACCTCTCATCCTAACATGGCTCTTAGAGTTTAAAACTACTTGATTACGTAGGGTATTGTCCAGCAGGATAGTGTGTGTGTGTGTGTGTGATTCTGAGATGCAATGACTGTTTAAGAGATGAGTGAGGTGAGGTGAGGGCAACAAGTACTATACCTGTGAAGTACTAGGAGTGAGGAAAGTTCTCAAGGAGTGTACACCGACAGTACACGCCACCATGAAGCTCGCGGCCACCATCAGTCTGCCATTACCCCGGAGGTTCACCTTGTTCGATATTTTGTCTGTGAGAATACCAGCGAGGATGCCGCCGAAGAACCCACCGGTTTCCATGGCGCTGGTGAAGGAACTCGCTGCGGGCACATCAAGACACGTTAGGTATTACTTATGGCCCCTACAGAGCCTAGTGTAGGTGCGTGTAACACAGGGACGTCAGTGTACAACTGTATGAGCATTAAGTAAAATTGTGTTTCACAGTAACGAGAGGGAGTTTATGATATAAATGTTTCCGCATGTGATTTTAATCTGAGTGGACAGATGACTCTCCTTAGCCATATACTGTACAGTAGTTGATACTGGGCCTTCCTCACCCAGCACCTACGAGCAGTTCCTCACCTTGCATCTGTGTGCGGCCGAGCTCCTCGATGAGATAAATCTGACCCCAGTCTGAGAGGGCAGTCTTGGTGCAGAACACTACCAGGTAACACGCAGACACCAGCCACAGGAAGGGCGATGACGCCAGCTGACCCACCGTCATGCTCTCACCCACTACACTCTCTGGCAATATTTTTAATGTTTAGTCAAATAAGCACAAAAGTGGGCCAGTCTGGTGTTTGTTTCATTATCTTGTAACACATTTAATTTTATTTATATCAGAAAAGTCCCCGAAGAAGTCTTTTCTTACATTCATTTGCGTCTTTCTCTCTCTTAAAACACAAATGTATCTATTTAGTTTGACTTACTGTTGGTGGAGGCAGCGTGGTGTGCGGGGAGGGCGGTAGGGTCAGGGAGGTGGACGTGGGCAGGGTCGTCAACAAGGGTGACGAGTGTCAGTCCGGCCATCACCAGCGACAACAGACCTGTACACAACATATTACGCATCTTATCAATATTAAAATTAAAAACTGCAAGTAAACCCTGGAAGCAACTCACAACATTCTTCACATTTCGTAATATACCGTTACAATCCACATTAGTTCCTAATTAACTTTGAACATAATCAAATCATGTTTAGCCTGAGTAATATATTGCGGCAGAAGGGTTGAACACTGACCAGCGATGATAAGAGAGGCGCTCCAGCCGTGATTGATGATGACGTAGGCGGCCAGGAGGGGGGAAATGGTGCCGGAGACGTTACCACTGGCCGTCAACACACTCCACCACGTCCCAAAGTTGGCCGGGTTGAACCACTGTTGGACACACACAGTATACTTTAGCCTAATGTGAAGTGACTGTAATTTACTTTACTACTCCTAACCATTGAATATTTCTATATTTTCGCTCTGTTTTGGTCAAAATTTATTACACCAGTGGCCTAAATCCACTCAATAAAGGTGGAATAAATAATTATGAACAAATATTAAGCAAGAAGCACCTGTCAGAGCAATGCCAAGGTTCACTAAACCTTACAATGAACTTGTGATCAAGTCAACTAATCTCTGCCAGTGTACGATAACCTGAAATTAACTATGAATACCACTCTTAAGATTTATAATATATTTACATACAATGGTTATCATAACTTCTGGTATCAATATCATGCCTGTTACTTATTGACGCTCCTTGCAAGAAATGACTAGTAAGGAAGAAGTGGTGAGTAGTGGTTTGTTTACCTTCTTCAGGAGTTTGGCACAAGCAGGCCAGCCGGCGCCCTGGGCAAAGCCGTTCAAGAACCACAACAGCGCCCACAGCACCGAGTTTTCCGTGCGTGAGAACAATAGCGTGCTGGCACCACTCATTGCCAGCCCTGCAACAGACACCTTATTAACACCAACATCATTTGACACCACAAGACGTCAAGAACACTTTCACCTCTACAGGAGGTTTATCACGACGTGTCAAGTAGTTAGTCACTCCAGTGTTTACACTATAAACACTTAAGATTTATCACAACGTATCACTCTTAATATTATCACTAGTGACAACATCACTACTACACTGGTTCATTTCTATGCATCCAGAATTACTGCGACACAAGGAGCAACCACGTGAGTTTTTGGTGAACGTATCGAGCACCATACAGTACATGTAACAGTACACCATAATCCTAACTATAGCTCCTGCCAGCAAAATATTATCATAAAAATTTCATGAATAAGTCATTTGTGATTCACTGACATGGAAACTGAACAGTAATGATTGTCAAACTACCGCCTAACCCAGCATAATACAATCTTAAAGCTTAACCCATTGTGTACGGGGTCCTCTCAGGGCTGAATAAAATTGTTTGGCGTTAATCAAATACAATAATTTAAAGTGGGCGTCCCCGGAGTGGAGGGGTTAAAAAGAAACCTGAGCTGTGAGGATGAGAATTTGATTTACTTTAACGTGGATACTCTTCTTCTTTTAAGGCTATAATAGATACTATGCATATTAAACATAACCGCGGCAAGGGTGGCACTTGAAGCAACTCAATTAAAATACGGTACAGGACCAGGAAACTGATATTTAACACAAGTAACTCGGACAAGTATATGAGGGTAAATAGAGGGTTAGTGATGATGGTGACGAAATGAACTCACTAAATCTTTCCAGGTAATTTAGAGTCCAGTTTTAAGCCTCAACATTATTGGCCTCAATACTATGGTAAGGTTAGTTAGGTTAGCTATGGCACAGATTCTCTAAGATTGATACGTTATTTCTGCCCCAAAGAAGATACTGTACAACATCAATTTCTGAGATTCTCGGGGCGGTTTGAGTGTTCTGAGGTGTGTGAGGATGGGTGGGTAGGTCAGTGGGCGTCACGTGACCAGTGGTGGTAGTGTTTATTATGTAAGTGATAAGAATTAGATAACGGACCCCCGCGGACTGCTGATACCTGAGCCCTCGTACACACCCCCGGCGTCCCACAGTCGGTAGCTACAGTACACAATATCTGCAGATAACACGAGGCACCTGTCCTGGGGCGTCACTGGTCTAGGAGACTTCTTTTTTTGCAGAGAAAGAAGATTAGAGGTGGGGGAAGGAAGTTATAGTTCGGAAATTGAAGAAGTTTAGGAGGTAAGAGAGGGCGGGTTGACTGCCTAGCTAATAGTGTGTTAGGGTTGTGTCATGGGTTAGTTATTGTCTGTCGGTACAGGCACTAGACATCCTACCCTATCCCATACATGGGTGTTTTAAGGGCCTTGTTTCATATTCCGCTGACCCTACTGGCGGATGTTGGTCTAGGGAGGTTGTCTATTGCCTGGCCGTGTAGATCGGGGATGGTAATGGACCTTTTGAGATTTGATAACTTTTTGGGACAGACTATTAACTGTATCTAGGGTGCTCCCCCACACTATCTAGGCATGACATAATTATGATTTAAGCCAATTCAAGCTTTAATAATCTAAACTGTGCAGTTTTACTAAATTTGATCCAAACAGTTGTCTCTAAGCTGACCAGAAAAACTTTACCCGACCAAACCCAAATGTAGTTTAACCTAATCTAACTTTAACCTTAACCTTACTAATAGCAGTGTTCATGTGCATGGTGACTGTCTTCCCACCCTAGTTCACAGTCCACTGTACGTACAGGGTCACCAGGGGCTGTTTATCTGCGGCCTGAGTGTTTTATCTCTTGTTATTGTAACGTGAATGAAGATTATGAGAGAACATCATGACTGGGTAAATAAGAGTGTGGAAAGACATAAAACATAACATTACATAAGACAATACAACATAAACCATTGTACGGATTACCTTAAGATTAGCCCCGGTTTATTTTACATTACGATTAAACACGTTTCTCTAATGTAACCTAATTTAACGGTGTTTAATCATCAGGGTGAAATAAGATGGTTGGGGGTAATGGGGCTTAACAGTCACGTGATGCGATAATCTAAGAAACTGTCAGTTTTGAATAATATATGATCATGTGTTTTGGCACGAATATGGTAGATGAAGACCTGAGGTTAAAGAAAAAAACAACAACAACAACATCAATACTGAAGAATATGCCGCAAGGAGAAAGAAGTAAACATTGGGTAGTGTTGTGGATGGTATCAGTGACGTCATGTTACTACGCTACACTACCGGTCATCTCCACTATTCTCACACGTTTCTTCCCTGCCAACGCCCTAATCTACCCAAAATGTAGTTCCACGCGATCCAGCTTTATACCACCACGACAAGGGATGCTCTGTTCACCCTTAGGTCCCTCTATGGCAGGGGTAGGGAGAGGGAAGGTGGGGATCCAGGGGCAAAACTGGTTGCCTCTGATTGACTAATTGACCAATTTGAGATAAGATCACACGTTACGACAAATATGATGAACGTCCAAGAAAAAAAAACCAGAACTTGAGTTGCGAGGTGTGAGCGTGAGAGGAATCAGAGCTGCCCTCTCGGTGCGTGTGTCCTTGAGTGCGTGGATGTATATCAGCTTGAGTTGAGTGTACACCTCCTCATGCGTGAATGGAGGCAGACATGAGCAAAATTACACCTGATGACAGTGACGATCATGACTAACACCTTCCCTCCTGTCTGTGACGTCATCCATCACCCCAACTCACAGCAATTTGTAAACTGAGGCTAACACTCTACTAACGGTTTGACGAATGAATTTGACTCAAGATGTTTCGAAACTAAATACAGCTGTGTGATGAAGAATAATATGATATACTTTAGAGTAAAATGTAGCGATCTTTATGAAATAGAATTAGTATATAGTTTCGAGTATCTAAACAAACAATAATGGTTCGAATCTCATTGAGGTGTTGACCCATTTCAAAAGTTATCGGAAAGAAAAAGAAAAACTGAATATAAATGATTTTATATGGTGATGATGGTGATAGAAAATAATTATGAAATGAAGTAATTATTGGGGTCAGAATAGGTTGGGTTATACAAAGGGGGTGCAGAGGGGAGGGGGCAGGGTGCAGGAGGCAGGTAGTTATCTCAACCAGGAAGATGTCAACAGTGAGGAGCTCTTTGTTAAAGATAAGGTCTTACAACAAACAAGATAAGTTCCCAGGGAGTAAACAAAGTAATCTTGAGCGGCATCGTGTTGACAGCCGGTGACAGCTGTTGTGATCTACAGGTGATGGTAAACTAGAGTTCACGTCGCTGTTGCTGCTTCTCTACAAGGTTGTAAAAAATGCAGTGATGCGTTGTCTGCTGTATGACTCAAGACTTGATACCGACAGTAAATAACAATGATTAATTATCGAAACATGTAAAACTAAAATAACGATTTGGAAGTGAAAATTTGAGGATTATGAATGCATGACTTGAACTATACATCGATAAATGGCTGCCTTATTGAGAGATTTTATCCGTATTCCTCAGTGTATTTACTTTAGAGTATCACTGCCCATGGAGAGAAAGAGAGAGAGAGATAAACAATGAGTAGCTTTTTCGATTTTTATTACAGCGTTACGTGTGATAAGAGCAACAACAACAGTAGATAAGGAAATAAGTCAAGGGGGCGAAGAACATGGCAGACAAAACACCGAGTAGTAAAGTTCACAATACAGCCATGTGGCGATCCTCCCGACCCTGACCAACTTACCTTACTTTCAACACTCGTTCAGTTGACGTTACCAACCGCCACTACACCTTAACAACCACGCAGTAAACTTTTCTTTTTAACATTATTATTATATCCGCTTTTGCAAAATTCAGAGAAAAAACTCACATGTAGATTATTTTCTAAATACTGTACTAGATTTATAAAGTCAATCGTCAGCTCATTTACGTGGATTGAGGTGATAAAACGTGGGAGTAACACTTGATAAGAATTTTAACTTGTAAACTGATAGAATGATAAGGAAACGTTTTTGATATCAAGAAGCAGCGTAATATTGCCAAGTAACCATCATATTTATTAAGGCGTTTATTATAAGGCGTTTTCGATGCACGGATTAGCTAACGCGTTAGCTATTCTGTATGCGCAGACGCAGACGCATGACCCGTTCAGAGGGAAAAGCTAACACCTCGATCAGGCGTTAGCCTTAATACAGTACTTATTTGACATCAGGAGGCAGTGTAATAGTGACCAGTCATTCAGTAAACACCAAAACACTGCACCACTCACCCATTGAGAACAAGACACGGGCGCTCATCCTGTCAGACAACACCCCGCCCAGGAACTTGCTGATAGCGTAGGCTGTGTTCTGGCAGCTGCTGATGATACCTGCAACACAATAAAAGTAGCTCAGGTCAGGTCAGGTCAGGTCAGGTTAAGGAAATATTAAGCATATACAAGTAAGGTCTGACAAAGTTAGGTTCCTCGGGGCTACCTGGATACAGGGTACTAGGGGTTCCTCGGGGTACTAGGGTGATGGTACTTGCCTATGGTGTTAGTAGTGATGAGGCCGGAGGCGAGGAGTGTAGGGATGGCGTAGGAGACACTCTTACGGTTGAAGATGTAGCAAGCGTACCCCAGGAAGAGCGCCCCGAACACCGCCCGCTGGTACGACTGTAGGGTCTCCTGCTTGCCGGCCACCACACTCCCATTCATATGTGATTTGTCGTTCATTTCCACCTTGCCGTTCATATGCGGCTTCCCGTTCATCTCCATTTTGCTTCTCTGGTGGTGAATAATACGAACATGATTTTCAAGTCGAATTTGATGTTTCGTTTCGTGCTTAAAAAAATCACGATTTGGATTTCACTATTAAGACAGTCGATGTTCAGTAATAAAATCCAGGTATTGAGTACAGTACAATAAGAACCTATTGACTTGATGGCAGAGAGAGAGAGAGAGAGAGAATGTTAGGACTGTGACATGACAATACTTGTAAAATTATGTTTAAAGTTGGCATGAGACTTGACAGCTGTAATGTGAATTAATTTAGTTAAGGTGACTCATTAAAGGTTAAGGGTCATCATGGCATTAACACTGGGGTCCACAGGCATATTATTAACGCCTCCTGTACACACACACGGCCCCTAAAACAGTAATATGCTAAGCCAGGACCTGACGATCGCCTCCTCTGATTCAGCAAACACTGTATGGCAGAGCACCGGAAGTATGTTCTCTTATAGTTTAAGAAGGAAAGTTGGGTTGGTATGTTAGATGCTGTGGATTTGAGTTTAATTTTGTCCTTAGAAATTTTTGACGGAATTGGCAAACTAGTATTTTTGTGTTTTCTCTGGCCAGTACACGAGATATTGAACAAAACAATTAATAAAAGTTTCAACAATGATCTGTTAGTAACTGTTAGTTGAGAGCCAACTACTGTACTAAATGGATAACTTACAGATTCCATACCAGCTTTTACTTCCGTGTTATCTAACTGGCCTTCATTATCTGGATCACTTAAAAATGACTCTTCCCAGTCATAATATTCACTCGGTGCAACACAGTCACAAGGACCGCTTTTTTCTCTGCCTAATTCGCTCATTTCTCAACTTAAATATCACAGATAACTCAGGAGAATGACAGGGAGTAGCGGAGCTTGGAACTAACTGCAGTCAGCTGATTCTGCAACGCCGTCTAACTTGGCAGGCTGCCAGACCAACTGTTGCATAGTATCAACCTTCAACAACACAACGCCATCTATTGAGCCTAGGAGGAGTTTCATGTGCATTAGGCCTACTGGCTTTGTCATGTATCAGGAAGGTGGAAGTGTTAGTGCGTGTATGTGTCTCGCGTTATCTGTTTCTCCGCCTGACTCTTGCTTTGTCTACATTTTTACTAAATAAAAATGCACAACCTCCCTATTCACACTCCTCCCTCGCCACACAAAACCATATACACCCTAAATAAACACATACACCAATTCTATATTCCGTGGTCCACCCGTAGTCATATCAGAGGTTCAAAGTTGGCACAAAGCTCTTGAACTGTGTGTGTGTGTGTGTGTGTGTGTGTGTGTGTGTGTGTCATGTACTGTACAATAAATCAGATGTGTTGAAGAAGAGTTGTATCTCCAACACATGAATTGTAGTTTTAGATCCATAGGAATATTTTGAAAGTCTTCTTTTACATAGAACACACACGCACACATACAAGTTCCAAAGAGAGAGGGAAGGAGGGGCTGCCAATGCAAAATATAAAAATAAAAGGCTCTGTAGATACAACCATTAAGAGACTATGTAAACAAGTATAATGAGGCTATTAACACAAACATGAACACGATTCCTACCTTTTTACCAACACTACGTTACACACAAGAAAAATTACACGCACACACACACACACACACACACACACACACACACACACACACACACACACACACACACACACTATTCATGATTAAGTATGTTTATTTGAAAGTGCAACATATAATTAGACACTTGAATGTATTAAAAGACATTAGATAAATATATTACCTAATAAATGAGTGAATTAAGATAAATAATTTTTAATTATCAAAACAAAGCTAAACATTTTATCTACTGTTGAATCTATTGTAAGTGAAAATGGGGTTACTTACAAACAAATCGTGTTAACATACCTGCATCATGAAGTAACTGAAGATATAGTGAGGGTGTGAGCACCGGAGTAGCGGAGGTACAGGTACTGTATGTGTGTTGTGAGAGATCGCCCGGGCACCACTTTGTCGCTCAACCCCGGGCCAGCTGTATATATGGAGGGCGACACGTGACGGTGGCGTGGACGCTGTTTATACGTGAAGTGCGTTATCGCCAGAAGAGACTGCATCTATTGAAAGAGGGCCTTGACGTCTTCGATAAAATTTGTTGATGAGTGTAGGGTTCTGTCCCATCCGCCTTTTGAACCCATGTTCCCTAACCTGTCCAGATAGTCGACCACATTTTGTGAACAAGAAGCTTCACCGCCAGATCTAACCTATTACTGAATACTTGAAATCCAACGCAAGAGGTCCGTGGTCTAACACCTGTGTGCGCCGCGTACATTGACAACTTGAGCAAGAAATGTGTGCTGCCGTACTCTTAATAATAAACTGGTGCACATCCACTGTTCTAAAGACTCATACCTCTGAGTTTTAGTTTGCTGTGTCACCTGCATATGATCTGTACTACAATTTAAACTGGACCAACGCGGTAGTTGACCTGCGGGGCAGCACCCTGGTGTCCATATGCTTGTATGATATACCTCACGCCGTCTAAGCAAACTTACTTGCACTTTTTGAAGAAATGTGAAATTATTTGACGATTTTATTGAAAATACATGTATCTCTTTATCTATCAACATTGGCGTACAGGACCTCAATAACGTGTTACGTGAAACAAACACGAAGCTCCTGCTGTGACTCCTATGATTATAAACTTATGTTTACACTGCTATCAGGAGAGGTAACCCAGGTGTTAAGACATTCTCATCCTGAGACTCGTAATGTCTGCCGAAGACGCCAATTACAGTATATAATACTCTCGCCATATGAGAATTACGATAACTTTATTTTACTAGTTTTTTAGTTAAACATATTTGTATGCTTCGTAAATGTATGTATGTATGTATGTATGTATACTTACCATATATGTTTACCTGCACTGTCTCGGCACACAGGAAACTGTACACTCCCACGGCCTATACTTTCACCGTATACCTACATTATCTATATCAACGCTTCACTGCACGACTGCATAGTTTTTAAACATGCTTATCCTGCACCGTCCATCCCCACAACTGTCCAAACACCAAATCTATGAGGCAAACTTAATATTGGCCGTCAAACTAGCGACGACTTCACTGATGTTTTGTATAGGAAATACTATTTAATGTTAAATAGTGGAGATTATGAGACAGTCATGAATTACAACCATTCTATATGTCAGTCAGTCAGACGAATTTTTACATCACCAGGCTAAGAGAATAAATTAATGCAAGAAACTGAAACTTTTGCTCGCTCCTAAACGTCAGGCCCCACATGATCTTTAAGGTTTGTGGTCTATGTTAAAATAAATCTCGTCGTAAGAACGTATCTAATGGCTCACTTAAGTTATATCTCAGTTCTAAGTCAAGCTGGGGCTTAGAATAATACAGCTTTCATCTTAACTAAATAAGTTTATTAAGTAACCATCACTGAAAATTATTAAAGCGTTCGCTGGGCGGGAATGGTGAACTAAAGTTCAACAGTGTTGACTCAACATTCAGTTGTTATCATCACTGAACAGATTAATAACTGTTGAGCAGTTTTGTAAACATCTGTGTGAAATGGTGAATATTATATTTTGTGAATCATATTTATGAAGATTAGCAGTCCCAGCTTATTTCACCTAAAGATTAACCACCCTTAACCTAACTCCCCATTCAGCGTTAGAAGGGCGTTTAATCATAAGGTGAAATACGCTGGGGACTGATCTTTATGTGATCCGTTTATTTAATACACGGGCTGACACACCCTAGTCTTAACATTAACAAGATCTGCCCCTGGATCGATAGCGACATGTTTGAGATCAGACTAAAATACGGAACGATGACATATCTGGCAGGACCACAACAACGCCTGATACCCAGCAGCTATGAATCACACTACGTTTCTGATAACTGGGATCATGTAAGACACGAGAGTGTGTGTGTGTGTGTGTGTGTGCGCTGCCTCCACTGACTCGAAGAACAACCCTCAGACTCAGCTCAAAGATGATACCTTCCGCCAGAAGAAAGCAATGGCTCAGTGCAAACTTCGGGAGCAATGACGGAAAAATAAAGTGCGTGAAACGCAAAAAAAAAAAAAATGCTGATCAACTGAAGATGAGCGAATCTTTCAATTCCACTAAAGCAGTGTATGGCCCAACTACTCACGACGTGCCCCCCTTCCTCTCGTCCGACGGTAACTGCCTAACGACGAAGAAGGCACCGGTCAGCGCTGGAAAGAGCACCTTCATTCACTGCTCATCCGAAACACCGATGTGGATGTCCTGACCCAAGGTCTATAGACCTTGTCTTGATTACCGAGCAGGTCCCTCAGCACCCACCTCGACTATCCTCCATCCCGTGATGAAATAGTTACTGCTGTCAAGCAGATGAAAAATAACAAAGCCACGGGGCCTGATGGAGTCCCAGCCGAGGTTTATAATCCAGGACCTCTGTTTTACTAGCCAGCGCCTGCCGCCGGCCCGCCGCCCCTCCCGCACGAGATGTAGCCCTCCATCCACACGTGTAACTTCTGTGGACGGCCCTGCCGGTCCCGTATCGGCCTCTCGAGTCACCTCAGAGTTCACCAAAGAAGGTGGCATCATTAAAACTCATACCATTGTATTAAAGCTGGATGATCGTCATGCTCGATTCCGAGTGACAGCACAGTAAAAGTATTAGTATTAGTTTTAGTAGTATTATTAGTAGTAATAGTAGTGTATATATTCCAGGTTGATGGACACGTCGGACACAGGAAATAAATATGCTTCAGTGCTTCATAAATACCGTCTGTTAAATGTTCGCAGCCGAGTCGAAATAGACCTTATTCTCTCCCCGCCCAACTCCTTTGCTCGTCCAACTATCCGTCCATCCCTCTGTTCATTCATCCAACCATCCAAGTCGAGATCGTGATATCTGGAGAATACATTGATCTAGTGTTGACCTTTGCTTCACTACTGCTTTATTTAGGTTTCTTGCATAGGTGGAATAATCGATCTCCTTACTATCATAATCTAGTTGATTTTTAAGTACAGTATTGATAATCAAAACAAGAGAGGTATCAGTGAAAAGATATATAATAGTACTGACCTTAATAATAATACCGCAGTGACATTTTTCCAGAATTACATCAATGAATGGGACAGGTAAACCTTTATATCTATTTCATACATTATTATTGTTTTTATTAACCTGTCTTAGCGTGATCAAACATTAACCAAAGCTGACTCAAGTTAGCCAAATATAACTACGGTATCCTAAACTAACGAAATCTAGATTAACCTAACCTAACTCAATGACCCCCGCCGTCCTAAGAAGAAGACTAAGGTTAACACAGTCATAACAAGAGTGTAATAATGCCCCCAAAATGCACTAAGGTCAAATCTGCCAAGTTTGACGGCTCTTCTCCTAAAGTTTTACCTGATTGGGTCACATTATGACTGATTATACTGTATGACAGAAGGCAGTGACGTAAGTAAACACTTTAGAGAACTCACTGTTATTGACAATTCATTGATAAGGAAATTATCTAGTCGAGTAGATGTGAGACTGGTGACACAGTAAAATTATTATATGTTATTGACAACGGTGATATGTGTGTGTGTGTGTGTGTGTGCGTACTGATACCTGTTTGAATAAGACTTTCTCAGCATACACTTCATATCAGGAGTTTCGTAAGTGTTACCTGAGTAATTGTATTTGTTTTATTACTACCTGACCTACCACAACATATGAATGAATTTGTACTTTTAAATCAATATTACTGTATTGGTTCAGTATTATTGTTGTAGTTTATTAGTATTGGTTTAAGTATAGGTTTTATTTTATTACTGTTACTCTTGTTTATCATTATCCCTGTTAGGTATTTATATAAGTATTACAGGAATACTTAGCAGAACCAGGTGTACATTCCCATTTCCAAGTTGACATCTTTAAAATGTGTGCAGTACATTACATTAACAGTATGCCTTTATTCTTGTGTTGTGGTATTTGTAGTTTTTAACATTAGCAATAAAAACAAACTGTAGCTCAGGGTGCAAGTATGGTAACACATTTCTACTGAAGAATCTACACCTGGATTCGAAATTAATGATACAGAAACGAATCTAACTTGTTAACTTCAGCTACAACACAAAAATTGGAGTCTCAAAGGTTCATAAGTGGCATACATACACATTCACACACACACTTAACATACTCCAAACACACATTATTGCACCTACAGCTCCCACATCCATACCTAATTATATAAGTGCTCACAAACACTTATACACTCTGACAGTTGTGGCTCCCACGGTCCTGACCTGACAAAACAACACACGATGGCCGTAAACATGTTACTTAAGGTACGATAGTTTGACCTCCGCTGTCAAGGCTACGGTAACAATCACCAGGCGCACATGACTCAATATAATTTATACAACAATACTATGTTGCCAAGCTCTGTATTGTGTGTAATCAACCTTTGTAATTGTGTTATCAACCTGAGTTGTGTTGTCAACCCCTGCGTTATTAACTTTTTGTTGTCATCCAGATCTATCATTGCTTTCATAGAAATTCTCAACAGCACGTGTATTAGTAGGACCACTGCACATAATGATTAGATGGATTCCTACACATTTTGGGAACACTGCACACTTATTTTATACTTACCCAGACCTCACATACCGCACTTGAGTGTCTGACCTCAGAAAAATAACCGCATTAATCCCGACCCAACCAAACACAGCTTTCCCTTGACACAGGCTGTGCAGCTGCAGCGGACCAGAAGTTCCCCGGACCAGAAGTAGCCGAAACGAGCCTAGTTATCATGAGTGACGAGTACTTTCCCGCTATTGATGTTACAATGTTATTACTGCGCTTCAACAACTAAGGTCTTTAATCGCGTAATAATGTCAATAATAACACTAGTACATCAACAATTAAAGATGTTAAATGCCATACACTACATGTGGTAGCACATGCTAAATACCACACACTACATGTGGTAGCACATGTTAAATACCACACACTACATGTGGTAGCACATGTTAAATACCACACACTAGATGTGGTAGCACATGTTAAATACCACACACTAGATGTGGTAGCACATGTTAAATACCACACACTAGATGTGGTAGCACATGTTAAATACCACACACTAGATGTGGTAGCACATGTTAAATACCACACACTAGATGTGGTAGCACAGAATTATGTTGGCGACCAATTCAATTTTACAGAATCCTTAGGCACACTTGGGCTTCAGGACCAACACGGTATAACGATGGATAAAAGATTTTTGACAGTACAGTACATTAATTTAAGACAGTGGCGTAGCTAGAGTGTGTGCCGCCCGGGGCGGCCCTTGAGTTTGCCCCCCCCCCGTGCCCCCACAAAAAATACATATTGCACAGTGACTCACTCTATATATATATATATATATATATATATATATATATATATATATATATATATATATATATATATATATATATATATATATATATATATTAAATAGTTTGTGTACCATTATAATATTACTGTACTTTCACATACTCAAATATAGTATGCTTTAAATACACACCAAACATACTTAAACTTTATAAGTTAATCCTCGTCGTGTCTGACCTAACACCTGACCCACACCACATGAGCTCACTGGCGTACTTGTTTGAAGTTGTTTCCTTAATCCTCAACAGGTTACAGGTTGTGTGTGTGGCGGGGGGCCTCATAGCAAGGGTGTAGCTCATGACGTGGCCGTGATGATGTGGGTCAGGTGTTAGGTCAGACACGACAAGGATTAACTTGCCGCCGATACAAAGGGATGGATTAACGTCTCCAGTAGCTGCAGATATGGGTGATGAGCAGACCCAAAAGTGCCGCCCCCCCAAAAGTGCCGCCCGGGGCGGACCCCCCCCCCTAGCTACGCTAATGTAAGAGATGTAAAATAGAAAATGAGTGAGCACCGTACGTAATAATGATGAGACTATTGTGGCGTATGTTGTCTAAGTTCTTTTTGTTGTGGCCACATACACACGTACAATAAGGGAAATCTCGCACTCAGGATGGAGGTAAGAAAGAAAACTCGGAATAGCTTAACTCTACATGTATTGTATGTACAAGGCAGTGCTAGGGAGATGCTGTGGTGAGGAGCTTGTTGAGAGGTCCTGTCCGTTTGAGAGCGTTGAGTAGACTGACCTTGTAGTGGATTTCTCCCCTACAAACGCTGTTTGTCGCTGAGTAGCCGACCCCACCAATTCCCCAGTGTATGCCTCGTGGTCTGGGTCAACCAGCGCCGCCATACATCACGGAGCGGGGGTCAACTACTAAGCCACGCCTATCCCCCGCTATTTAAGACCTGACCTTGTGGTGACCTGCCCTCTTTCTACCTACACCAACCAGCCAGCAACACCTCCTCCTCCTCCGCCTGCCTGGCGGTCCTCTCTCCCGCTGGCAAGCATGGCGACCCACAAGCTGTCCTCTGAGCATCCTCACCAACCAGCTCTCTCTACATCACGCTTGCAACCATGCTGCCTTCCCAGCACCAAGCTGCATTGTACATTCAATACAACATGTATATAGAGAGCACATTGTGAGTTTCCTTTCTCCATTCCATCCTGAGTGTGAACCAAACATCTTGAACCCCACAACCTTCTTGACTTGACTTGACGTCTGTAGATAAGGCTATTGCTTGTAATGCTGAGTGGGAGGGCCGGGATTAAGATTGGAAGTACTTTGGATTAGGATCAAGGTAAAAGAGGGAGGAAAATTGAAGGAAGTAAGAGATTAACAGTATCCGGGCTCAACCAGATATGCTGAGGTTATACTAATTATATTTGAACTTACATCTTGCGTGATTAGGTTCTTGTGGAGCTGGCTGAGCAACGTATCTTTTGTTTTAATAAGAGTGGAAGGAAGGGGCAAGAAGACAAGTGTTGGAGAGGCCAAGGATAGTGTCCTTTGGTCACTCTCATCCTTTTAATGAAACATTTTTTCTGTTTTAGAGAATTAAAGCTTTTTGTTTATAGTAAGGGAGGTTTAATTTCTAAGAAGGGGTGTAGGATCCACCTTCACGGCGAGGCTGGGGGTATTTATACGATTCTGCCGGATCAAGTTCAGAGGTGTGAGGTGAGAGGCGCCGCTGATTGGCTGGGCGAAGACGGGAGAGGAGTTGTAGGGAGAGCAGGTCACTACACTATACCATTATGTCTGTAGATCTAGTACAGGTGTAACTCTTGTTAGGTGATTCTGAATATGAGGAACTGTTACCAAGACATCCTTAGTTACTGAAATGCTGGCACAATGTTGAAGGCACAGAAACCCCATTCATACATATAGACAAATAAATAAGGACAAAAGATCAACATACTGTACTTTGTGAAGTACTAGGAGTATAATGTCTGTTATCACAATGAACCTTCTGGGTACTGTACTGTATTTTTGTTGTAAACTTAGTCATGGGATGGTTGACTCCTCAACATCATCCTGGGTAGGGCAATCCTAACCTAACCAACCCTTAACTAAACTGAATCAAGATACCAACCTGATCATTTTGTTTTAAAGTCCCTAGTGAACTTCTGAATGAGTAATTACCAGTCAAAACATATAAATTTGATTTATATTTATATTATTTTAGCATCAAATCCTCCGACACATTAGTAAAACTGAGCTCCTCTTCCCTACAACAATCACCGGTACAGTCATCCACAAACAGTGGCGTATTATATGTTCATGGATGGGGAGGGGGAGTCTCAAGATAAGGCTATGTAAACCTTCACTTTTCTAGCAAGCATATTTTATTTGCATAACAGTAAAATAAGCAAATATACAGTAGGTTTAATTTGCAGTTGCATTTTTTGGAACTTACAAAACAAATTATACAGTGTACCGGAAATTGTATTCATAGTGCAAAAGTTCCTCAGCAAAAAATATACATACATGTTAAAAGAAAGCACATTTTTCTCTTCTAGGATTGTTGCAAAATTAAGTACTTGGCAATGGAGTTGAGAGAGAGAGAGAGAGAGAGAATGCCTGCAACTGCCTAGCTTATACTATAGGCAGAAGAGGGGTGATTTAAATGAAGTTTATGAACATCTTAGAGGGCATTACTCGAGTGTTCATACCTGTAGCTGGCGGATGCCTGCCCCACTAGGGGTTACAGTTCAAGGTTGAAGAAGCCACAAGTTGGGAAAATTATCAGGGCAAACTTTTTTGGAGTGAGAATTGGAAATTGTTGGAACAATCTGCCAGAGTGTGTTGTGATGGCACTCAGTGTGAACTCATTCAAGACCAGACTTGGCTAACACTGGTGCTGGTACAGTTACATTCTGGAACCAGTATTTGCCCAATACTCCCCAACAGTGTATAACAGAAACAAGACCGACCGCCCAAGCAGCTAACAAGCCAATCAGTGGTGAAGAGGATAAAAATAAAAATGTTCTAAATTTGTACTCTTAAGCCTTTTTCTATATCAGTGGAGTGAGGCCAGAACCAAGCACAACACACACTCACCCTTAACTGGTCAATCTCCATGCTGTATCAAGTGTATCCTGCTCTAAGTTCCCCCTCCACTACAAGGCCCACACATTGGGTTATGGTTTACTCCTGACACTTCATACAAACATGTATCATCTACCAGCAACACATCCATCCCTGCCACTCAAACACTGCAGGAAACATTTTATGCTTGGAATCCATATACTGTACCAGAGTAACATGATCTTACTAATTTGAAAAATGAACCAAAATATATCAATTTAATTGCAGTTAAGATTAACTAAACTATCTGTTGGAACTGGTGGCAATTTTGTATCGTAATTATTAGCATTATTCAAGCAACAACTTAAACTGTTAACCAACAGTCTTCTGCATGACAAACACTTGGAAGAAACTTATGAAGAAAAGTGCAAGTGTATGTTAGTGAGAGTTGATTTTTTAATTACTGTATACAGTGAACCCTCGGCCAACGCGATTTTGACTATACACGTTTAAATATATGTGACCAAATAATTTGCCCAACACAGAAAATTTGAATATAAGTGGGTTAACAAGCCACCTCTGCCTTCCTCCCTCCTCCTCCTCTCTGCCTCAGCCACACTCCAATTGGAGATGCCCACCAGTCTAGCTTACATGCCAATACTGTTAACATTGTACTAAAGCGGTTTTGGAACTTTTTGTGTTTTTGCGTTGCTTTGTGTGTTTGCCCTTGCAGTATAGCCCCAATCACAAGAAAAGTAGAAAAATTATAACATTAGCCGAGAAAATAATGATGTTAGATCGGCTATGTGATGGAGTGAGTGTAGCAACGGTCACCCGAACCATCAACATCATCTGCTGATCGTGAGACTGAAGGCTATGATCCTGATGATCCATCAGCTTAAGAAATATAAATCATTCCAATTTCATCATCATCAAAGTCTTCTTCATCAATCACAATCATCAGAATGCTTCACAACATCTACGATATCATTGTCATCATAGTTACGCTACAATCCTCTAACCATGGATCGGTGAGTACAGTAATATGATTTTATTATGCTTATCATTAATACTTTTTACTTTTTATGGTATGTTAGTTCTATTATTATCATCTGTGCATTCTGTAAATGTTTAAAAGGTATGCATTTCATGTAAGTCCATATGCAGCCACGATCCCACCACCCCATTATTCCCATAAGAAGTTATGTTTGCCTAACACAATTTTGCCCAACACGCAGTTTTCGAGGAACCTAACCCCAGCGTTGGGCGAGGTTTCACTGTAGTTATAATTAAGTGCATTCTTTCTTATTATTGATGGTTGACCATCTCTCTCTCTCTCTCTCTCTCTCTCTTCTTAGTTAGGACTAATGTGCTTGGCTAGAACATGATGTTGGAGGGAATCTTTTCTACTACTACGATGAGGACAGTGAGGACAAGCAAAGGGCTTCTCGCCTGTGTGTATCCGGAGGTGCCGTGTCAGCTTGTAGGGAGACTCAAACTTGCGGGCGCACACTGGGCAGAAGTGTAACCTCGCCTGACCTTCCACACCCAGTCCTTCTACAATCTGGAAATAAACAACGAATAAACTGATGTATAATGAGTCACTTAAAGATGTAGGTAACTATGTCTGTATTGATTCACTAATGATGTAAACTACTTATAACTTAAATCAGATGCAAATGCTATTAACTCGGTCAAACATGTAAATACCAGTAAACCAGTCAGACAGGTTGACACTGGTAAACCAGTCAGACAGGTAGACACTATTAAACCAGTCAGACAGGTAGACACTATTAAACCAGTCAGACAGGTAGACACTATTAAACCAGTCAGACAGGTAGACACTAGTAAACCAGTCAGACAGGTAGACACTAGTAAACCATTCAGACAGGTAGACATTAGTAAACCAGTCAGACAGGTAGACACTAGTAAACCAGTCAAACAGGTAGACACTGTAGTGACTTGTAGATAAAAACATATTTAGTTAGTCAAGATATATTAACTACAGCTAGTGATTCAGCTGGTAAGTAGAAGCTGTAGTGATCACTCAGAGACATACAGTACAGTACAGTAAATAACTTATAGGGTCTTTTCATATCATTTAAACACTATGGTAACACTGTTAGATGGAACCACTTAATACATGCAAAAACAATGAAATACAGTAAAATTCATATGCAGTTCATTTTTATTGTTTTATTAACATATAAGATTTAGCAGGATGTCATATTTTTCCATTACATCAACATAAAATATTTAGTTAGTTAAACATGGCCATTTTTAAAGGCACTTTTTCAGTTATGAATGTTAGCTAGTAAATTTGTTGCTGCTACAATATTAGTAACAGTTTAATGTTTCAACTAACCTAATGAGACAACCTACATTGTGGACACCAAGTGCAAAAGTAATCAATTTGCAGAAAATGCAAGTACACTGTACAGCCATTTTTATTTTACTTCACCAATCATGAAGTTGTCAAGGCACCAAGATTAACCACAGTAATCACATTATTTAAAGAGAAAGTATGTACTTTCCTTATATGAAATACGTTTTAACAATTTGTATAGGAAAATCTTTTTGGCATGTCTGTGCATAAAGTACAGTAATACATATCACAACTGTCATACCAAAAAATTGCAACTCATAAAATATCCCGTCAGGAGACGCATGTAAAACAAATACTCCCAGGAAGTGAGTTGTGTCTCCCTCTTGTACAACATACTTTTCATGCCTCAGAATTTTAAACACTACTGTATTTTATTTCACGTATATTACTGTGCAACAAACAGAAAGTGATGTGTACAGGTATCTCACAGTTGACCAGTGCACTCAATTAAGCTGCATATGGTGGCACAGATGATAAAAGATGCTATAAAAAACATCAGTTTACACTGGTAGTGACAGATGACCCCAGTTTGATGATAACATGAACTCATTAAGTGTTGTCAAAACACCACATTCATCAAGTCACCGAAATATTTTACACGAAACACATCAAAATAAGTTGGTGGTACCAAACATGCACAATTCAAGGGGGACAAGTTAGGTCATGGACTTGCCACACTTATGACCTGTGGTGTTCACTACCGTCTCTTTGACCCACAAGGATGATGACGTATCATAAATCATTTATCACACCTAAGCTGTTTATATGATTAACACAGTACCCTTCCAGAAAAAAATACCATTTGCTGCATCTTATACAACATACTAATGACAAAGTTAAATTTTAAAACCAAAATTATAATGAACAATGTTACTTCAAGATAAACGTGTAAACCATGTTCTTAATCAGCTTCTTAAAGATGAATCAAACATCACTGCTTAAGATAACACAGATCCTGTAAAGATGTTATAACAAGTAACAATTACAATGATACAAATATGAAGTCAAGGGAATATGTCACATTGCAACAGCAGATAGGTAAAGGGACTTGCAAAGTCAGGGTTCTATTTTGCATCAACTTAATGACTGTCAGTTGTAAACATAATTTTCATTAATTACAGTATACAATAAAATATTACTCTCCATCAGTGGGTCAAATCTTTCACTAGTACAGTACTGTTTCATTACCTTTACCTTCTTAGTTGTCCATAAGAGTAGTCACAGTTGGCATGTGATGATGAGTTGAACAAGTAACAATTTCTAGCTCTTATGAGACTCACACATACAGTACTTATGACTTGTTATTGCACAGTACACGTAGTCTCCTGTTATGTTTACTGTACAGTGAGAGAGAATGAAGTATCTTCCCAGCTTTGGCCAACACAGTGAATACTGTCACTAGTGACCCCTTTTCAACATTCCACAGGCCTGCCAACTGTTTATGGGTTTCACACGAGTGTGTTGAATGGCTCAACCGTTCTGTGATGTATTCTTCAAAACCCCAGGATGATACCTCATTCTCTCACTGTACATGTTGTCTCTTGTTATGTTTATTGTACATGTACAGTAGTCTCCTGTTTCAAACATGTTTCTCTCCCTTATGCATTACAGTACTGTACTGTCCTTAGTTATTGGAGTATAAACTAAGGCAGTGTTCTACTTGTTATTTTCTACCACCTGTACATATTAACTAATCTTCTCTTTTGCGGACACATTTTAAAACCATTTTTTTTTCAATTTTTTTGCTTATATATTCTTGGTTAGTTTCTTCTACTAACTGTTTCACAACTTGTTATTTCTAAGTCTGGATTTCAATAGCTTAGCTTATTTTATAATGTTTTATAATTTATTGATGTAAATCTGCAAACTGTATACAATAGAAAGAATCTTTCAATATTGACTCCAGTATAAACTAAATGTAGGAATTTTGTATACAGTAGTTAACAAAACTTGTAAAGCTTTATCTGTGTGCACATCTGGTTACCACTACTACTCTGCCATGCCTGAAGAAGGCCTCTTCATGCTGGCTAAGAAGAATTTTATTCTCCGGTGCAGTTTACTGAGAGATTCATGTACACTGCTGGTTCGAGGTTCCCTCTACTGGGTGTTTTCTCCGGAGATGAGCCACAAGGTGCTCATTCCTGGTGGCAGTGTAGGGACAACGTGGACAACGGTATGGTCTTTCCCCTGTGTGGATGCGTATATGACGTCTCAGGTCGGATTGGTCTCTGAAGGAGGACTTCCCGCAGAAGGGACAAGGATGTCCCAGACCCACCAACCCTGCTGACTCCTAAAAAGAGCGAAACACTTTCAATTAGGTTTTTTAACTGATAAAAACAAGAAGCTTATATAAAAAAACTCATATGTAATAAGATTAATGAGACCATTGAGTACTGAAGAAGTACTGTACTGTACTACAATATTAATCACAAGATATTTTTCAACTAGATGGAAAGAACTAAATTAAGTAAGTATTTCACACCTTATAAGAACACGGAAGATGCAGCGAGGTAGCATCAAAACTTTTTTCTTTAACAACATTCAGAATGAGAGGACCTCCACTCCCATGGTAATGAGACTACCGACTGTAGGAGAGAAGCTGGATAGGCTTGGTGGGTACAACAGCACTAGTAATAAGGGTGCCGGTAACCTCAGAGCTTAATGAACCCTTATCCATAGTCCAGGGGCATGAGACTGGTAATCCTACCCTCTTGTACAGTATTCAGTTACCACAGAGAAGAGATGACAAGACTGAGTTCTATGAATGTATATGGGCACAATTGAGATGATGGCAAATGACAGAATGAAGCTCTGGGGGGTGATGACAAACTGCCATCAGATGATCTCAGATTATATGAAATGACAGGTATAAGCTAGGTACAGATTGTGTGGCTGAGTAATACAGTTAACAGTTTATTCCTTGCTGAACATCGTGATCATACAAACGTTACCACAGCACAAACTCTCTATTATACTGTAATGAGATAATGTACAGGAAACTCTGAAGAGCATGATTCTGATACATGTATGGACGGTTCTGGGGAGCCATTGGGCCTTATTAACCTCAACCTAACCTAATTTGACTTAACCTAACTCGATCTAACCTAACCTAAACTAATCTAATCAAAACATACTCTAATGGTTAAACTGGGACCTATTAGGAATGGGACCCATTAGACAAGTCACCTCCTTCATAGCTCTTTCTGTCATACCTCAGCTTTCATCTTACTGTCCATACTAAATACAGTACAGTACAGTATTATTACCCAAATATTGAACTGTAATAAACTGTTCATCCTTATTTCATCCAATGGTACATAATGTCTTGATCTTCCTTTTACTCTAATTCAAAACACTTGTCAGCTATGGTACAGTCACCTGCACTTAAACCTGGTACTATGGCTAGCACGTTTTATGAGATGTGGCACTTCTGTGGAATGCTTATCGTATTTAGCATCCTTAGTCTGGCTACTACCGGTATTGTGAGCTTCTTTAGGGCCATTCTGGGAGTTTAAATACACTGTAAACAAACATAGAGTTGGTACATCTAATAAAATGCACCAGCCACTCTACCAGGTATAAGTGCAGGCGACTGTACATTACTTAAGTGCAATAAATTTTAATCCGCCAAGTTCATTTATCGATATTCTTGATTTGTTTTCTGAATGGTGGTTATAGAGTATATAATGGTTGTCCAAGTCCTTTCTTCTCACTCTTTTCACATTTTACACCACTCCACCATTTCAAATATCCTGTACAGTACTGTATAGAACATGTGCTTCATCCATTACTACCACCTCCTCCCCACTTTTGATCAGCCTTAAACAGACTCATTTAGTTTCATACCTTGAACTCAAGGCATTTTATATAAATATTAGAAACAAAATCAAATATGTCAGACAGAACAATCCCCATAAGTACAGTAATAAAATAAGAATAATTTATGTCTCAACATACCTGACATTTTTATTGTTCTGGTCACTAAAATAGTTAAATGCAATCCTCACTACAACCTTCCTGAGAGAACACTCCAATAAATTTTTATCAGAATCAAATGCTGTACAGGTATAAGACATAGAACTTATTGAGCTTACATGAGGTCTGTCTATAGATAGTTAGCTTTGGTTAAGTTAATATTTGGATGTTTAATTATAAGGCATAATAAGCTGGAGAGGCTAATCTTCAAGAGATCTAATTTCCATAACTGTGGCTCCAATGGCCAGTTCAATAAATTATATTCTGGACTGACTGAAACCTTTCCTCTCATATGAATATCTTGACCTCTGCTCCTCTTTAATCATCATCATGCAGTACAAGCAGAAACACTATAAGTACATGCGGCTCCTTGTCCATTATTCTCAGTTTGCAAAGTATAAGAAGTGATATAATAATACAGTATAGTACAGGTATAATATATTTGACTTTAATTACTTTGTGTACATAATGGCAGACACTCCACAGCGGCTCAAATGGCTCCTTGCTCATCATCAACACTCGTGTAACTCTTAGATGATGATAAAATGTTCCTTCCTAATAAATGCCAGCTTAACACAATCCACAGCCTCACACATTCACATCACTGAGTGGTTTGCTTCACAGTATAATTTTATTACCCAAAAGCTTACCACCATTTTACATATACAGTACAGTAATATTTACTGTACTGAACTCTTATGTTCACATGGCTGATGTAGAGACACTGTCAATGTCAGAGGTCGTGTCAAGATCACTATGCCACTTTTTAACGTGAGTCTTTAAGTGAGACCTCCTGGTGGTCGCATAAGTACACTGGAGGCAGGCAAACGGTCGCTCACCAGTGTGTTTACGTATGTGTCGCTCGTAATCACTGTGATAGCGCAGCACTTTCCCACAACAAGGGCAAGTCAAACCTCCTGAAGTTGCTACTGCACTACCAGCTGAGCCATGAGTACCGTGTGGACCATCAACATTGCCATGACCTCTGCCATCAGCTGACCCTTCATATCTTCGAGCACCTCGACACGCTGCATTGCCGCGCTCATCACGACCCTATAATACACCAATGGATCTCACTAATTTGCAACTGAATGAATTTTAGTTTTAATAAAGAGTAATTGAAGATAATAAACAACAACGTATTTCACTACTGTACCTTTCTACTTGACATGTTTTAAAAAAGGAATAATTATATAATTCTGTTGAAGTGATACATAAAGGCTGTTGTTAAATAAACAAACAACAGGTATCCATTATTGTTTTGTAACTGTCAAATTCACTCACCAGTGAGACAAGTTACAAACAAAGCAACTATGGCACAAGCTGAAACTGTTCAATCTGAGATAAAAATAAAATGCAGCTTTTTCTATCATAAATTAAACTTTTTACCTTCCAAACACCATGTGTCAAGAATTCCGAATGTGATCGGACATATATAAAGGAATTTAATTTGCTATTGAACACCTTAATTTCATTTTTTTTCCTTTATAATTAATTTGGGACATTGATGTATATTAGAGTACAGTACAGTATATATAAAATTTTCCTAATCATACCTAAGTATGATATTCATAAAGTAACCATATGTTTTGTCAATAAAGTCATGAGCATCTGATTTCTGGTGTCAATCTCTCTCTCTGAAAAGACCTAAGCATTCTCTATGTGTCCATCACTTCTACATTTGCTCATTGACTCCTGAAATCACCTTCAAATCACAGCTAAATCGTAACCAAACAGTTTAGGCCGGTTGGTTCCTCAGGTAGGGCTAAGCATAATGAAAATGGGAGTGATATAACCAGTGAGTTCATTCTCCTGTGCAATAGAATCTTCTCTATTGTATCTAAACAAAACTATTTATGTTTGGCTGTACTATACTTTATCTCATTATCTCCAGTTTGTGAACCTGCACAGTACTGTACTGTATAAGCAGTTGTTTAGCTGGTGAATAACTTTGGGATGTACCACAATCTGGGCATCACACCACTCAAAAGTAGAGTACAGTACAGTACAGTACAGTACAGTATGTAATTTTCAGAAATCCACACATTCCTTGATCCCAAGGTGCTCTCATCTCTGACCTTTCACTGTTCTGTTTTGACAAAACATTCACAGGCTTTAAATACTTAATTACAGTACAGTATACTATACTGTATGCATTTTTTCCTATGGTAACTGGAGAATTCAAGGCATCCACTGCTGGCACTTCATTATAAAAAAGTACAGTATTATATAAATAAGTCACATCCCCAGTTAAGTACATGTAGGTGAAAATCAAATGTGTTAATTTCAGAATCAAAACTATTAATGAACTACAGTACTGTACTGTCAAGAGGAATATAATACAGTATATCAACCATAAAATTCATATCTTTATTTTATCTTGTTATTTTTTTATATTACAACTAGTATGTTGGCCCAAATAGAATTATAAATACTACTTTATTTACACAACTTTCCTTAACACTAATAAATCATCAGACACTAATGTTGGCAGTTCTTCAATAAAAATACAAGAACTAATACAGTATACATATATATTTCTTTAAGTTATATGTATCCACACCTCAAGACTGCTGTAGAGGCATTGTCCATGTTTCTAGAGGTGTAATTAAATTACTGTGTAATTTTTGCATATGAGTCTTTAAATGAGACTTCCTGGTAGTGGCATAGGCACAGTGAGGGCAAGCAAAAGGTCTCTCTCCGGTGTGCTTGCGAAGGTGCCGCTGATATTCACTGTGGTAGGGCAGCACCTTACCACAATATGGGCAGCTCAAACCTCCGGTAGAACCTTCTACGTTGCGTACAGCACTGACACCGACTGGGCCACAGTATCTCCGTGCACCTCCAGACGCTCCACTGCCACCCTCATCGCGACCCTATAATACACCAACGAATCTCACTAGTTTTCTCTAACACCTCAATATATTTCAAAACTAATCATCATACTTCACTTAAATATATCCAGTAATCAATTTTTACCTTTAATCCTCACCAACTATTGTTTGGGGTAGATAAAGGGATTCAGAAACCTCAAAGAAATGGGGGTAGGTAGGTAGTAGGGGAGAGTGATGAGAGCTGGGACAAGGGTAGGGCGTAATAAAAACACTTTCCTGTCATGTAAATAATACCATGGCTAATCCATGACTTGTCCTCATATTATTGCGTTTTCCTTAAATACTCTGTAACTCAAGTGTACCAAACGGCCCCAAATAATGACAAAAGGTGTTTAAAAGTCAACTCATTCAAGAGATAAAAGAGAGAACACTCAGCAGGTATGAAGAAGTTCAATCATTGTGAATAACTTGAAACAAATTTATACTATGGCCATTACTCCAGGTCAAAATATTTTTCACTAAGCAAATAAAACCTTAAATGGTTGTACTGTACTTATTTGGACTGTTTTTAATACAACAGAATTAAGTTAGTTGGGAATACAATACCTCTAACTTTAATAACGATATGTCCATTACCAAATATATAGTGATATCCCCGTTAGCCGGAACAATTGGTGCAGAGCACTTCCGGAAATGAGAGATTTTCCGGGTTATGAGACAACTCTCTCAAAGCCGGAAAAAAATCCCTCATCCCCGGAATTTTCCGGGTAACGGAGAAATGTTCTCGCAAGTTCCAGAAATTGCCCATTACATCATCTCTCGAACCCATAAAAATATCCCTCATCCCCGGAATTTTCCGTAATTTTCCGGGTAATGGGAACTCGTCTCATAATTTTATGGAAAATGTGCCCCTTGGAAAATCGTTCCCAAAGACGTAATTTTCTGGAAAATTACGGCTTTAGGAACGATTTTCCGAGAAAATTTCAATTCCAGCTATCAGAGAGTTCCAGGTTTGAGGGATTCTGGCTAACGGAGATATTACTGTAACTGACTTCCATCATAAACTTTTACAAGTGTTTCATTACAACTAACCCTAAATGCTTAAGTCTACAAAACATTCATATTTGAGAATAATAATGAAAGCTTCTCCCTCACTCCCTTTCAATTCTTTACCTCCTACACATATAATACAGTACATACTGTACTGCACTGTACAGGATGGCCAACATGAAGAACAAACACATCATTCACTGTATTTCATTCATTCATATGGCTTTAATAGATGTTTTCTGTTACATAAGGCCCCAGGTATATATCTGGTTTACCTATCACTTCACACAAATTAGTAAAGTAAAAGTGAGTCCCATAGGCCTGACAGCCTGTTAAGGGTGGGGAGGATACACCGCACTGAATACTATGCCTTCAGTAACCACAGTGTCAGGTATCCATGCACAGCTGGGTGAGCTGGAGGTGCCCGTCACAAACTCTTAAGATAGAACAAGAGTTGTATCAACTTGGTTGTCATACTCATTCAGTATCAGTACTGTGCCTTAACAAATTATATTTTATTGTTTTCCCAGTTTCTGTTACAGTACAGTACAATAAAGTACAGTACAGTACAGTAGAGTACAGTACTGTACTTTTAAAAATTTTTGTCCACAATTTTTTTCAAATGGCCCAAATTTTCTCAGATTAAAACTTCTTTATCAATACAGAAGTACAGTAGAGTCATGATAATTAGCAGGTTAGGTATCAGAAGACATCTTGAATTATCAAATCATGAATTATAGCTTGCCAGTAATTTATTTAAATGGAAATAATTAGTAAGGATCCGGAAGCCCAAAAATACACAAAAATTATGTTAATAAACACTAAATATCGTACTTAATACATAAAAAATGCAGTAACACACAGATATTGTACAAAGTGTAGTTCGAGACAGTATTAAATCAGTATCTCTTTCATTTCTTGTAATCATCCTCAGGGTGACACCAATACATCAAGATAAACAAGGGCGCAGGATAGCTGACTTGTTATGTTTGTGCTATGTAAACAAGGCCCCAAGATCGACAAATGTACGTTTACCCCGAGTGGGGCGTGCAACTGCCAAACCCCTGCGGCTGCGTGTGTTTAATGTGTGTGTCAGCCACACCGAGATTAGGTGGGGTGAACAGGTTTCTCGAGAAACACCAGTACCATTGGTGCCCCACTCACTATTACACCTCCATGTGTAGTGCAGGTGGTTGCACACCCCACCTGGGATACATTACCAGCCTGGGGTCCATGAACAGTACAAGACACCAAGAATTTAATGACATAATAATTCATCTGGAGTTGAGTTGGGATAAGTTTTTCTTCAGAAAATTTATTATTTTAAAATGAGGTTTTATCACCCAAATACCAAATGAACCCAAATAATATGGGAATTATGGTGAAATTGCATACTATCATTTTAACAGGGTCATAGGTGTGATGAAGCCTCCAAGAGTGGAGGGAGGGAATTTTAAGCTCAGTCCAACCACCCACCCACCCACCAACCGCCCTACCTCTCATCTCTCTCACAGAATTCACTTCCCACCCTTAATTTTTTTTATTTTATAGACTTATATTAAATTTTATTTTACTTGTACAGTAAATCACATTGCAGCAGTGAAATTATATTTCCACAACTTTTATGGTTTATGTAAATAAACACCGCAACACCCGGAGCTCGGCAGCGATTTATGAATATCTGCCAGCAAAAAAAAAAAAAAGAGGTATTAATTGAGGTGCAGTACTTACAAATCTAAGAGCGTGAATTGTTATTTTGCAGATTATCACACCTCCACTGTACTGTATTTTCAACCATAGTCAAGTTCCATAACAATTCTCAGTACAGAAAAGCCTTAATAAGAAATATAAAAAGGGGGATTGTATATGAAATTTATAGACGACCCCTCAGACAAATTTCAGTAAGTGACCTTGACCTTTGACACTGTGCCCTCCAAAAAGAGAACGTGGTAATAGTGATGCCCCAAATTCCAAATAAATCCATCCCAAAGTTTGAAAACAAATGTGAGGACGAGTTTAAGGCCGGAAAAACATGTCTACGCACGCACGCACGCACGCACGCACGCACACACACACACACACACACATCCTTGACCACCGAAGGGTCAAGACGTACCTGGCGCTCCTCTCGGAGCAGCCAGGTCAACTGTTAAGTTGGCCCATACCAACCCCCTCCCCTGAACCCTCCTCCTCACCGGAATATCAACAAGTTCTCGCCAGAAGTTACAATTTCATTTATGAAAGGAACGGAACCAGTGTTAAACAGAGGTGAACAGTGGTGAACAGTGCTTAAGTCAGTGAGAACAACTCAACAGTAACAGTCGTACCCAAGTTAACCTTCACACAGTGAGGTCCCAGGTACCCAGTGATAAAGGCCCCCGCGAGACCCAACAACAACCACCGATGTGTTAATCCGTCTACGATAGGAAGACCTGGGACCAAACCTCACTCATATAACACCATCTGTGAGGGAATTACTACACCACGTCAGGCCCCTCATAACACCATCTGTGAGGGAATTACTACACCACGTGATGCCCCTCATAACACCATCTGTGAGGGAGTTACTACACCACGTGAGGCCCTTCATAACACCATCTGAGGGAACTACTACACCACGTGAGTTCCTCCTAACACCATCTGGGAGGGAGTTACTACACTACGAGTTTGCTGTTCAACACCTACATTAATCTGTATGTTCACTGTATGTTCCTTTACCTTTCTCTAATGAAGGCTTTTGTTAAACCACCAATGTATGTAATAAGTCATTTATGTCCAATGTATATTTTCAGCCTTCGGGCTGCAGAATTTTTTCAATAAACCGTTAATTATTATTATTATTATTATTATTACAGGGTATAATAGTTGTACAGTACTAGAGAACTTAATTTCAAAAGGCATGTTACCTTAGTTTAAAAATCATAAGGTTTCTCTTCAGAATTATATATTTGTACAGAATAACTTTTTATACATATTGTATTGTTTTATAATGACATAAACGGTCTGTAATATACATTCATGAAAAGTTACATTAATATGGTATTTTAGATTATATATAAAGTACCTGTACAGGCAGTCCCCACCTTACGACATGATACATTCCTCATCATTGATCGTAAGTCGATTTGTTTGTAAGTCGGAACAGTGTTAATTCCACAGTTTGGATTAAGTTAAAGCACAACCCTGCCAATACAAAACAACAATAATATCCTATTCATAACAAATAATGTAACTACTGTAAATAAAGTGATGTTAAACAATATAGAATAATGAAAATAATAAAAAAAAAATGGAATTTTAATAACAAATTTGGGGGATGAATCTACTGTATTGGGACCCTGTTTGTAAGTGAGGGTGATCGTAAGTTGGATGGTTGTAACTCGAGGACTCATATATATATATATATATATATACTTTTTTAAACTAGCCAATAAATATATCATAAGAAATATACCCTGTAGTTGTAAAACATCTTTAGATAGTACAGTAGTTTCAGTAGTCCAGCAACTAGCAAGACTCTCAATATAAGAAGTAAATTCTCAATACATGACATTGAGAAAATAAAAACACATGGAAATTTGTAACATTTATTTATATATTGTCTTGGTACTCCAAGTTCCCGTAATTACTGTACCACGAGAATTTGTTGTACAGTATCCATATACTGTATGAGGCTTTATGTTTGCTCCTTCATAAAATGTATGGTGACTGGTCAAATGGATGCAACCTTACCTAACCTAACATTAAAGACGTGGGGTCCTAGCCTAGTACACCTTAATTTAAGTACAGTAGGTGAAGTGAGGTTGAATTAGGTTATGATAGGAATAAGTTTATGTTAGAATTAGAGTACGTACTGTAGATAAGTTTAGGCTTGAGTAGTCTAGGTTGGGTGAGATTAGGTTGGCTAGGCCCAGTTAGGTTTGGTGAGGCTAGATTGAAGCATACTGGGATTAGGACTAGACTGACATGTAACCAACTTTGTGTGGTAAATGAGATAGGCTACAGCTTACACTGTTACATTACAATTATATCACAGTATAACATCATCAATATGCTGATCTTTACAACTGGAAAATTACATCACTGTTATATAAACACAGTAAGTGGAAGGTTCACATGTTAAAATTTGTACAATAACTATTTCCTAAATAAATTATGACTATTTTTTTAGGTACTCAAAATAGATACTGTACTGCACAGTACTATTATAAGTGGGGGACTGACCCTGAAATCCCATTTTACAACTGAGTCTGGCTGGGGAGACTCACATACTGCCAGCCACAATACGTATACAGTACAAGTTCAAAATTGAAGATCCTCTATCCAAAATTCTGAAAACCAAAAAGATCCAAAAACCTTTTGTTTTGTAATTTACTGTACCCTACTACAGTAATGTAGAGTACAGTGGTCCCTCATTTTTCGCAGGGGTTATGTTCCTGATATTACTGCAAAAGAGCAACACCGTGAATACTCTTTTCTGGATTTTCACTTATCATGTAATATCCAATATGATAACCTGTAACCTATCCCCAATGACTTGTATGACCCTAAACGTGTTTCTTATGATCTGTAAACCTCTCTCCCTCTCATATATCATCAAATAACATGTAAGGACAACACAATAAAGACAAAAATAAAATTTTTAATTGTTTTATAAATTATGTACAGTCTCGTTCAAGATTCTTCGAACACCGTTGGAGACAGCTGGCAACTCAAGGCCGTTTGTTTATTATAGTAAATAGTAAAAATTATGAATAAATGTAAAAGTGATCGGTGATTGGTTACTTAGTTCCCCGTTGCTTAATTTAATGGTTGGGCTTTGTTTCATATTATATTATACTACGTACTATAGTAAACAAACAGCCTTGAGTTGCCAGCTGTTTCCAACAGTGTTCGAAGAATCTTGAAAGAGACTGTACCTAAAAAATACAACGCATATGGAATACTGTACTGTACTGACCATCCCAATTATGTTGTTCTGTCTCTTGATCCTCCCTCTCAACTTTCCCCCTGGTACATCACAGCAGACGATGAATGAATAATGATGATGGATGATGATTAATCTGAAGTGAACTGATGATTCGTTCATCCCATATGCCCTAGTCAACACTTTTCTTTCTCTTAGGCTTCTTTGGTGCACTATTGCCCTGGTCACCACCTTTAAAAAGACGTTTTGAAGCCATGCTGGGATTTTTAAACACAAAACACATGGGTCACAGCGAGATGTATGCATAGTATGGCGGGTGACGCATATGAGACAGAGTTGAGATGAGAAGCCGTGCTCTGCGGTAGTGCGCCTGGCGGTTTCTTGCAAAGACTTGTTCGCACATGCAATTAAGCAAATGTGAAAATTAATTGTTTAACTTTTCTGCTACTGCTTGTGTTAAATTTATTGCATACTGTATGAAAATTTTTCACAGAAGATGAAAGTTGTTGAAAACATATCACCTTACAAAAATAAAGATATGCATACAGGCTATTGGGAAATAAAAATTATATATTTAATGTTCAGTATTTGATTTGGTTTAGCTGTGGTGAAGAGCTGAAGGTCTCCTTTGTGTTGCCTCGGGCAATCAGTGCAGTGTATAGGAATGAGAGGAGAGAGGGCTGGTGTGGAATAGCAGTAGTTCGTAAACACAGGGAAAGGAGGCACATATTCACTATCACTGAAGATTTACACAACCTTTCTTGGCACTATGTGAAGTGGATAATTCTGGGTCACTAAAAGATGGAGACAAACATACTCCCTCCATGTAAAACTGTGTGTAAAGAGGCATGGAGAGGAGTGCAGGGATGGTGTACTGTAGGGAACCAAGAGGCCTATGGGAAACAGTCTATAAACGTGTCACTTGGCACAAAACTTTTAAAATTGATGCCAAAATCTTGGCAGCCTGCTGGCATGTAGCAGCTATGGAGTTAAGAGAATAGACATTCAAACCAACAACAACTGTGCGTGGTGGTGTCAGTGAGTGAGAGAATGTAATTAGCAAAAACTACTCACTGTTTTATCTACAGTTCTAAGAAAGTACTGTAAATCAAACTAAACGTTTTCACCACCTGCAAGTCAATCCCCGATTCCACCTTCTGTTCCAATTACATTACTCTCCTCATCCTTTTGCAGTACTGTACCACTTCTCATATCATTAAACCTATCCGTTGCAGCCACATTTCAGGGCAAAGAATAAAACAAACGTTGTGTTATTATGAGTTTGTTGAGAACAGCATCACGGGGATATTCACAGTCACTGTTCTTGCAGTCCCACCATGCGGGTCCAGAAATACCCCGCAGTAACTATGGAAACCCATGAATACTTAAATCTGGATACTGTACTGTACTGTGATTCTGTGGTTGGTAAAACAGTGCACAATTATAAAGTGTGGATATTAAAAAATTTGGATGGTAAACCTGCAGTTGGTGAGGGATCACTGTATACAATATTGTTAGTTCCAGTCAAAGTGGTCGAAGGAACTGGGTTTTTAACCTGTAGACTTTGGCTGGTAGTGAGTCACCTGAACCAGGTGTTATGCAATGTAGGAGAAAACAAAATAACTTTTTATATGCAATATTTATCAAAAGAAATCCATAAATAAAAACAAAATTAGCATAGGAATGAATCAGTTTAGAAAATATAAAATTTCCTTGATTCCTCCAACTTTAGTACTGTTAACATAGGAATGATTCATTTTACAAAACAAAAGTTTCCTTGATTCCTTTAACTTCAGTATTTTACATGGAATATTCTCATGAATTTCTACTTTCTTACATTTTGCTGAAAACAAAAAAGAAAGTAATATTTGAAATTTTCATAAACTAAAGGATTCTCTTTAGTTTTATGTAGCTGGTACAATTATCAATGTATAATTGTATTAATAATTGACAAAAATAATCGAACAAATTAATGTTCTTTCAAAATTTAACTCCTAAAAACTAAATATGGTGGACAACTTTTCTTGGTCCATTACAAAACACAAAAGTTTTCGATCTCTGAATTGAACTGTCAGCCTCCAACGCACTAATAGTAACAATAACCCCTCATTTAGACAATCTTTGGCTTCTGTCACACACCACAATTATTTCATCAATACTGTACTGTTGTGGCAAGGCTCCAAATATATCTTTCAACAACTTATTATAATAAATCTTAGGTGTTCATGCACCAAAAAAAAATAATACCACTTGATGGCAATAGCTAATGATAATACTGTATGTTTTAAGTAGCAAATGTGGCACTTTATTGATGGTCCAAAGCAGTTATCAGTGCCTGACAGTGTCGCCTCTTGATGTGCTCATTAAGGTGAGACTTCTGTGAGGCGCGGTACATACATTGAGGGCAGGTGTACGGCTTCTCACCAGTGTGGGATCTCACATGACGGCTCAAGTCGCTGCGGTACATGAAGGCCCGCCGGCAGAACGGACACAAGAGTGCCGTCACTGCCACAGCAGCAGCCGCCGAACCTCTCAATGACTCCTACGGGAGGAAAGAGCCATTGTTACCAATAGCGTCACAGCCATCTCTGTGGGATCCACACACACACACAACACACCCCACTTGGAATAATACGATTTGGCAACGTTTTGTTCCTTTTTAATAATGAAGTATACAAGTGTGCCGAAGTTAGGAGACAAAAAAGTTGAATACTGTATGTCTGATAGAGAAATATTTCCTACCCTGGTTGATGGTGAGAAAAAAATCATAATTGCATGTGAAAACCATTTTCCTTTTAAATTTACAATATATCCCCACCTTTAAGTTATTCACTCGTTGATATCAACTTGGCATTACATGTCTATCAAGACAAGCTTGAAACGCAATAAGAAATTAGCCAACTAGACTTATTCTTGTGTAGGACACACCATAATGGTAGCAACTCACTACTGTACTAGCAGCTGAGTCACACCATGTTTTTTTTTTGTTTTTTTTACGGGAATTAGCCCACCCGGGCACAGGTCAAATGACCCACAACGGAGCCTGGGGGGCAAAAAAAAAAAACGGAAAGAAATTGTAGCAACTCACTCCTAGCAGCTGAGTCACAACCATAATGGTAGCAACTCACTACTAGCAGCTGAGTCACACCATAATGGTAGCAACTCACTACTAGCAGCTGAGTCACACCATAATGGTAGCAACTCACTACTGTACTAACAGTTGAGTCACACCATAATGGTAGCAACTCACTACTAGCAGCTGTCACACTATAATGATAGCAACTCACTACTAGCAGCTGAGTCACACTATAATGGTAGCAACTCACTACTAGCAGCTAAGTCACACTATAATGATAGCAACTCACTACTAGCAGCTAAGTCACACTATAATGATAGCAACTCACTACTAGCAGCTAAGTCACACTATAATGATAGCAACTCACTACTAGCAGCTAAGTCACACTATAATGATAGCAACTCACTACTAGCAGCTAAGTCACACTATAATGATAGCAACTCACTACTAGCAGCTGAGTCACCATAATGGTAGCAACTCACTAATCAATACAATACTGTATAGTACAGTACACTGTTTTTGTTATTTAAGATAACATTAATACAATTTTCTTCTGTACATAACCACCCTTCGCTTCCCTCACCACCCTGGACTTTATCACCGCGTTCACCACCAGCATCATCAAGTTCACCACCATAATGGTGTCAAGGAATAGTCTGAGAAGACCGAACAACTCGCCAACAGCACTGGCTAACCATTATCCTGGAACACGATCCGCAAATTGATTAACATCCAGGTTCCCAATTACTGCTGGGTAGACAGAGGCAAATGGCATAAAGAAACTTGCCCATAGTTTTACCCTGCCCGGGGATTGAACCCCGGTCTGCTCGCTTGCGAGGCTAGCATGCTGACCATTACACCACAGGTCGCACCATGTTCACCAACAGTAAGAACACATTCACCACCAGCTTCACCACGACTATAACCACTTTCACTGTCTCTATCACCACCTTCATCACCAGTCTCACCATGCATATAAAAGTGCATCTTTTTCCCAGATGAATCTAGAGTCAAGTGGTATGCAGCGGTGGTTCAAATCCTCTATCCAAACCTTCAGCGCTTTCTCCATTTTAATAAGTGCCGGATCTCTCGCATGTTGTGTCACCTTTGTTGTTGCTGGCACACTAGCAGTGACCTCATCAACACCTTTCTCTCATATCCCCGAGCATATGCTGCATAACTCATACCACTCTCAATTATTTTTTTTATTATTTCAACTTTCTCGACTAAAGTCAACACTTTTCTTTCTCTCCAAGACTTCTTTGGTTCGTTACTGCCCTTGTCACCACCCTCAAAAAAAACGATTTGGAGCCATGATGGGATTTTTAAACACAAAACACGGGTCACAGCAAGATGTACACACAGTATGGCATGTGGGGCGAGAAAGAGAGTTGAGGCGGGAAGCTGCTCTGTGGTAGTGACGCCTAGCGTGCACAATTCAACTGCATACGAAATTAGTAATACCTGTTGCTATGAAAATATATTTCTAATGAAAATCCATGAATAGCCAAAGCTGCAAAAAATTTAAATAAAAATCGCTATAAATGTGGGTGTGTACTGTACTGTGAGTATATTAAGTATGAAAAATCCACATCCCCCAATATATAAGGTCTACATTTATGACTACAATGCTTGTTCCCTTGTTAAGTGCCAGTTTCTTGAATATTACAGATTGCTGCTGGAGAATTATTAAAGTTTTACAGAAAAGATCAGTAGAAGATTTAAGGACTTTGTCTATTAGTAAATGAGTGATGGGAAGAGGTCACTAAAATATAACAACCCACCAAGTGCCATAAAGTTGTTTGAAGGTAAAGCTACAGGGTATTTGATACATCTACACAAGGAACTTAATAAAATCTCAACATTCATTTTAAAAAGATTTACTTGTGCCATCTATGTAAACCACATAAGGGAACAGCTTAACAGGTTGCTCCTCATTGTATAATACTGTACCACAGATGAACACTGTTTTTTCTTTATAAATATCTCTCATCCATCACAACCTATACACACAATCGTTTAAATAAATATTCCTCGAAAAAGTTGATGTTCTGTTGTTGCTGAAAATAAACAAGTGAGACCTTTATGACATTAAAGTATTTGATAGAGCATATTTCTGAGACTTCTGGATTGAAAAACTGACGATACCTCAAGCAGCACATCTCACAAATCTGAGAGAGAGAGAGAGAGAGAGAGAGAGAGAGAGAGAGAGAAAGAGAGAGAGAGAGAGAGAGAGAGAGAGAGAGAGAGAGAGAGAGAGAGAGAGAGAGAGAGAAAGAGAGAGAGAGAGAGAGAAAGAGAGAAAGAGAAAGAGAGAAAGAGAAAGAGAGAAAGAGAAAGAGAGAAAGAGAGAAAGAGAGAAAGAGAGAGAGAGAGAGAGAGAGAGAGAGAGAGAGAGAGAGAGAGAGAGAGAGAGAGAGAAAAGAGAGAGAAAGAGAGAGAAAAGAGAGAGAGAGAAAGAGAGAGAGAGAGAGAGAAAGAGAGAGAGAGAGAGAGAGAAAGAGAGAGAGAGAGAGAGAGAGAGAGAGAAAGAGAGAGAGAGAGAGAGAGAGAGAGAGAGAGAGAGAGAGAGAGAGAGAGAGAAAGAGAGAGAGAGAGAGAGAGAGAGAGAGAGAGAGCAATACACATTAAGCCATACAAACAACATTCACCTATGTAAACACACACTTACCTATGAAACACACACACCCACCCACACACACACACATACAACCCATACACACACCCCCTCACCCACACACACACACATACAACCCACACACACCCATACACACCCACACATACACCCACACACCCACCCACAACCCATACACACACCCCCCACCCATACACACACACCCCACCCATACACACCCCCCACCCACACATACACCCACACTCCCCACCCACACACATACAACCCATACACACACCCCCTCACCCATACACACACCTCACCCATACACACCCCCTCACCCACACATACACCCACACCTCACCCACACACACACAACCCATACACACACCCCTCACCCACCCCTCACCCACACATACACCCACACCCCCACCCACACACACACAACCCATACACACACCCCCACACACACACACACACACAACCCCACACACCCTCACCCATACACACCCCCCACCCACACACACACCCACACCCACACCCCCCACCCACACACCCCTCACCCACACACACACATACACCCACACACCCCCCACCCACACATACACCCACACACACCTCCCCACACCCATACAACCCACACCCCCCACCACACACACACACATACAACCCATACACACACACACACCCCACCCATACACACCCCCCCACCCACACACACACCCACACTCCCCCCCTCACCCATACACACACACACACACCCACACTCCCCACCCACACACATACAACCCATACACACACCCCCCCACCCATACAACCCACACCCCCACCCACACACACACCCACACACAACCCATACACACAACCCACACACACCCCCACACCCCACCCACACCCCACCCATACACACACACACACACCCACACACACCCTCACCCACACATACACCCACACCCCCCACCCACACACATACAACCCATACACACACCCCTCACCCATACACACACCTCACACACACCCCTCACCCATCACCCACACACACAACCCATACACACCCCCCACCCATACACACACCCCACCCACACATACACCCACACCCACACCCACACACACACAACCCATACACACACCCCCCTCACCCATACAACCCACACCCCCACCCACACACACACACATACAACCCATACACACACCCCTCACCCACACACACACACACACACCCCCCACCCCACACATACCCCACCACACCCCCTCACCCCACACCCTCACCCATACACCCACACCCCCACCCACACACATACAACCCATACACACCCCACCCATACAACCCACACCCCCCACCCACACACACACACATACAACCCACACACACCCCCCTCACCCACACACACCCCCACCCACACACACATACACCCACACTCCTCACCCACACACCCCCCCTCTCTCACACACACACACACACACACACACACTCTTCCTCTCCTTTTACTCATGCACAAAACAAGTGGAAAGTTTGACCCTACTGGTGTTAAAATCCTGGGTATTTCTAACAATTTGTAAAAGCTCCAGGAGATAGGGAGCAATTTTGCAATATTTCCACCCCAGAAGAGATAGAGATGGCACTATTGGAGGCCTCGAAAGCTTCAATATCTAGGACAGCAGCAGCCTCTGCAGCTGTTGGAGTTGCATCTCTGTGTACTGCTATGATGTGCTTCTTGATGTTGCCCTTAAGAGCTGCACGGTGAGGGCACAGGGGACACTGGTAAGGTCTCTCCCCAGTGTGTGTGCGGACGTGGCGCCTCAGGTCTTGTCTGCTGGTGAACCGCTTCTGGCACAGGATGCATGGGTGTGAACCCCCATCAACAGGCGCCCCTCTGGTACAGGTCATGCCACCCGCCGCTGCACTGCCACACCTACTCCCATACGTGTCACGCCTATAACTGCCTCGCACATCCTAGAACATGCAACAGAGCACTTTGAGCACATCACCAAGGTATATATAGGCTGCAGCAGCACTTAGCATCATACATATTGTGATGTACCAAGTTTAACAGACCAATGCTGATAATAATCTTAAATGTATCTCTGTATTTCCCAAGATGGAAGTGTAAATCTTCAACCCAATTAAGACATCTTGAAAGTTATTTAGTCATTTACGAATGATCTCTACTCCCCTACAAGATATCATGTTGGTGCATGACCAAATAAAACTTGTGATTAATTCACAATATTTGGGTTTTGATTTTCCCTTACACCTGCTAGTGTGGAGCCGTCACAGGCCAATGACCATGAGCTGCGTGCTTCGAGTGAATGTGTCTATTCACCGTGGATTTCTGGGAACCTCGAAAATCACAGTACGGGCAGCTGTACGGCCTTTCCCCAGTATGAGTCCGCTGATGCTTGACAAGGTTATCCTTCTTGGGAAATATCTTGAAGCACACCAAGCACTGATGGGTCCTGCGTCCCTCACTGTACAAGGCAGCGGGACCCTACAACAGAGAAACCACATCTTCAGCGTTGGGCCTTACTGATCAATACATATGTAAATACCATTGATAAGCCCCTTAGTCAACTTTAAATAAGCTTTAAGGCTTAGATGACCACATTACACCATCATTGTCAAGACAGTTTGTTTTGAACAAGTTGCTGCCACAAGAATTTTATGGTTTTTAACCACTTTCAGTAACCAGGCTAAACACAAGTCTTAACATTACACAGGAATCTCATATCAGCACAACTTCAGAACCAATATTGTGTTCTTAAGTTAATATCCAAACAGTTTTTACGAGTACAAGTTCTTGCTCATACACGGCCTATGTTTGTATCTAATATGGGCATTCAGATTGCCTCTTTGTGCAGTTCTGTGTGGACAATATGGACAAGAAAATGGTTTTTCTCCAGTATGAATTCTCATATGTCCCCGGAGTACTGAAGCTTTGTTAGTAGTGTAGCCACAATATGGGTATCTGCACACCCACTTGCCGTCCATCCTCTTTGCCGAGGAAGAGGAACTCCCCCCGTCCTGGCACGAGTCAAAGTTTCCGGCAGAGGGAGCAGAGGGACTTCTCAAGGCCGGCCCCTACCGGAAAGAAACAGCCAAATTTAGGGCTTCTAGAATGACCAATACAGTGCCTTATGTTCAACCTCTACCAGAATATGACCAACACTACTGCAACCTCACATAACTGTACTGTACATCCAAGTATCTGTACAAACTCCAAACCTTGTAATACACTATGCAATAATACCATGATATAGTGCCCACCAAGCACTACAGCACCTGAACAAGATGGAATACTTGAGGGCCTCATCTTTCCAATAAAGATGACCAATATCCTCAATCAAATAGATTCCAAATAAAACAACATTCAATTAACTCAACAAAAGTATACAGGTCTCTCCCAACCACTAATATAAAGCACTATATAAATAAATAAAAGTCCACAAAAAAGTAAATACCATATGCAAAGTTTAAATAATCTTTGCTTGCCAAAGCGCAACATGGCTCCTAGGTCACTAGATGGGTACAAATTTCCTTAAAACATTTTTTTTCAAGATTACTTCAGTGTTAATATGTGGCTGTCACATCTAAGAGCCCAAATAAAAACTATAACGTATATACACACAGAGGGTTCCATCCCTGGTTATATCATTGTGATCTGCAGACTCAGGAAGAACACAACACAAACAACAATAATGGGCACAAAAGGTCTGAATACATCGACAAAAAACTATTATATATGGCTAAATTTATCACCATTAACCCCTAGGCTTCGGGTCACATCATATGATGTGCGTCTGTAGAGCTTTGCGTCGTGTTATACGACGTTTTGATCTTTCGTGGGGCTGTTTGAATAAAAAGGGCGGGCCTGGTTAAATTATGTTGCCAAGTAGGTATTTATCTTTCATTCACTCACACATGAGAGCCTCCCAGTCTCTTCTCAATAGCTTTTCAACTTTTGTGATATAGGAATTTCGTTCATGAACTTGACACACTAAGCTTCACCATGTGTTTCTACGTCCCCAAACCCAAAGCACAAGTCTAGTATCGGTGATCAATTACCAGTGTCGTAATAATGCCTATAAATTGCTGTTGTTCACCTCGTTACTACTGCATCACACACACGCTACTTCACAAACATTCTCGACTCTTCCTAGCCAGTGTTGCCAACCTGTGGTAAGGACATGCATTTATTTCCTGTTTATATCATGCATGGTTAGTTTGTAAGACTAGAATTGTTTTTATTCATTTTTTTAAACGTTCCTGAATATACTCGTGTGTGTGGGGAGCCTGAAGCCCAGGGGTTAAATGTTATTGGAAAATATAGAAACAAAAGCTTTATAGATGTAATGATGATTGAGGAGGACCTGTAGTGTGGAGGGGTGTTACAGGGTCACAAGATGGAGGTGATATACTTTACTAGTATTTACAGCATGGAGACAAGATTAGAAACAGAGATACTATATCACATACCAATTTAGTATAAAAAAAAAAATAATTATATGTACAGTATATATATATATATATATATATATATATATATATATATATATATATATATATATATATATATATATATATATATATATATACCATCTAGAATTTTTTCAAGATTGTTGGGAGTGATGCAACTGCCATAATATTAGACTGTACTACAAGGAATTAGAACACTACACTACACAAGGAATTAGAACACTACACTACACAAGGAATTAGTACACTGTTGTATAACAAAAAGAGGACAAATGACAATGGAATCATGAAGATGGATTTACGTATTTTAAAATGGATAATTGTAAGAATAAATTTATTTTTACAGTTTCAATAAGACTTGGTGCATCAGTCTAAGTGGAAATGGAGTTAAAGTGAGATAGACAGATGGATAAAGTGACAGACAGACAGACAAAAAGACATATACAATACCTAGATACATAAAGGCAAGATTTATAATACAGTTTGTAAATAAATATGATGTACAGTATTACTTTTTAGTGGAAAACTGAGGATTGCAGATTTCATAAAGATAGAAGAAAATATGGGGGGCTGATAATTAATGAGATAATCTTTGGCTGGTCAACACAAACAAGACCAGAGTCCTGTGGCGGGACAAGCAGGAAATATAAAAATAATGATAAGATTAAAGTATAAATCAGTACAGGTACTGTACTGTACTAAAAAGAATAGTAATACAGTAATAACAAAATTCATTAATACTGTACTATTTATATACAGTATTTTTTTCAGTCATTCAAACTTCTTCCTGCTACAACACAGAGTCAATGCTGAACACCCAAAGCATCAATCTGATTTATCCCTGTTACTGTTCCCAACCCAGCATCACCCATCACCATCTCATCCATCCCCAAAAGTTATTGTCAAAAATCGATAAAGTAACCAAACCACAAACTTGGTAGAGTCATGAGGGAGCCACCTGATGGTCTAGTATGAGAGACAATAGAAAGACACTGGTCTACATCTTACATGCCACCAAACTTCCTCACCCTACCCTACCATCAGGTAATTGTGAATAACCCATGCAAGCATGGAAAATGGCAGTAAAATAATGATGATGATGAAAGAGTCAGTGTAACACAAACATGGTAAAACAACTACCTGTACAATACATCAACAACACACATCTTCACCTCATCCCAACTTTTGTTGGTCACTCCACTTATACTTCTCAAATGTACTCTACTCTCTTCACATTAAGTCATCAAATGTGATGGATGGTCTCCCCCACAGCTGAGACACCCCCCCCCCCACAAAAAAAGACCATAACTTTACCAAAACTGTCTGAGTTCAATCATTAAGGTATAAGCACAGCAGCCATACAAATACTGGATACATAAGTTTTATGAAGTTCCATTACTCTCAGTTGAAAACTGGAGTTTAATTTCATTTTAATAACTAATAACAGTAACCTTCTGAGTGCCTACAGGCAGAAAATCTGATTAGAACAGTACCCTATTGTATATCCTTCAACCTGTCCCAGTAAGACTAGGAACCTTTAAATTACAGAAGTTTATGTTCCATATCATAAAGCATTAATAATAACAAGCAGAGCTTTTTTCCTCATTGTGAGTTTAGTGGTGCAGGATACAACTTACTAAGAACATCAGAACCACCAGTAATGCTTGAAACATTGCAGAATTTTTTACATGTTAAGTGTTTTACTCACACAATGCCACCACCACTCACTGATCTGGGGAGTGTTCAACATTTTCCTCAACACCAAACAACCCAATAAAATTGACCGCATCCTTCTAATCACAACACAAACTCCTAGAAGGACTATACAGTACCTGTATTATACTACAGTACATACTTCACTTTAACGAGTTTCATATTAATGATTCATCACAATAACGACAGTAAAGAAATGCGACACCTCAACACATTAATGATACATTTCAACACAATAACGATCAGTAGCACAAGTTGATAGTCATTCTGGGCGGCAATCTTGATGACGTCCGAGAGCGGGGTGGTTTATTTTTATCAGTGCGTGAACAGGTGTGGTGTAACCTACTCACTTATCTGTGTGAGTGTAGGGGCAGGGAGGCACTAACACCACTCCCCTGCCTCGGATGAGAGCAAACAGTCTCATTAAAGGTTAGTTATTATTGGTTATTAACTCCACATGCAGTATTAATGTGTGTGAATAAGTGGTTGTAATTTTTTGTGGGGTTTATAGGGGGTGGAAGTGTCTGACCCATTCAGCATGTAACTATACTCCCCACATTAACGATTTTCACTTAAACGACCGTTTTCATGGTACCAATTAGCCGTTATAGTGAAGTATGGACTGTATATGATGCTTAAACATTTCTCTCAAAATTACCTGTAGTGACAATCAGCTATTTTACAGACATTTATATAGCTGCAATAGTCACTGATTACGCCATTCAATTCCAACCTGTACTTTATCATTCTAGTTATTAATATTTTGGTGCCAATTTATCACACTTCAGAATTTTATACAGCTATAGCCAAGCAATTTATTCAGCTTTGGGTAACTTCCAGGAGTCAAAGGGTTAACGGATGAAAAGTAACAGAGGTAATACAAAAAACAAACATATACAGTACCTGAACTGAGCGGTGTAACATTTTCCATGATAGTTTTCTCTTCACTGTGACGGACTAAATGAGGTAGAGGAGTGAACGCTGATAATGTGACAGCTGGCTTACCTGGTGCACCATATAACATATAAAAGTAAACTCAAGACATTTACCAAGTGAACCTGGTGTTACATATTATACACACATTGTGGCAGGTTTAATGTATCTCCTTCATTGGTTCATTCAGTGAGGATTCTATCCTGGGGCCAATGCTCTGCCAGCCCTGACTAAACCCTGTTACATGCTCTCACCTCAGAAATCATTGTACACACACACACCACTAACTTTGCATACTCTTACACTTCTCTTATCCCCCAAGATATATTTTAACTTCATTTTGCCAGTTCTTCCTAGTTCTTTTCCATTAATCACATCTGCTGCCTAATAAACAGTCAATGGCGGGTTAGGTTGTGAGAAGGTTGCACTCACCGTATGTTGATTATCAATTTTCATTATCGAGAAATTATGTGCACATTTTTTTTTTTTTTTACAGGAATTAGCCCACCGGGCACAGGTCAAACAACCCACAACGGAGCCTGGGGGGCGAAAAAAAAAAGAACGGAAAGAAATTGTAAACATAGAAAACAGGTTATACTGTATTAATCTACACCACGAAGATGCCGGAAAACCAGCTTTATAAAGTGAGACAGATTGTAAGAGCATGGAAACACAGAAGAAAGCAGAGCATTCCACAGTTTGGCTGTGTGAGGAAAGAAGGAGGTACTATAACAGGTTATTCTTGTGTGACCGACATCCACAGAGAAACGGTGGGCACCGCGGGCAAGACGTGTGTTATGAACCCACGGCCTTGCCGGCGGTGCACAGGATGCCAAATCCACCGAACATTGCCTGTTAAAGTACCTGTAAAAGAGAGAGAGTGAAGCAACATTGCGGCGAAGAGAAAGGGAAGAGAGATTGTCGACTAAAGGAGGAGAATTAATAAGACGAAATGCCTTTGATTCCACCCTATCTGATAGTTGGACAGAAGAAGAGCCACCCCAGATATGAGAGCAGTACTCCAAGTTAGGACGAATGAATCCCTTATATACTTGGAGCAACTGCTCAGGAGTGAAGTAGCTGCGGCATCTGTACAGCATTCCCAACTTTCGGGAGGCAGCTTTTGTATCTCAAAAAAGCAGTGAATTTTCGTAACTAGAATGTTCATATCACAAGGGATACCTGTACTATCATCTTGCTAAACTAACATATCTTAGTGATGGCCACTAAGACTTTATCTAACACACAATCCTTTTTCCACAGGCTTCACCGCCAAGGTTAATTTTCACCCCACTTAACTCTTAAGCAGCAGCTAAGGACTCCCTACTCCTTCCCCACAAGCACAAAAATGGAATGCATAGAACATGAAACATCCACTGCTGATGGCCACCGTCCTTACACCTAACTTCCACCGATGATGGCCGTCATTTAAAGGTTAAAGACATAACTTTTTAATTTACATCATACTGTGTTTCATACATAACACTTACATTAAATCCTTTAAGAGGAAAATAATCTACTCTAGGTAGAGAGAATGGGAACCAACACCAAGTACAATATGACAGAGATGGCAGATGTCTTGTCATTTAAAACTGCCTGTGGTCATAAATCTTGAAGGTCTAATTATGATTTCATTACCAGCCAGATCTCTAAAGTCTTTCTGAAGAGACTTGTGTGGCACATGACACTATCCCCGTTTGGATGTTCATGCATGATGAGAAATACGTGCATAACACAGGTAGACACAACCAAGAACTACACCACCCACAATAACTGTCAGTAAACTTGCCAGAATATTAATTTATGTTTAATCCGCTTTCCTTGATTTTTCACAGCATAGTAAAGATATTGCATGTGTATAAGATACATAATGGGACAGTACTTTTGTTTTTCTGAGCAATGATTCTGTTTATAAAACATTTTCAACCCAGTTCCACTTAATGGTCAATCTCACATTCTGCATCTTTATAATATCCTTCAAATACTGTTATTTCTCACTTTAAAAGCTCCCTTCACCTTGTCTCTGTACTTTACTCGTTCCCTTTTACTTTTCCCTCATACTGTACGGTACATACTTGCTGAGCAACACCAACTCCCTTCATTTTTAATTCAGGTAAGAGGGTATGCCAGCTGCTTCACTTACCATACCAACACCCCAACACACAAGTGCAGAAACATACATAAAAGATACAGCAGAAATTCCCCACTTGTCTCCGATACACAACCAGAAGACATGTGAAACCTTGAAGGTGATTCTCAAAGTGCTAAAAGCATGAAGCAGCAAAATGAAGATAGAAGCATGGAAAATTTCCTTGCCCAAAATTATATACAGTATTATACATTATTTAAATGTGCTGCAACATATCATTATGGTACATTCAAGGCCATTTTTCTTTTAGTGTTTAATACATTACACTAAAAACAATAAGATGTTGTGACCCACTTACCAACCAGCAACCAATTACCTCCTATCAATTGCAACTAATGCCAAGTGTCAAAATTAGGATGAGTATGGTCAACAGGCCAACTTCTACAATGCACACTTGTGTGACACAATGCTTTGATATGAAGAATTGATTCTGAAATCTGTTTATTAAAGACACTGATCAAATAATTCATGTAATGTCAACAAGTCAACAATATGACAAAATGAAGTGCTTTTACCAGGCCAAGAGCATGAAGAGATTCATCCTGCAGTTTCTAAGCCTGGAAAATAATACCCCGGGGATGAAGCTAAGACCGAGTTTCTAATAAAAGCTTTAAACTGAGCATGAGGATGACTCAAGAAAAGGGGAGACCAAAAGATATAAACATCCAGTAGAAACACTTCTGCTAGAGGAATGTTTCTTTCGGGGGTAACCTCTTACCTCCTACAATAATGACTCTACAGAGTTCAACAACATGAAAACCAGTTCAAAGTACCAAATGACCTCCACAATACAAAAACACTTAATAAACAAGGATCAGGACTGATCCATTAATGCCGCTGAGGGAATATAAAGTGCATTAGGCTTCTCTAAGGGTCTGTCCTGTACTGTATACACTAGGAAGACACTAAAGTAGTTGCACTGAAATTCTGATATTCCAAATAGAGAAATTCAGCATTGATGATGCCAAAACAGACTTTACTTGAATAATCCAAATATACTCTTGTAAATGCTTCAAGAGGTGGACTCGCTAAGGCAATCCATCTCTTTAAAACATACAGTACTTTAGTCACATTACAATTAGTAATAAAGATACACCTTAAAGCTAAACCCCAAAATTCTGCAGAACAACAAATGCTGACAACAGATTCCAAGCTGAAACCAGAAAATATGACAACCATCAAGGTGGAGAACTCAGGAGATTGAGATATATGCACCTGCCACTCACCCACAGGAAAAATTCTCTCTCCAAGTTTCACAAAAGCCATAGGAGAAATCAGAGGACTATTTTTCCTCCAAGCAAATTAAGGAGGCTAATCACTTCACCTAAAGGTTCATTCTTCTCACCATCACCTGTCTAGTTTAAGGAATCAATCAGCAAGGAGCTTTACCCTTCTGTGCACTTAATACAATGTTCTAATATTAAATGATGTACAGTATTTTGGGTCTTAGATTTTGTCCCCATTTCATAAAAGGAAGAAAGATACACAAGCCACAATCCCAGGAGGTTAGAAAGAATGTCTTCTCTCCATAACAATATTTCACTTTGGTGTGCAAGACTGATCAAACTCACAGTTGGAAGCTCGACAAACTCTATGTTGGTGAGACACTTCGAAGTAGAGTAATTCCTCTACAATCTAGAATTCCCAAATTTGGAATTTCTCATAATTCAGAACAATCCAGTAGTTCTGAAAATTAGTTTTGAAATATCTAATAATTCATCATATTCCAAACTGAAAGAGAGATTCAAAAGAAAGCAGCTACTTCTGCTCATTTCATAACCTTTCTGAATGTTAATTCCACAATTCTTAATCCCCAACATGAGTAAGTTTAATTACAATTTCGCTATCATATGATAGACAAAGATAATCATCATCAAATATAAAACACAAAAACACCAATACCTGAATAATGTACTAAAAGGGTATTTATCATAATTCCAACAGATTCACAATACTGTATTGTATAGTACTGTACTATACACAAATGTACAGTATTTAATACAATTGGTGTTGTTGATTGTGGATGAATATGTGGCACCCTTTCCAACCCACACAATTTGAGAATGACAACTAGTGCTGTGCTCTGCAATTCACAGTGTTAACACTTGTTTTAACACATGGTAAGTGACATCTCCAGGTACCCCATTTTATGGGTTATGGTTGTCACAAAAGAAAAAACACTTTTTCTGGAATTTCCTCATAGTAATACATTGGAGTTGCGATAATTTGCAAAATACAAATTCATGTTCTTAAATTTGCAGGTACTGTAGCTCTAATACTCCCACTTTTTAAAATTTTAGTTGTTTCACACAACTCAACATCACCTACCCGTAGCAAATCCACCTCGAACAATAATAATTATATCCAATAATCTAAATGGAATACAACACAGTGATGAATCTCAGAATTTTACTATTTACAGTTACATGCAAAAAACACTTATAGCCTTTATTCAACAAGGCAAATAAGTTTCACACACAAACAAAATGACAAAAACACTAATACAAACTTTTTTCTCTCCATGGAAAGTCGTATTGTTCCAAGTCAATACATAAATAAAACAACAAAGGGTTACCACCTTTACACCACATAGCTACAGCAGTTTTACCTTACCAGGGTTTGTAAATTTTCTCTTTAAAACTAGATAAAAGGTAAATTCTATATACAGTAGAGGTACAGTCACTGAATGCACACACACAATGTTACATAGGCACTCAAGCTGTTAACAACCAACCATCTCCACACCTCCTTAATACAATTATCAAAACTCCAAATTTCTACCATAAAATTAAACATGCTGCTTTGACTATCACATAAGTGAAGGCTCAATACCAAAATGTTTCACCCAACACTGGACACTTATGAGATATATATCTCAACATCAGCCACCTAGACCACATGTCACATATCACACAGAGGCTGATATATGGTAAGAGGACTGCATCTCCATCCATGTGGGACCAGTTAGGTTTATATAACAAGATGTTGAATATCAAAAACACATTGTCTCCTCAATGGAGATTCAAAAAGAGGGTTCATGGACTGCTAGCCCATTATGTCAAGCATCCATTTCCATGCAGTATGCTATGGTCGCAAGGGTAAACAATGCAAGTTACTTCATCATCTACAAATAACAAGAAACACACAAGGAGACGCATGAAGACACAAAGGAAAATCAAGGTGAAAATAAACAATAGATGTATGAGAAAATTACAGGGTTCAAATTTCACTAAAGGGTGCCCTTTAATTGGCTGTTGACTGTGCTGTACCTTAAAAAAATCGCCCTCTTCCGTCACTGCAGTATTTCCCTCTTTTTTTCTATCTATTGTACCATTTTCATGAACTTCCAGTCCTGATATTACAACTTTTGTAGAAGTGAGTGAGTGTGAGACTGACCATAAGTGGAGCTGCAGCAGACATGTGCTCAAATAGGAGAAACATTAATAGTAAAGAAAACCCAAGTCTACTGTAGCTGTAAAACTTCCATGAGTGACTGACACCAGCTTGGATACTATTGACGTCAATTTAAGACATAAAATAAGCTGAAAAAAATCTCTGAGAATCCAGGATAAGTGTGACTATGTGAGGCTTCACAACCAGAATTTTTGTTTAAAACAAAGCTGACCATTCTTAAAATACTGTACTAAAGAAAATGAAGTTGTGGGAACCAATTACATTGCCCCAATTCAGTGATACAAAGTATAGCCAGTCATCATGCAAATAGCAACTTACTCCCCTCAATAATATAAAACATAGGAGTGAAGCCATCCCAGCCCCCACAACGTTATGTGATCACAGCACAGCTTAAATGTATCTGGGGACACTGAAGTTCACTTTTCCTGATTCCTCAAATTAAAACTTGAAGTGTACACTCACCATTGCCTGAGAAGATCTAGAATCTTCAGAAATCACACCTTCTAGGGGAAACCCCGCCATAGGGTCCCAGCCAGCCAGTGCATCCTGCCAAGAATAAGTTAACAACATAGCTTTTTAATTACGAGACAATCTAATTACTCAGACATACAATAATTTTGACAGATTACAGACAAACATATAGTGGTAATGAATTATTTATTGAGAAGCTCAAATGACATACTCTTGATGTTCCTTAACCACTCACAGTGTTTAATAATGTCTAACTTCACCTCTAAAATGGCTCTCCTTCACTATTTCTTGATTAAAGGTCTGCTTGGTGAAGCACTAGGAACTCATTTTTGTACTCATTATACACAAGTTGAGATAATTTCTAAGGAAATGATTACATACATAAACAAGCAACTCTTGCTACGTAAGTATGCAATGTCACCTATATAAGGGCATCTTTACTTTCAGTCTGAAGTGTGTTTTCATCTTTATTGAAATTACAATACTGTACTCAGTATGATTATTTGATTATTTTGTTTAGAGCAATATAAAAACAAGTAATTTGTATATATGAGTTGACACAACTCTTTTTCAGCTTCATGATCACAATATTATAGTGAGAAAATGAAGTACCTTCTTGGGGTTTTGACAAATATATCGCAGAATGGTTGAGCCATTTGACACACGTATGTATGGAGCTCATAAACAGTTGGCAGGTCTGTGGAACCTTGGAAAGAGGCCATCAGTGACACCATTCACTGTGTTGGGTAATCAGGTTCCATTGTATAGTACTGTACTTCAGCCAAAGCTGGGAAGATATATACTTCCTTCTCTCACTGTACATGTTTGATGTCAGGAAATACAGTATGGGCAGAAATGGGTCTGTGGTTGAACATGTCATTAATTGGGAGGCTCGCTGTATAATGTTTTTTCCTATAACAGAGTCATTATTTGGGAGCTGCCTGCAGATGTTATATTGGGTAAGAATGGGTCAACATGTAGATAATCCTGAAAACTGTCAGGCTATTGCAACCCAACCTGCACCACTGACCAGCAAGAATGTTAATACAAATTGTCATTTTGGTAGAATAAATGATCTTACCAAAATATGACCACCAGAGTAGTAGTTCATGATAGCCAAGATACAGTACAGTATATATGCCTTGAGTTATATCAAAGAAACATGGCAGCTAATCTTCATGGAATAAAATTAAGACAAATAATAATGAAACCATAAAGACTGCTTAAAATACCCAAGAAGCACAGCACAGTACTACAGTATGTGTGTTTAATGCCTTCACTATGAGGGATGCCATTTATTTTTATTTGGCTAACTCCAGATGATTTTATTTAGCAATGAGAGACAAGGAGTTATGATGAAAAAAATTTTGAGATGCCATAATTGATAAAGTATACGGTACAACATTTGTGAAATTCTAAGCATGTCTACTGTTAAGTTACTATAGCCCAGAATGGTTGCTTTAAAGTTATCACAGTCATTTAGATTCACCATAAAATTTCTGATGCCTTGGTTATAAAACTCCTACAAATCTAATCTTAGTGCAATTACCCATTAAAATCTGATCTTATAAACTGCCATTACCTTCTATTACCTTCTGAAGAAACATAAGGCTGGGTCAAACTCATAATCACTAAAATTAGCCAGTACTTGGCACCGTACTTTAAAACCCCCCAAAAATTCCAGGTTCCTATGCCAGTATGAAAAGCACAACAGATTTACCAGTGGAGAGTTTGATTTACATTTAGTTCATTGGCTAGCAGTAGTTTGAACAGAGGTTTGTAACAATACTTACTCCCGCCATTGCAGAAGTTCCAGGTACACCTTGCACCATTAGGTCTTGTAAAACATTTTGTGGATGGGTCGACATCATCTGCGGGTTGTACATGCTCGTTCCCCCACTACCTCCTCTCTCGTCCACAGAGTTAAGAGGGTCGTAGTTAATACTCGCTTCAGAGTCTGTGAGATGAGTTATGTCGTCCTCGTGTTCGTGTTTTGGTTCAGGTACTTCTTCTTTTATCATTGGTTTTTCTTCCAACACCACCTGGCCAAATGAAAACCAGTTACATTATGTTTCCCTTACTCACTCTCTCTTATCATCACCAAAATCCTACCATGAAATCAAGAAAAATCAACAACAGAAACCATTGCCATCATCTATCACCACAAACTCAGGCCCAAATGCATTGCTCAGATAACCCTCAGCTGCTGAAACATAACAATATATGCAGTGTATTCTGCTCCTGAAGGTACACTAGAAACACTAACTATATATATATCTTAAAGGTAAAGATTTAACAATTAAATATAACCAATACACTTCAGGCCCACTGGGACCAGGCTAAAGGAGGTTAGATTTAGCAAGGTTATAAGGACTGGAGACTACAGTACTGTATGGGAAAAGGAAATGCTCAGCACACGATAAGAGTTATAAAAATTAATCCTGTTTAACAAGACCTGAAAGACAAATGTTCAAGTAGAGAAACCTGGCACATCATGAAGGGTGTAGCAGTACAGTACCAGATGCAAGAAGTTTGAAGACCAAAATGTGTGATTAAGCAAAAAGGTCAAACATGTTGATAACTTTATATGGAAATCCAGGGGGTTCGTTCAGAAGTCTACAATAGAAGCTTTCCCTGCTTACTGATGGATATCTTTTGTGATCTCCAGCTAAAAAATTTGGAAAGATGGCAAACACTGTGACAGCCAGGTGCAACTCTACATACTTCCCTGCCTTTGTTGCAGGGGCATAAAAATAAGTATAAAAAATATATCACTTTACTTCTCCTGTGCTTCCATGAGCTAGTATGATCATTCACTCTTTATACCTCTCCCAATTTTGTGAGGGGAGGATAATGGGAAACAAAAGCCTCTAGGAAAGGGAGGAATATTATTGGAGTGTGGTGCAAAACAAATGGAGAAGAAAACAAGAGAGGATGAAACAAGTTGAAATACTCTCCACATCCTAAATTTGCATATACAGTACAGTACACCAGTTTAATTCACTGTAGCAAATAAATCCAAGCCCAGAACTTTGTTTAAATGACCACAAAAATAATATCATGTCTATTTTACAATCACCTTTAATTGCTGTCATTTGTAATTTAATTCACTTCCCTTTGACATGACAAGGATTCATAAGTGTGTCAGCAGCAAATTGCACTCAAAAGAAAGATTACTTAGCTACAATATTTACCAGCTGTGATCCTGACCTTGTGTGAGTTACTGCTGTACAAACATTATCTTCTGAATTTTAAATTGATGAGTGAGCAAAATTTCACTGAAGCTGATCATTTAACTACTAGATATCAGTACTGTATTAAGGTGACATCATATTGTACATTATGTATCAATAGAAGCGACACTCAAGACAGGTGAATAAAGTCAACAGCCTAACAGTAGTCACATGACCCTTGATGTATCTCCTAATCAGTCACTTTATTATTTTATCCAAGAACCAGCTAACATGCAATAAAATTTACTACCCTCAAAAATTTACCAAGTTTTATTAATATACTTCCAATGGTTAAAACAAAATGCAAAATTGCTGCCAATCACTCATATTTCACGCAATATAAAAAATTAGTTAATGTACCGAATTATCTTATCACCCTTTAAACATATGACAAGTTTAATTAAAATATTGTATTTAGTTTCTCTGTAATAAGCAGTACAGTATTGACAACACAGTACAGATATATGGAGTGATATCTTATGACATACTGTACAGAGTAATACCCTTCAGTTTTGTCCAATGGATGTAATAACTTGTAAAATTATTGCAATAAGGTTAAAGGCTGGTAAGAACAAACTGATGAAGGACTGCATGTATATCTGGTTACAAAACAATGAAACAGACATTGGATAGTGGGTGCAGTAGATGGTGAATGGTCATATACTGTATGTAGCGGGTGTAGTAGATGGTGAATGGTTAACTGTCATATACTATTTGTGATAATAATATCAGTAAAAAACACCTTCTCTAGCTATACACACTATATAAATTGTGCATCTAAGGATAAATGATAAAAATTCCTCACCTCTGCAAGATCTTGAGTGCTACTGTTGTCTTCTCTGTTGGATCTTCCAAGGTCTATCTCTATGTTTGAATTTGGGCTTGAGGGAGGGTGATGGTGAATGCCTGCATTCTGGCCACTCCTCCCAGAATGACACATTTGTTGTTCACTAACCGAGTCTGTATCGTTAGTGTCTTTGCACGACTCAACATCCTCCGAGTTCCGTCTTTCTCTCACGTGACTCTGGTTGGATTTTGATGGAGATAACGATCGATCTTCGTGTTTTCTTCGCTTTGGATGATGAGTTTCATCTCTATGACTGTCTGTGTGAGGTCTCTTAGTATCACTTAACTGGGGAGCTTCATCAGGCACAGCCAAACCCTTAATTCTTAAGCACTCAGCAGCCTTTATTAATCTCGCTAAGTCACTTTGTGCAACGTTTGCTTCTCCCGCATACATGTAGTTGAGGAGAGCCTCAAGATCATCATGCAGAATGTCTTTAAGTACAATAATAGGGTGTTTGCACGTTGTCTGTTTAAACATGTCCTCAAAATATTCACTACAAACTGAAAGCACCATCTTGTGCACGGGAAAAAATTTGCCATTACAAGCTAACGTCACATCACTATACAATTCCTGTAGAAAAGAAAAAATAAATCCTGTAGAACTTAAAAAAATAATACATACAATTTAAAATGATAAACACATGCAAAATTAATGACACAAATAGTTTTAAACTGTGAACTTCTCCTGCCCTAAAAATGTATCCAACAAGATATACTCCATATAAGATCAATAACTCAGTTTCACTCTTGCAGGCTTTTTACTGCCGATGTACCCAAGAGCAAACATGACTTTCCTTTCATTCACAATCATTCATTTAAACTGCCATTACAGTACAGTACGTGTGTGAGATCACCTAAAGATTCACCTGAAAATTAACCAACCTAACCCAATCCCCCAAGGCATTGATAATTAATTAATCATCAGGTGAAATAAGCTGGTAGGGTGAAACATCAGGTGTGTTCTGCTATGGTGTTCCCCTTCAACAACTGACCCCCCGGCATATCTACCTGGCTCTCCTATTATCTCACCCCACCCAACACCTCAGGTACCTTATCACTATCCAAATTACAGTATTGTTACTTCTGTGTTACTCCTTCACTTCTTGTTACTTGCTGTACTACTTTTCTCACCTATGGTAGGAACATTTACTCCTTTATATATTCTTTCATTCTGTTACACACCATAATAGAACTGAGGATATCTCTATCTTTCTCTCTCCTACGTTAAATTTAGTTGTCCAGGTATAGGCGTTTTCATGTTTCATCTTATTAAATGGTATATTGAACAAATTATCTGGATATTTTTAAAGTTTCAAAAAGAAACTGAAGAAATTTACAGAAGGAAGAATTATGTATTCATATTTGTCACTTAGGAAACAAACCACAATATGTAGTACCAGTAACTTTATTAAAGAAAACTTACTTTTCGATGAAGCGTAGATAAAGCATGAAAAAAAGTTGAGCGATGATTATTCCATCTAAGTGAAAGAATACCCTCATCCATTTTTGATGGTGTCTGTTGATGGTGACTGCAAAACAAATACAAAGATATAGAAAAGAATAATAATGAGTATTGGTACAGTATTTAAAAATATAAATGTTACCTGGACAACCCTGATAATAAATAAAACCACCTAACTTAACCACTACATCCAGGGTACAGTTTATACGTACAGTACCTGTATACGGTAAGGGACTTGATTGGCAGGTGTTGATGGGGGTGAACCAACACCAGTTGCTGGACTGATACACATCACTGTGGGAGCATTATGTAACACTTAAACAGATTTCACAAATGATTAAAAAAAATCCTAAAGAACCTAATACCTGCCAAAACCTGTGCATCATTCTGGTTATTTTATTTAGCCCCTTGGTTTACTTTTTTCACTGTACTGCACTGTATACAGGAACTGCACATGCACAGTCCCCTTCACTTGTGAGTTTACAAAGGTTCATCATATATACATTCCACAAATCATTACATCGAGATATTTATTTTAATATTGTTTTATTTTCATTCCATAGTATGTTTTCTATTGCTAGTTTTCTTGTCGAATGTAAATAAACACAGGACTACCACACCTGACGAGTCCCTGTAAACGCACTAGTGATGGGGATTGTACCTATGGGGGGGGGAGGGGGGAAACTAATGTAACTTAACCTACTACCCTAATGGGATAAAAACGGATATTAACCCTGTTTAATATGTGGGGGGGGGGGCCGTGGGGGCTCCTTTGGTTAGGTTGGTGAGGTTTTTTAAGAACTCCTGACGGTGGTAGGTAACAGTTGGCTCATAAATTCCCCCCTCCACTCCTGCCATTCATTAAAACAGTAATCTTAATTCCTCCTAGTAATTAAAGGAACATCATGTGTGGTGCTGGTGGTTTGGATGACACTATATACGCCGCCACCATCAACCCTATACACACCATTACCTCAGCCTCAAGGCACCACAAACACCTGCGGGCCGCCATACATAGACCCATGGCTTGGTCAGTTATCTAAATACCTCAAGAACTTACATAAAATTAAAGGTAGGGAACAGAGGAAGGCGGCGGGACGAGGTAAACAATCGATGTCAGGTGGCGCTACACCAACGCCGCGGCCATCACCTCAACTACTGCCACCAGGGACCTCATGTGTAACGAATAATAAAACAAAAACATACAATGACAATAATATTAATTTTTATTTCAATCTTATGTTTTGATTTATTAATTTACCTGAACTTTGTTTTCATCAATTATATCCTTTATTTTTACCGTATTACATTTAAAAATTTTGTATGCAAGATCCTTAACTGGTCTCCCGGTTAAGAGGTTTAACAAGGGAGGATTTTTCTGTGGGATGAAGGTTCACTTTAATGGGTCAACGCATTCACCTCCTGCAGCTACTAGATATACAAAATAGTTGGCACAATTAATCGGCAGCTATTAATTGCTTCTACAACACTAAAAATAACAGAAACATATTTGTCCTCCGATTTGCTAAAGCTTCACAGGTGAGTCGTAAAGCTTCTATCAATATTGACTTCAATAGTTTTTATGAGCTTTATTTAATGCATTTAATATTGATAACGATCCGATCTTTAGATAATGTTGCATTGTCGAAAATCAAAGGTTGGGTCAATATTCGTTTTAGGACCACTTAAGACTTTGTGGTTGAAAATGTATTTTTCCTGTATATTTCGATGGGTATTACATTAATTTCTTGGGTAAATTCGTGAAAACCTTACCAACCCAACTTAACATAACCTTGAAAGCTGATTTCACTCAATTTTTCTTACATTAATAAATCACTGAAGTTTTAAGAAAAATTCCATGTGGCTAGAGGCAAACAGAAGCCTTTCAAGGCTAAGGAGGCAATGTGTAGCCTTGTGCTGCTCTCAAGAAGCATGTTAAACTCACAAGAGAAGCCCACAAAAGAACCCGAGAATAATAATAATGATAATAAAATATATATATATATATATATATATATATATATATATATATATATATATATATATATATATATATATATATATATATATATATATATATACATACACATATAATATCCCAGTTATGAAATCTTAGGTGGTCCTAAAACGAATGGAATGGTTATCTTTTTCGGAGAGTTGTGAACTCATGGAGCAGCCTGCCAGTGTTGTGGCGGCACCGAGTGAGAGCTCTAAGACCAGACTTGACCAGCACTGGAGCAGGGGCGGATCCAGGAATATCAAAGGGGGGGTCCAAGAAGTTGTGGGTGGGGAACATGGCGAGTGTAGGGAGCCCGTCCAGCTGGTGGGGTTGGGGGTTCGCCGTAAGTCCCCCCAGAAGATTTTTTTAAATCTGACCAATATCATGGACAATTTGAGGCAATTTTGAAGCCATGCGCACTTGATATTGGGAGATATTCTGAAGTCAATAATAAATACTTTTTACTATACAAAAATGTTTGACTACAATACTGCATTAAAGACGTGACCGATCGGCTCAATCAGTGGTGAAGAGGATAAGAGTAAAAAAAAATAATGGTAGGCCCTGCTGCCATGTGGCACCACAAAAATTGTGACAAAGTCCCAGGTTGCTGATCTGACTTTCTGCCTCATTTACACACAATGCAGTGCTAGGGAGCTGCTGTATGGTGATTTGCTTGTTGAGAGTTGGTCTTGTCTGTTTGAGAGCGTTGAGTAGAATAACCTTCGATACGATACGAAGTCTTTAGTTAAGAGGTGAAAGAAGATTATTAGGAGTTGAAGGAAAAGTGGTGAAACTGAAATACAGTAGGAGTAGAAAGAATCTGGGCTCAACCAGATCGCTTCATCTTTCTTATTGGTGTTTTGTCTTTGTTCTGCTCCCTTGGGTCGTCAGACCTTTGTATTAATATTGGTTTATTTATATAATGCTGCTTATTATTATTATTTGTTATTGTTGGAGTTAGTGAGCCCGCCCAGGTCCTTGTGTAACTGGGAGGGTAGTCAATTTTTTTTTTTTTTTTTTTTTTTTTGAGGTGTTAGTTAAGTGTTAGTTGTGTTAGTCTAAAGGTACACTGTATGGAGAGGCCTGCCAGGTTCTTAGTGGAGCTGGTTGGTCACTCTCATCTTTATTCCTCTAGTAATGTTTTATGTAGAAATGTGTATATTGAGGCAGGAGGTGGTTCAATTACTTCACCTTCACGGTGAGGCTGGGGGTAATTATACGATTCTGCCGGATCAGATAGACAGATCGGGAGTAAGCGGCGCTGCTAATTGGCTGTGGTGAAGGCGGTAACTGGCCAATCACCACGCAGTCCGAAAGCAAGGCCCGGTCTGTGGAACTCGCCGCTGGTTGGCTGATGCGGACGGCAACAGGACCGGATTCAGGAGTGGGCAGCTGCCCAGGGGCCTCCACATACTACAATATTTTATTTATTTGTTTATTCATTTGGATTATTTTTATTTTCATTCTTTAAAATTCATGGGAATTTGTACACTATCAATAAATATACAGTTAATTAAAAAATTCTCAATGTTCTAATTTCCTCAATATAACTGCATATGGCTTCAAAATTCTCCAAAGAAGTGTTCAAATTTCAAAATTTTCCCGGGAGGCTTACAGCGCTCCCCTGAACTCCCAGATGTTTAGGCTCGCTTCACTCGCCACCCCACCCTCTTGGGTAGTTATAATGAGGGGGGCCTCCACAAAGAGGCTGCCCACGGGCCTCCACAGGTCTAAATCCGGCACTGGACGGCAAGTGATCAATCAGAAGTTGTAGGAGAGAGTATCCACTACAACTTGTCGCTCGGTGTTCATACTGAAGTTCAGGTTTTCTTCGTGACTTATTTGAAAAAAATTTCTCCAATATTTCCAGAATTTGGGTTTTTGTTCTTTCGGTTCGATTAATTTGATTTGATTGCTATTTAAAATGTAGTTTGATTCATTACTGAAAGTTTCCTTTAGTTGTTTAATTTTTCGCCAGAATTGTTTCAGATTGTGGTAATTTGCTTCTTTGTCTGTTATTAGTTTCTTTCAGTTATTACTATATGCTTCTTTGGACATGTTTTTTAATTGTGTTTGGTGTTTTGTTGTCTTCTGTATTCTGACGTCCATCCTTGTTCTATAATTAATTTTATTTATTTGGTTAGTGAGGCGGAAATATGACTGCGAACAAATTCTTATTTTTCCCGCCTCTGCTAACAGTCGTGTAATATTTCAATGTGATTCTGATCTTTTAAAATGTTGTTTTTGCATAATGATTATTACCGATACGTAATTTGTATTAGTATGCCTTATTGTGGGTAAAAATAAGTACTATATATTATATGCATCCTTCTAATGTGTGAATTTGCTACCAGTTTAACAATTAATGCATGTATAATACTTCTGATAAACTTCCTACGTGTTTGTGTTTGAAATGATGAATGTATGTATCTTTATATAATTTAGCTAAATATCTTTCTCATCAGAAACGGTCATCCCAACGATTATGAATAAACTCATTTAGAAACACGTAAACCATTACTTCAGGACAAAATCGGACAAGTTTGCAACAGCAAAAAGAAACTGTTTAAATTTTTTTTGGAAAAATAAAAATAAAGGCATTGGATAAAAAAAAATCTGGCCACCCAGGGGTGAATTTTCCCTTTGCAAGGATACACACACACTTGTGAATATGGGTTACATTTATTCATGCAAATGGTATGCATAAACAAACAATACATGACAATAGATGTGAGGGGAGGTGTCTGTGTTAGGTAAAGTAACTGAAGCACAAGCATAGACCTACTGTCACAAAGAGCACCTGCAACATTTTATCAAATACAAGAGGACAGAAAACCCTTTAAAATTTTGTCAACTTTACTGTAAGAATTCTACCTTTCATACGTCAATTATAACAAATCAAGAGGTCAGAGGGAATTTTGAAAGCTTTAGTTTTTCATACAATTATTGATACGTTAAATCATCAACCTATATCCTTGTGCCTTGAGCTGTATTCACTGTATACATCTAACAGTTTCACACACATGCACACATTGGACGTGGGAAGCCATACAAAATACCTTAAAAAAAATCCTATAGGTTACAACATGCAGGCACACACATACACAATGCACATAAGAACAGAATACAAGGTCAATAAATTCAGTACAGTACATAATGGGTCATATATCAGATTTCCAAAGTTGGCATGACACTGTTTTTGAAAGGTAGGTGTGTGTGTGTATAAAAAATCAGTGTCATAATATCTTTTGAACCCCTAAGTTAAGCGTATGTAAAGAGTCATGTAGGTTGGAGATAAAGTACTGTGAACCCTAAAAAAATTGGACCCAGTAAATCCGGATTTCGTAAGATTTGGAAAAAATTTGGAGGTTCTGGGGTCTCAGAAGCATTCCCAAAACAGAGCATAGATCATCTTAGGCCCGTGTAACCAAGATGTCAGCGTGCTGGACACAGGTGCCCGAAGCGGGAAACAGAGTTGTCAATTGTTGTTTGTGGGATTATTTCATTCACTCTAGTGAGGATAAAATGTCTCTTATTATGTCATTGTAGGTAAATGCATGGTTTATATAATGATTAGCGCCGTTACCATCACTGTTTTCAAAATAGACTACGAGTTAGAGCGTACCTGTTGTTGTAACTCTCCTCACTATCTGCCATATTTCACTGGATTTACTGTTATTATTAGTTTACTGATATAATAGTGTTTAATAGTGATTAGTCATGGCATTGCAGCCAGGTTAGACTCATCACTGTAACCACCAAGCTACGGGGCCAAGCTGTGAGGTATTATGGTTGCTTTTCAACTCGTATTTTTGGGTAGATCTACACAACTTCCTTAATTTATTTTTACTCAATTACACGCACACACCATCCTACATACATTTTGTAAAAAAAAAAAAATAAAGTAAAGGAAATAATTATCAAGAGCAAACACGTAAAGGGAATATAAATTTCTTTGCATACGAGTTAGTCGGCTCAGTGAGGGAGGAGGGGACGAGTCTCATAGTGTAGGGGGTGGAGAGCATTGCTAGGGAATCGGCGTCCCAGCTGGTCTTCATTGCTATGATGAAGCAGGGAGTGTATGCAAATGTGTGTTAAACTTTCATTGGCTTTTATTTACTGATTTGGCAATACAGTATTTTTTGTTGTAACTTATTTATTAGTTTAATTTTTATTTATTCCTCATATTTACTGGTACTGTATATATTATTTTAAGAAAACTATGGCTACAGGAGGAAAATAGTATACCGGTACACAAATATCTTTTCCGAAATAGTCCCTGCTAAAACGGTGTGTGTCAGATATGTCATAACATACTGTACTGTATATTTATTTTTTATATCATTATCGTTTTTATACATATAGTACATTCGGCGGAAGATGTGGACAATCGGCTTTTTCAGACAGGTGGTTCCCCCCCCCCTTCAGGGTCTGGATCTTTGAGGGTTCGCTGTACTGTATATATCTCCCAAAGTCACAAGAAATTTTCAACGAACTTAAGGTCAGGGGTTTAAAGTTGATATGACACACTACACTACAGTACTGTATATCTATCTTCCTTACACACTAACAACACACTGGGGCCTAAGACATACTATGTTTGTATCCTTTACACACAAACACACTATATCGATCTTCTTTACATACAACACCCTAAGACACATTATGTTTCCTTTACACACTAACACACTATATCTGTCTTCTTTACACACTAACGGTCTCCAAAAATAGGATTGTACAAGCTCTGAACCCCAATTATGACTTGTTACCCCTTCACACATGATACTGCTACCCTCTACCAGAACTCCCAAGTGCAAAATGTCCTAAGTTCAGTTTCAGGGTAAGTCTTCATTTTTATATTCAAGGTAATAAAAAAAAAAAAAAAAAAGCTTAGTATCCTCCCCAGGAAAATTAAGTAAGATTTTTGTTTGTTAACAGTTGGATGCAAAACACTAAAATATGTACAATACCATTAACAATCAAATTGCTTCACAGCCATCTAAAAAAAAAAAAAAATCTGGTAATAATGATCATGATTTTTTTTTTACTATAGTGTATTTAAAAATAAATACTGGTACATTAATATATGTTATAGTATATACAGAATGTTAATGGAGGGCACAAGGAACATAGGATATGAACACAGTAACTGAGGCATAACCTGAACACTTATGATATACTCTGTATAGTATAGTATAGTACAATATAGGGCAGTAGAGTTCAGTCCAGTAGAGTAGAATACAGTTCAGTCCAGTAGTGTACAGGATAGTACAGTAGAGTAGTGTACAGGATAGTACAGTAGAGTAGTGTACAGGATAGTACAGTAGTGTACAGGATAGTACAGTAGAGTAGTGTACAGGATAGTACAGTAGAGTACAGGATAGTACAGTAGAGTAGTACAGTCAGAGTAGTGTACAGGATAGTACAGTAGAGTAGTGTACAGGATAGTACAGTAGAGTAGTGTACAGGATAGTACAGTAGTGTACAGGATAGTACAGTAGAGTAGTGTACAGGATAGTACAGTAGAGTACAGGAAAGTAAAGTGCAGTACAGGTCAGTAGCAGAGTACAGTACAGTACAGTACTGTAGAGTAGGTAGAGTACAGGAACATTTTGATATTTTTTACAATGAAAATCTCTTCGGTTACTGCTTAGTCTTTAATGTATTATATGCTATAAAACTAAGGTTTTGTGTGATATATATATATATATATATATATATATATATATATATATATATATATATATATATATATATATATATATATATATATATATATATATATATATATATATATATATATTAATGTATGTAGTATGCACAAGTGAGCACCTGTATTTGTGTGAATTTGCACTAGTGCCTATGTGTTTAAAATTTTGGTTACCATATGATTTTTTTTTACATTGCATAAAGATTAGCCCCAGTAAAGTGCTTGCAAAAATAATGTTTTGCTGGAGTGGTATTCTGTCCTCAAAATGAAAAAGTTCATCCTATTGTACTCTTACAAACATACACGGCCACATATGATATGAAAGTACTGTATCACAGAAAATGTATATTGCATAAGGTTGTTTGGCATGGTATTTGTTCACAAGTTACAACAAATTTTTTCCTGCCAATAAGCTAATCAATAATTTAAATTACCTTCCTTACAATATATGTTACAAATGTACCCAGGATAGTTGAACAGTGGTAATAAAAAAATTGATAAACCATCACGAATTCCGTGCCAGTGAAAAGTGTCCTGATAGTATTTCAAACGTTATGTATTGTTATTTAAATACTTTATCTTCAATTATAATTTACTTTGTGCATGGTAGCTCCTTCACAACTTAATTCAAAACCTTTACCATACTTCCTCACAAAATGCATTTCTAATATTAAGCCTTTCCTTGTATTACTCCTTCTATAATGCAATTTATCCTTAAGCTGGGCTACTAAAAAACATGACACTAGGTACACAATACATATAACATTCTTGTTTTGTGACATACTTTTGAATCAATAACTACGAACTTCAGGCTCTCAAATAAGGGTTTCCCATAATTGATGAACATCCTAATCTTATATTGTATGTGTAAAAGATGCTACTGTGCTTGTACACATAGATCAATCATTTAGATACAGCTCACTATTGTGAATGATTCTCTTAATAACTAATACTAATCATTATCAAACTTTTAAAGCTCTCTTCCATTTACCATAGAGTGGATAACAACCAGCTTGGCTCACAGATTCATGTTATGTTATAAAATCACACCTCTCTAAAATGTGAATTACACTGGAAGTGCCTAAAACTTACAGCTCAAAGGGTCAAAATTCCCTTGTGTACTACAATGTTATTGTCAATATACCTTTACAGTACGGTACTTACAAGAGGTCTCGGATCTTTGAAGCATTTCTAGATATGTGTTATGCATCCACAGGAGACTTATTCACTTTTAAAACATAGGGTACATCTTTCCAGCTAATGTAAATATCTTCTACATAACTTATTGCAAGTCTATCTCACTAATTTTAAATCATGTACATTGGAAAACATTACATTTACCTTCAAAGTCTCAACTAAGCCCATAATCAAGCTTTGCAAGATGTTCCAGCAAAAGTTACCCCAAGAGTAACACCAACAGTACATGAAGTGAATTTTAAACATTGGCAAATGTAAGACTGGCACACATTACCGAAGAAACTTAACAGCACATTTATTCATCAAAATCTTATAATATTACAATATTAGCTCTGTACATTGCATACAAAGTGGTTTTCTATGTACAGAATAACATTGAATAATTTTACTGAACTTATAAGTGTCTATGCTTTTTAATTTAGTAAACAATAATAAGTATAAATGATCAAACAAACATTGGTCTGCAATAAAACCAAAATTTTTACTGTTTACATATGCTCTTCTTTTACAATCCCAATGATATTCTAACTTGCATTCTCGGTGGCTTAAAAGGTATAATGATTACCATTCTCATCAATTAGTAAACTGGGAGCTACTCACAACTTGAACAAGTCAAGGGATTAATTCATTAAACATTGGTCCATTCATTTCACTACACTATAAGTTACCTACAGGATATGACATCAAGATCATTATTTCCTTTAAGGCCTCAAGAGTGGATGGTACTGAATAGTTTAGGCACAATAAAAACTAGATATAAAGTGTCTATTTACCTTAAGTTGGAGTCAAAACCCCCAATAGACAAGAGGTTGATGACATGGCTTGTATCTGAAGATGTGGTACTCCAGTTATAAATTTTAACTTCAAAGATTTTTATACACAAAGTTATTGTGTGTGAAAGGTCTTAAATCATTAGATCTGTATTAATATCATTAAATAATAACTAGATATATTTTTCATGGGTCGAGTACATGTACTAGTGTTAATCTTGTACGGGTAATTTATGTACTGGTAAACTATTACTGAACAGTAATATAAGTTGAACAATTTGGTGATTCTCTGTAACCTTATTCAATTGCAACAATCTGAGGGAAAACCAATTTCAATTTTAAATGGTTTCTTTCCAATGCATTACCCTCTTATAATTATTAAGAGGGTCTCATACCAGTATCTTGGCCTCGACAAAGTATTTTTTCCCCAAAATATATAGCTACAATATTAATACACAAATATCCTTCATAGTTCCCCAAATAACCAAATTGGTGTTAAAAAAAATTCAGTCAGTGACAGTACCAACAGCTCTTCAAGGTTGCCATGTACTGCATAATTTTACAGTGGTTCCATAGATCTATGAAGCTGATATTTAGTTTTCTATGTAATATTTTCCTTCCACTTTGTTTAGCTAAACCTTAATGATTTGCATCTCTTATTAACATCCCAGTCAAGAGTAGAAGAAAGATGTGCTATGAAAGAAATTCCATGAGGTAGATAAGGCACTCTACAAACCATCATCTATTAAAGGCACAATATTACCTTCACTCTTTATAATCCTGAAAGGTACTTCCCATTTGTCACCAATCAGTTAACCCTTGACAACAGAAGAAAACTAGTTAACACTAAACAGGATCTGGAGCATGAAAAGGGACACTTCCAAAACACAAACATTATGGTAAATATTACAATGTTTCTTATGCAAACATTGACCAACAGTGTCACAAAATAATACAAATACAGTGATGTTTAAGGGCTATTTAAATGACTGAAAAATCAATTAATTTTGATGGTAAAAAACCTTCTGAGTTATTTCTTCATGGGAAGTGTTTTGTAAATATGAATACAGATACCCTTGTACTGTACAATATTACTGTGGAGTCTCGCTGCTACTTTTCGTCAACAAGTAACCATCCATGAGCAAACACTGCACTGCAACATAAATACACTTTCTGATGGTGTAAAATAAATTACAAGTGTACTAAGTTATTGTCAATCTCTAACCAAGGCAAATCAATAAGATGAATATAAAATGCTAGTTGGTAAGAAAAATTTTGTCTTTAAGAAGGTAGAATTGTGTACATATCTACAGATCACATTAGTGTGGGAAGTAACACACATCATCTAATAGACAATATTCACACATTTTCCATTTCTAAATATATTGCACCACTTACTTCAACATCTACCACAAGCCAAGTCTGGAATATTCTATCAAAGGTTTGCCATGATTTAGTATGTTTTAACACTCTTAAGTCCTTTCCCTCTATAACACAGGGTGACCATATAATATTAATTCTCTCTCACATACACACACAAGAATCTCTTGATAGTGGGCTTATTAGGGCAGTGAGTTGTTGCTAAAGGGAAGTTTTCCATTCAGTACAGGATTTTTTTTTGGAAGTGATGCAAAGTGGGTAATATGTAATCTAAAAAGTTAATACAATAACTCTTTCAAAATATGTAATGTGCACACCCACAATTTACATTAACAAGCTGAAAAAATACAAAATACAGTTTAATAGTGTCACAGCAGTTGATTGTGCAATAGAGTATAAGAGGAGCCTACAGTTTTTATTTACCTTATTGTTAACGATGCTCATCATATGGCATGGCCAGTGTCAACTTTTCTGGGTCAGCAGTTCACCTCTTGTAACCCCATCCAACATTTACTTTTGTGGCAGTGTTTCAGGAATGTTGTTAGTGCTACCACAACACTTCACAATATACAGTATGTTCTTTATTGGATCACACAAGTAATTTTGTAAACATGAAGTAGATGTGTACAATACTTCTACTTGAAAATGTTTTAAATGTGGAAAGTGTCCTCACAAAATTACCAGAGTACAGAAGAGCCAGGAGGACTTTTGGAGGGAACAGCAATCATGAGACACAAGCACTGTACAGTATCTCAAAAAATTATCTGCCAGGATGGGTCCAATGACTTCTGAAATGCTACATGCAACTTGTCATGTCTCGGGAGGGTTGATATGCGTGGCTCTGTGGCATACTGTTCCTTTTACATTTGAAAACCAAACATCATATTAATTATGCCAAAATATACAGTATATCAAAATAAATGCATGTCCCAATATCTATCATCCAGTCTCATAATGTTTTACATAGTGTGGACAGATACTTTTTTGAAATACTGTGCATTAAAACATAGTTAATTAGTGCTGTTTGCTGACTAGCATGCTTAAGTATACTGGACACATAGTACACTGATTTATGATAATGGGAAAGAAGGTTCACTTAATGGACAGTTCCTTAGTAGACAATAATGACTAAAACCTTTCAGATGTATGTCAGATCACATGCAAAATTCAAAACTAGAGAAGACCTCTAGCTTAGTGAATTTTACTCTTTGATAGTTCTTACTAGCAGACAAACCCACCCACTGATGAAAGGGATGAGGCCTGCAAACAAGAGGCTGTACAGTAAATTGAAAGGTATTATTGTCGTATGCTATCTCCCACTTCCACTGGGATGTTAGCTTCAAGAGCATAATAAATAATCCCTTGTGTAGACCCCATATTGAATACCACACAAGAGTGTCTCCATCACAATTAATTGTACTTATAAGCATGGAGTTGGCAGCAATCTGTTGAAGCAGAATATTCCCAGTTTTCTATCCAAAGTCCCAATGTTACTACTGTACTCATATTTTAGTCGTAATACACCACATTTCCTAGCACTCTGGCAATAGGGATAAAGACAACCCTGACTTGCAAACACACCACATTAACCACTACACTGTCAAGAGGTGCCTAAAAACAACATGTGCAATTAACAAATGACTATAAGTTCAGCCAAAAGTCCTTGACACTTGGCAATATCTGACGTATACTTTCGGGTCTTACTTGTAATTGATTTATAGGTGGTAAATGCTGCATTTCAATACACATATAGTCAAAATTAATAACAGGAAAACACATTCTACAATACAAAGACACATGTAAGTAATATGTTAAAATCCTAATCCCTCTAGCCTACACAGCCCTCAGGTAGAAGCCATGGTACAGTATTGTTAAAATGGTTGAGGGAATTCTTTCCAAAATGGTAGAGTAAATTCAGCCTAAACATACTGAGGAAATATTAAATATATATCCAAGAAATAATATACAGAATAAAATTAGAACCAAGCTAGTAGTCAATCCACTGTCTTAACTCTGTTACAAAAGCTATAGTACAAAATTTGAAGGCTTCAAAAATGTTGTTTAGGTACAAGCCAACTTTACAAAGTTTAGAAATACCTTAGATGGGCTCCTTACAAATAATATAAGGCAAATCATAAGAAATTTCTGTATTAAAAAATATAAATCAAACTAATTACCATAAAGTCTATTAAATACAGCTATCTACCAATAAAGTCACATTATTATACATACAAGATCCAATTATACAGTGAAAGGCATTTAATTGTTTTCAATCTACATATACAATCTAAGTCTTTCATTACAGAGATGTTGGCTACTTTCAAACTCTACAGTAAGTAAAGTAACTTATCATCTATACAGAATAACATAACCTATGAGAAGAACAATTTTTATATACAATAATGAAATATAAAACCTCATATTGACGTAACTGTAGCTGAATTATGGAGGTGCAGTTAAAAATACTGAATAAGTCTCTATTATTAGTTTGAAAACTGACTTAAGGCACTCTAAAGGACGTCTTTCGGTGGAGACTCGGTGTACTTGAACATTGTACTTCAAGTGTCATGCTATGAAACTCATTACCAAACCAAGAATCTTGTACTGTACAGTACTGCATATGAAACACAAACACTGCCCTTTATATTGAACACATTCTTCATGATTAATACCAAATATTCAGTATCTATGTACAGTGTATATATATATATATATATATATATATATATATATATATATATATATATATATATATATATATATATATATATATATATATATATATATATATATATATATATATATATATATATTACATTAGGGTTTATATGACAATGCACTTTGCACCCCTAAACCAGTGAAATCTGATGATAGAAATTGCACTTAGAGAATTTTGTCTAATCTCTACTGTCTTCCAGTCCTCTCACTTGAGCCACTTCATAAAATATCTAAAACTCAACCATTCTATATTGTTTACTGTCATACAGTACGTTGGAAAACTATAAAGTGCTTGTGTGCCTCTTGGCTCAATGACCTTTATGGATCTTATAACAGTAACTCAACATGGATATTCTCATACTGGCAAAAATATGAACCCAGTAACTAAAATGTAAGTGATTAAGAGTGTCCTTTAAGTTACTTAATTTCTGTAGACCTGTATGAAACTAGCAACAAACCTGAGCTTAACTAGATTGCTTTTTCTTTTTTCAATATTTATATTTTGAAAGACAAATATTCCAACAAGATTTGAAAGTTGGAAAGGATAGACTTGGTGTCATATCCACAGCAGCAAAACTCATGAAAGACCTTAATTTATGGTTCCATGTGTGACTGACCACTATATTTTCTAAATTACACATATCTGACTTTATTATCAGGGGGTAAACTTTGGAAATTTCACTAATTCTTGACACATCAATATCACAAACTTCATTTTTACCACTAGGGGCTAAGTGCATTAAGTTTTACAAACCATCCATGTGTATCAACACCAGAAGTGATATCAAATGCAAATATTGATGACTCACAATAATTATAGTTTCACGTGTATCTTCCAAGTACAAAAAGCAGTTGTTGACTAAAATTTTGTACGTATATCTGTTTACTCTTCTTCCTCTACATAAAAATTCCTTCACTGTACACAAAACTCTATCACAAAACTAACAGTATCAACAGACATTATCCAGGCATTTGAGAGGTGAATCCCCGATCATAGTTTCCTCTTACACAGTCGACTTTAAACATTCGTACTTAAGGCCACACAATCATAACTCTTCATTAACATTACCACCCATTACAATAGCACATAGATAAGTGTGCACCAGTTTCAACAGACTGCTGACAAAGAATCAGTTAATATGAAGGATGTGTGATGTGACAGTGGAAGAGGAAGACCATAGCAGAACATATTATTAAAGTATGAATTAATTATTGCAAATTATGGAAGTGTCTGCATGTATGTTTGAGCTTGAATCTATTGACCTTGAATTACAGCAGCAAATGACTTGAAAGAGCAGATGGGGAAATACTTGCACAGATTTATGTACATGAGTGACCAATTTAATTTAGTGAAGAATTTCTGCAACTTGTATTCAGATTAAAGGCCATTTCCACTACTAGCGCTTGACATTAGTATACAGTTTGAATGTGACTTATCTCTTTCACCAGTATGGGATCACAAAAGGAACTACTGTACAGGTATTGTACAGTAAAACCTCTATACACCAGAATTCAATACATCGCAATTTTTTTTTCACTGAGGTATTCTGAACTGCCTCTCTTTTCACCAGAAATAATGAAAAAAGTCCAGAAAATCCATTATCAGTCCGGACGGTTTGTGTGTGCTTACGTGCGGATGAACGTCTGTGCGACTGCAGCGGCACGTTTCTCAGTCCTACCTTCATGTTTTGTATCAGTGTAATGCTCCTCGCCACTTAGATTTATTTACGCATTGTCTTTAACGGAGATACTTGAGGGAATTAAGAAATGGGTAAAATAAAATAATAATAAAAAACCCCACTTGCTTACTGATTAATGCACAGTGATCAAATTAGACTTACTGTAGGCCTAAGTGATTGCATATGTATAAGGGGTGGGGGGTGGGGAGCATTGCCGCATTTGTCAGGTTTATTTATTGATTCAATATTATGAGAATACGATTAGACTTATGAGCTGTGATTCCTCATAATAATTATAACATATTCAATAATAGAAAAATATATCCGTTATTTGACTTGACAGTAAAAGGATAAGCTGTATCTGAAGTTATAGTATTCATTCAGGATGCATTCCTGGAGTGCTTTTAGCAAATCAGCTTACATCAGGGTCATTATAGCATCCTGTATCGTATTTGATATGGACACTATACCTTCTTAATGTTATTTATTATCTGATGCCTCGATTTGGCTACTTTTACACTTAGACAACTGATTAATGAACAAACCAGGAAATATGCAGATGCATAATGCACTACACTATTATTTACTAAGTGCTCATAAATACACTACAATATTAGTTAAGTGCTGATAAATACAATACAGTACTATTTACTAAGTGCTGAAGACAGATGTTGTGGTATGCATGAGAGATGGAGAGCACTGGTGAATGAGCTAGGATGATCAGCTGTTTCGGCTTTGTATACAAACAACTGGAACTTAATACGACGCAATGACCTATCTGAGTTTGAGTTTGGGATTCTTTGTCAGGAAAGTTGATTATTTTACGATAATGTTATATCAATCGAGTACCAAATGCATCTAAATAATATGGAAATTATGGTAAAATTGCATGGGGATCCCGAGGAAGGGAGCCACTCACCCGCACTACCTCCGGCCTGCTGCTCCCAGATCACTCTCACCTCCCACACACAATAAATATACCCCTACCCTTTTATTTTATTTTTTCAAATTTTTATATTTATAGTACTGTACAGTTTTCCATTTATTCATAAGGCAAATTCTGTGGTTACCTAACACAACACTTTACAGTACAAAAAAAATCAGTGAAAACAATTGTCAACAACCAGACTTAGTCTGATTTTCAACCCAGAGAGTTCTAGCTCTCATATTGTTTATTGATGTAATAGTATTTTACTAATCTTTTATGTACTTAAAAGACCATAGCTGTTGAAGCGCAGTAATGACATTATAACAACAAATGATTTTCTTGAAACAGTCCAGATAAGCAGTGTTATGCCCCTTCCTAGATTCACTTTTTGGGGACTTGCATTTTCCAGACTGGGGTCTGCCCCAATTAGTCCAGTGTATGGAGGTTTTACTGTATGTTTAAATACGGGTTGTCAAATGATTTACCTATTGTAGTATGATTTAGTAAAATTTGCATGGGATTTATTGCTCTCTAAAAATGTTTACTGAAAGTGGTATACTGCATCTAGAAGCAACATTTTCAGATGATCTAATTTTCTCATTATGGGCCAAGAACAACAATATTAGTGACTGTGAATGTAGTGGTTAGACAATGTCAGTGATTTCTTAATACTTCAGTACCTCATTTTTGTATATTAAACTCTGATTTGAAAAATTAGACTACCCTGTACTAATATTTTTTTTTATGATCAGTGAACACAAATTGCCCAGGGGACAATCGGACACAAGCTATTTGCTGAATGGGCAAGCATATCGTCAACAAAAAATATGATGGAGGAGCATCAGTGTGTTGCCAACCCAATCTTGGGTAAACCTGAACACCGCTGTTGCCTGCTTCAGTCACTACTTGCCCAGCACCAGTGATTATGCTGGAACAACAAAGATATTAGGGAGTAGCCTGGGGACACGACTTTGTAAAATAACCTGGCCTTCAGATGTATTCAGCCTCTTATAGTAAAAAAGAAAACATAAGGTATTGCAGCCATGTTGCAAACTTAGGCCTAGAATTACTTAATTTTCCCATGATACAAGTACAGGCATTTTATCATCTTGCTGATTACTTGTTCTTGTACCTGCAGCAGGTTTACCGATTATAACACAGTAATAAAGTATCTTCTCATTACTTACAAGCATTAAGATTTATCATATGTATTTGAATACTTCTAGATTTGTGATGGCAACCAAAATTTGCTCTTAAATAATACCGATACATGTATTGATTTTTTTTGTTTGTCTTTATTTTCTACAATGATTGACATTCAATCAGTTTATATCTATTACTCCCAGTCCATGAATCAGTGTCACTAATTTATTTTATTTTTTTTACACCAATGGGAAATGGGTGATATTAAGTTTCCACTGCATAAACAACTAACAATTTCTGTATGATATGTACCACCCTTTCACATATAAATATACTGTATACAGTATATAATTCATCCGCCTGTATCTGTCTCCAGCTGGATGAAGGTCTTCCCTTACATGTTTACACGATCTTCAACTTATCCTGCCCAGTGCCCATCTCCAAAACTCCCAATCTCACCGCTCTATTTGAATGTAGGACATTTTCTCATTCTTATCTTTTCTCATGGGATCCAGCAGATGGCCTGTCTGATTTGCTCTTCTTGCACTTGAGTTACTTCACTTGAACAATAATACCTCATACTGTGGTTTGAGATTCACCCCGCTCACTACTTTTCCTGTCCCTGGGTTTTATAGTACTGTACAGTCATTATACTACATCTTTCCATAACTCTTTGGTTAGTGTCCCAAAGGATAATTACTTAGGATGAATACATACAAATGTTACATAACGGAATCCAAAATTACACTCATTGGTTTACATTTGGAGTCGGGAAGCTCGGGGTTTATAACATAAGGAGAAAAATCCTTAATTTTGTGTTACAGATCTTAACACTACCTGCTAGTTCACCTGAACCTGCTTTTTAAGAAGTTACTTCCTATTCCACTCAAGTTTACACTGTGGAATAATATCATTTGCAACTAACGAAGGATTTTTTTTATCACATTAAAAACAATTGTAGAAAAATTGCAGGACAAGTCAGATCTTAATCAGAATATAAACAATCACAGAATTTGTTAGCAAAATAAATGGAAGAAATTTTATTGACAAATGATGATTCTTCCGCAAACAAAATGCAACTAAATAAAAGAATATGATTTCTATAAAATCTCCAATCAAAATGCAAATAAAGTTATTCAAGACAAAATATAGAAAACTGATTAATATTACCTATTTCCAGGCAGGCTTAGCACATAAAATTACCTGAGAAATGAGCACAAAGCAGAGTGCAAGTTAATGAGGAAGGAAGAAAATTATAATATGCACAGAATCAACAAGTGTGTCATTACCCTAAATCCAACTTTAAAACTCTCCATTTTGTTTCATTCAACTATTGTTTGTATTATGAGAATGTTTTGAATAATCTCAACATTTAACTTGTCACGAATCTTACTGGGAATCTTCCAATTCACTGCCACGGAACAATATGATGATGAGCGTAACTGCATCTAGAAATTCACATGTGAATACTGTGAATAGAAGCAGCAGTGTAGCGGGCCTCTCCCATCTTCCATGACCACGTGCTGGGGCGGTACTGCAACAACATAAATGAATGTGATACTGCAATGTATACTCAGTGGTAGAACTGGAAACTATCAACACATATATCTAATGACCATATAGTACAGTATTGCATCCCCAAATAAATGGAAGAACTAGATGCACCTAGAATTATCAGAATAAAATGTTATACTGTTTTAAGAAAAGGATAAGAAAAAACTTTCAAGTTTCCTCCAAGTTACAAATGTAACTGTTTAGCCAAGTTGATCCCTCACTGGATTTTTCATCTCCACTCACTTCTACAATCTTATAAAATTCTTCTCCACTGTGGTCTGGCTCTTGTCACTATCCCAGTATATTTTTTGGATTTCAACCACTCAAGAAACCCTTCCTCCTCCTTCACTTATGTTTACATTTCTCTTACTATCCCCATCTATGAAAATACTGAACACCATGGTGACACAACACAACCTTGATTTCGTCCTACTGTCACTAGAAATCAGTTCCCTTTTTCCAAATACTTTAAATGACATACAATAATTTTTCCATTTATCCATCACACTTTAATACTTCTCACATCACTTTACAATCAACTCACCATTTCTGCAGATCTATAAATTAACATAAACCAAATAATCTTTCCTTCCTTCAAATATTTCTCATTCATATTCTTAACACAAACAACTGGGATACACATTTTCCTTACACTCTTCTATTCACCATATGTGTCTCAATGAACATAATTAAACTCACTGGAATAATAAGGATTAAATTAATAAAACCCTAAATTCAGTAGCTATGTGAGTAAAGGCATATGTGAATTGAGTCCCTGAAATATATAATAAAACACAAGGGATTTGACTGATATTACAATGATTTATCAGGTATACACTTTCACACCTGCACAGTGTAATACTGTTCAGCTTACCTGAATAAGAATTTGACCAGAGGCGGAATGTGGGAAGAAATATGCATAGGTGACCCATCCAGCTATACCCAGCACAAGTGCTACCAGAAACACCACTCCAATCACCGTACCTACACTTGAACTACTTTGTTCTTTACCTGCAACAGAATTCAATGCCACATGAAGAAATTTTTAAAACTTTCTAATCAGGTTAACTTTAACTAAATATACCACACTTTTACCTGATCTTTTCCTCTTATTTGTTATAATTTTTGTGTAATAACTAGAGCCCAGATGTTTAGTCACTTAAAATATAATTATACAAATTTTATGTAAAGTATTACAAGACTGTTAGTAAAATAGAGTTAAATAATCAATAAGTTGCAAAAAGAGCAAAATTTATTAATTTTCTCAATTGAAACTTTGCTGCTCCTCAGAGAGAAAATGTGGGCAAGATATCTTTACAGGTGTCCGTAAGGTAGCCTCACGTGGTACATTCTCCTTGGAGTATTTCTCCATAAAATACTTCAGACTTAATTTCCAGTTTCCATAGGGGAATTTTGGCATCAACAAATGCCTTGCACAAGTCCAACAAAAATTGAGACTGCTGACTGGAAGCTGTAGTATATGAACTGAATAGGCATGTACAATATTGTACTCTATTTACCAATTTGTGGTTGAAAGTGTCTAAATGTTGATAAACAAAGTACAGTCACAGTCAAAAGTAAACATCCACCCCTCCAACTACCATACCTGTGAGCTCAAGGCTTTTCTACACAACAGGTTACAAAAGGATGGAGGAGGTATTGATGGGGGGAGAGGGGAGAACTAGAGGTGGCAGACCCGGGTAAGGTAGGAGTGCACATGTCAAGGGCCATATGTAGTGAGAGTGTATGAAGTCTTAGAATTATCCTTAACACCTTGGTTGGTGGATGTAGCTTGAAGTTGACAGCCTAAGGCCCAACCAACCAGAAAGGCAGGTGTCCGGGGAGGTGTCATAAGGACTTAACTTTCCCTTAGTTATCTGTGCCTTTACTCGAGATTCTGGGGAGGAATGCAAGTGAGCATTTAGCAGGTAATGTGTCATTAGGGTTGATAAAGTGTCTGGCTTCCATGAGGGAAAGCCCCTGATATGACAACATAAGAGTGTGTTAGGGGTAAGGCTTGCTCACCACCAATAACACTAAACTAGGCTGTTACTTGTTCACTTTCACCTCTCACCACTACCGTTCTTGAAAAAGAAAAAATCACTATTAATTGAAAAAAAAAAAAAATTGAATGAATTGTTGGATACACTGTAACTTGTCCACCCTGTAATATGTTTCAAAAAGTTGTGAAAATCAATGTGAGGTGATAGTGGCAATGGTGTTTGGCCACTGCTTCACACCCAGACCGACCAGGATGGACGCTAAAAAACGTCAATTGGTGAGCCGCAGGCAAATTATCGGTTTGCGTATGACTTGATACAATGTGTCAGAAATTGGAAGTGATGTTGGGATCACCAGGCAGCCTGTGAGATGTTGGTCAACCCACTGGGAGGAGTCTGGGAACTTGGGAAACTGGGTGTGGTGAGTATTTTTGGTGGTTTGCTGGCATTTGATATATTAAAATGACTAATTTAGGGTGTGTAATGTAAACAAAACATACGAGTATTCGAACTCTTAATTCATATAAATGATATAATTTTAGACCCGGGAAACCACGATTGACAGACGAGGAGGACAGTGGATGGGCTAATGAGATTCTGTATGTCCTGCACTGGTATACAGGGTATATTAAAAATAAATGTGATTTCCACCTTCGTTTTCAATATTTCTCCTCATACCAGCATTATTATAAGTATCTAATTTCTATTGTTTAAAATCTCACCAACAATCTGAAAAAATTATAAATAAGGAAATGAATGGCACATTATAAGAATCATAAAATATGGTTCCTCATCTGTTACTCATTCAAGCATGTAAATCTAAGATAATATAGTAAGAAAAAACTTTTATCCATTCATCCCTTTCTTCTTTCATAAATTTCCCTGCTTTCTTCATCCACCTCCCTCTCTGATGAGCAATTTGCATCACTTACCACCTTCCCACACCCCTCCCCCACATACAAATGGCCCTCCCTCAAGTGAACTGTTTCCCTTCTCCACCCCATATGACTTACCATGCAGAAAGGGCCTGGCCAAGCGCAGGGGTTGGTGGTGGAGTGGATGATTACTTTTGACCACGACTGTACTACTTCTCATACTTAACAATTTTGTTTTTGCACATTTTGCCAGATAATACTGCCCCATCTATATACAACACATTGCTTCTGAACTGACCGATTCAAACAGTACGGTCCAAGCCGCAGAGAATGGGTGTCGTGTCAGGATATATTCACATGTACAGTACTGTACCCGTTAAAACAGTGCAGTAGGATATGTTTGATTTTAACATTAAGTAATCTGGTTTATGGAAAGAAGCAGGATATTTTCTTTTCTTTAAGGACAGCCAAATAGTGATTAAATAAACACTTAAGTTCTCCAATAGCAGAATTATATAAAAACCTATGAAAATAGTCACTTTACTGTATATTAAAACTGCAGAAATAAGCATTTATGGCATTTTGTCAGAACATCTGAACTCTAGTAGTAACTCTAAATTCAGGATCAGCAGAATGGTTAACAGATATAGTATACATTGTTTGAACTTCAAATACTGGCCGACAAGAATCACTCGGTAAAATAATTCAGAAGCATAATACTACAACATCATGTACAATCATAGGTCATGAAGAATAAAATAGGAAGAAAATAAGAAACTCAGTACATGTATATGGGTCACAGAGGAGTAAAATGTCACACCTGGGAATTTGGAAGCATGGTTAATATATATATGCTGATAACCCCATTGGAAATAAGAATATATATATATATATATATATATATATATATATATATATATATATATATATATATATATATATATATATATATATATATATATATATATATATATATATATATATATATATATATATATATATATATATATATATATATATATATATATATATATACACACACAGTAATACCCTGATTTACGCGGTCAATTGAACCCGCAGAGGTCCGCATAAAACGAGAAACGCGTAAATGGATTAACAGAACATATGGGATTAATTTAAATAGAGACTGGGCCGACTCCCAAACTCCACTTTTTCCGACACAATACCTATGTTGTAGTAAAAATACCATCTTAATTTTATGATGGTTTGCACACACAATTAATATTTAAGAGAAATACAGTCGCCAGGTTAATGTCCATTCAAATAATGGACTCCACTCCCCCCCCTCCCCACGCTCGCTGGCTCCACCCTCTCTGAGAAAGGTTTGGGTGAAAACACTAGATTTTAAGGTACAGTAATAAATAATACCTCAAACTAAAGTTAGGATAATATAATTGACATTGCTGGATTCCTAGTAAGACCAGGAATATTTTGAATATACACGTCATATATTTTGCACAAAAGATAGCATATTTGCTCTGAGTAAACAAAATTCTTACATTAGATCTAAAATTTGCATGTCTAATGCAAAATCTATGATGTTTATATTCAAAATGATCATCATATTGTAAGAATTCCAGCAATGAAAATTATATTCTGGCCGGGTAATTTGTATGAATTTTATGAGCTAACACAAATATCTTCAGTAAATAAAAAAAATATACTTCACCCAGACACTATCTGTCAATCAAAATACCCCCCTCTCCGGCTCCCCCCCCTCTTCCCACGCTCGCTGGGTCCCTCCCTACCCCCCACCTTACCAGAGAAATGTTTGGGGTAAAACAATATATTTACATTTTTAGTAATAAATAACACCTCAGACTAAAGTTAGGATAATATAATTGACATTGCTGGATTCCTTGCAAGACCAGGAATATTTTGAATATATACGTCATATATTTTGCACAAAAGATAACATATTTGCTATGAGTAAACAAAATTCTTACATTAGATCTAAAATTTGTATGTCTAATGCAAAATCTATGATGTTTACGGTATATTCAAAATGATCATCATATTGTAAGAATTCCAGCAATGTAAATTTTATTCTGGCCGGGTAATTTGTATGAATTTTATGAGCTAAATAAAAAAATTATACTTCACCCGCGCATATGAGTAGATGCACCTGCACCGTGTAAAGTGGGAATTCCGGTTCTGGCAGGGTACCGCGTAAATGTAAAACGTGTAAATGAGAACCGCGTAAAGCGGGGTATTACTGTATATAATTTAAGGTTTCAAACAGTGCATTTTGGTGTATTACACACTACTGTATAAATGTGAGTGTTCCATAACATCAAGCATTAAATCAATGGTTGCATCCTAAGGAATGTCACAGATTAAACTTGAGTGTACAGTACAGGGGGTCCCCGGGTTACGAATGGGTACCGTTCCTGAGGACGATTTTAAGTCGGATATGAACATAAGTCGGAACGCATGTTATATATATACCGTACTTACAGAATAATGTTTAAAATCCCACTATATCATAGCCTAAGTTCTTATATACAGCTGCTCCTCGACTTACAACGAGGTTAGGGATCCAGGTTGTAAGTCGAATTGGTCGTAAGTCGAAAATGCTTAAATAATACATAGAAAATCTAAAATGGGTGTCTCTTTTTCTTCTCAGCACCACAAAACTCTCACTTTTAAGCTTACCAGCCATTTTAAAGTGAATTACAAATGAAAATTTTGTCAGTAAACAGCGCAATCATTAACGCTGGGACTCGAAAATACGTAATTTGAAAAAATTTTGGTACGACTGAGACGGTCGTACGTCCCAGTAAGTTCTGTATACGCGGTGAGTGTCCGGCTCGAGAGCTATTTTTAGATTCGCACCACCCCCCACCCGCCACCCTGCCTGACTGCCTGTTTTAGCTCATAAAATTCATACAAATTACCCAGCCAGAATATAGTTTACATTGCTGGAATTCTTATAATTTGGTGATCATTTTGAATATAAACAACATATTTTTTGCATTAAACATACAATTTTTAGATAAAATGTTTAATCTGAGTAAGTATGTTATCTTTTGTCCAAAATATATGACATTTATATTCAAAATATTCCTGGTCTTACAAGGAATCCAGCAATGTCAATTATATTATCCTAACTTTAGTTTGAGGTATTATTTATTAAAATTTAGTGGTTATCCCACACATCTCCTTGGGACGGTTGGTGGGGGGGAGGGAGGGACCAACCGACCGACCATCTGTTACCCGGTGAAGAATTATTTTTTTTTAACTGAAGATATTTGTTTTAGCTCATAAAATTCATACAAATTACCCGGTCAGAATATAATTTACATTGCTGGAATTCTTATAATTTGGTGATCATTTTGAATATAAACAACATATTTTTTGCATTAAACATACAATTTTTAGATAAAATGTTTAATCTGAGTAAGTATGTTATCTTTTGTCCAAAATATATGACATTTATATTCAAAATATTCCTGGTCTTACAAGGAATCCAGCAATGTCAATTATATTATCCTAACTTTAATCTGAGGTATTATTTAATACTAAATGTTAAAAACTCTTGAATGGAGGATTGGTGGGGGGTGGGGGGAGGGTTGGGACTGACCGCGCGGTTGGAAGAGGGGGGGAGGCAAGGTGGGGTACTTTGATTGACAGATAGTGTGAAGAATATATTTTTTTTTTTATTAACTGTAGATATTTGTTTTAGCTCATAAAATTCATACAAATTATCCGGCCAGAATATAATTTACATTGCTGGAATTCTTATAATTTGGTGATCATTTTGAATATAAACAACATATTTTTTGCATTAAACATACAATTTTTAGATAAAATGTTTAATCTGAGTAAGTATGTTATCTTTTGTGAAAAATATATGACATTTATATTCAAAATATTCCTGGTCTTACAAGGAATCCAGCAATGTCAATTATATTTTCCTAACTTTAGTTTGAGGTTATCCCACACATCTCCTTGGGACGGTTGGTGGGGGGTGGGGGGGGGGAGGGAGGGACCGACCGACCATCTGTTAGCTGGCTGTGTACTGTAGTGTGAGAGGGGGAGGGAGTTGAGTCCATTATTTGAATGGACATTAACTTGGCGACTGTATTTCTCTTAAGTATTAATTGTGTGCATGTACCATCATAAAATTAAGATGTTATTTTTACTACAACATAGTTATTTGTCGTCAAAAAGTGGAGTTTGGGGGTCGGGCTGGGTTCTATTGGAATTAATCCCATATGTTCTGTTATTCACTTAACGCGGTTTTCACTTAACGCGGGACCCTCTGGGTTCAATTGACCGCGTTAAGTGGGGTACCACTGTATATATATATATATATATATATATATATATATATATATATATATATATATATATATATATATATATATATATATATATATATATATATATATATATACAGGTATATATATACTGTACTCTAATTATATTGAGGTATTACTCTTCTTTAATTCCTCCTAAAATTACAATAAATGACATAAGCACCATCTCCATCACATACTTTTGCTCCTGAACATCTCTATATCAGGTGTGTGTCAATGATTGCCACAACCCTTAACAACTTGATATCTATCCTGAAAAACCTAGAAATTGGTTTGAGGAACATCAGTAGCTGAGATTTACTTACTGAGAATAAAATCACAGAGGAAACATGAGGCTGACTAAGCAATGATACAGTAACTAAATGTTAAAAAGAGGACTAAATGAGGGGTAAGGACAGATGTACAGAGGGAAAAGAACATTATTAAAAGGAAAAAATAGAGCACAGTAGCATGGATCAAATCATGGCTGATGCTGCAGTAAATAAGTCCAAATAAAGGAGGTGTCAGTGAAGGACAGGCCTGGCAATACCTGTACCTGTAACACTGTGGGGCTACCAAGATAAACAGTTGGCATACTATTTGTGACAGTGACATCTGCTTCACGGTGGTTCCCTACGATACCCTTTCCATTCTAACCTGACCCATAAGTCACACCCCTCTTCTATAAAAATACCCGATTGGTTCATAGAAAATGTTCGTGTGGCTGTCTATTTATTCAAACTAAATATGTTCACAATTGGCAAGCAGACCTGTTATTCTCTAAACTAATGTTAAATAACTGGACTATCAAAATGCAAATGATTTCAAGGCATTAGCAAACATAAACAAATGACACCAAAAATACAGCTTTACGGGGCAGGTTAGCGTGGAAATACTATAATCATACTCCTTAATTACTAGTCACCTATGAACACTGAAGACAAACCATATATAATACACAATTTACAAATGACTATCCTTAACTTACAAAGTTTCTTATGTACACAAGCTATTTTAACAATACAGTACCACAGACACATTTACTCAACACAAATTTTTAATACAGTACTGTAAAATGAGAACCCTTCCACATCCCCAAATTTGAAAGGCATGTACTGTACTGCACTCACAATAATATTCGCATCTGAAAGTTAAAATGATGTTATTAATTATGACACTACAACAAAGCAATGCATAATTTCAATCAATGAAGAACAAACATATATAAAAGGATGTTCCCCAGTACTGTACAGTTGGAAGCATCTCTACTACTGATGCCAGGATGAATGCACGACAAGGCACTGGATCATGCAGATATAATATAATACCAAGCAAAATCTACCATGCACAGTCACCTTGCAAGGTTGGGAGTGAAAAGTTGAATCACATGCAATAGATACATAAGATTCCATAACACAAATTTAAACAAAGATATAGAAAAGTATGTTCATTGATCCATAAGCAATAAAAAAACAAGAGAAGATCTAGAAGACCCTTCACATGAACAGAAGAAATGCAGGAACCACTAAGCCAATAGCATGAGATGCACTAAACCACCATGTCGAGAACTACTCTACCTCTCCCTGATGTGCTTGCCAAAGTATCTGGCTCTCCGTCCGATAAAATCACTCTGTTCTCGTCCGAAGCATCCAGAGCAGAGGGAGAGGAGGGGAGAGGAGTAGAGGATGGAGGAAAAGGAGAGGGATGGGGTAAGAATGGGGAAGCAGAAGGTACCTGATAACTGGGTGGACTAAAAGAAGTGTTCTGGTTGGATGTATTATTTAAGGAAAAAGCTGAGGCATTAGTGGATGTAAGAGGCAGGTCAGGGGATGGTAGGCTGGCAGAGGTATCCTGGTTGGGAAGGTTGCTTCCTCTGCTGCTGCTGTTGTTAGTGGCTGAGGAAGCCTGTGAGCCTGTGAGAAGAGACAGTCAGTGCCTGTCTTCTGAACTCCTGCCAAGATATTATTGACTGCCTCTGTATTTCAGTTTCTTTTCTTACAGGCTCTACTGCTGCTTTACTCCATGATACTCTAAATATTACCATCATTTGCAGTCCAACTCATCAAGGGTTTCCTTTCAACAACGACGATCCATGACCTTGGCCTTTCTTTATTTTGAGGGAAAAAGGAGGCAAAGCAGACCATTCAACAAATAATTTCAAAAATAAAAACTCAAAATTAACAGATTAGCAAGTCAAGGAACAAGTGTGTGTGTGTGTGTGGTTTATAAGAGTTTACCGTTGGATTACCACACAACAATAAATCTACATGCAGCATTTGAATCATGCTTCCAAAAGGCAGCAAGAAGAGTTCAAACATCTTTGAAGATTCTGAAACACACAATCTCTCCTAAGATTCTCATTTACTGGGTAGCTTACTGAACTCTACAACATCAACAAATTAAGTGGAATATAAAGTAATATACAATCTATGACTACTGGATTATTCTGTGAAACCTTATAAACACTGGACCTTCTGAGGGCATCGGCACACTGGGCTATGCTAACATGTTCCATATAAATGCATACAGCATTCAAAACCTGGTCTGAGAAAACCAATTACTTCAAGGTTTGTGATTTTGTTCTACGCAAAATTCTGAAGTGAAGATTGTTAATGTTCTTATCATGTAACAGGCCCCAAATTCACAATGTGCCTAGGACTTCCCCTATCTTGTGAAATTTTCTAAACCACTCAACATTCAGTATTTATTAAAGACACTACTGTACTGATTATTGGCAAGTTTGTACTGTGTTTACATGCTAGGGTACATTTACCATTCAGTTATCATATACAGTACAGGCAAAATAATTTTCTACGTCATCAATAATGTTTTTTATTTAATTTAATGTTTTTTATATCAAGGCAGAATATAATGACAACATTACACACTTAGATTACAGTATACTGGAAAATATACCTGTACTTCACGATTTTGTTTACGGAGAGGTTCGATGAATTTCAAAATGAATACCGCGACTCCTATTGTCTCGATAGGGATGTCAAAATCCTTCGTTCGTTGTGTCACACAAAATCGTAAAGATAGTTTTTTGGAGCAAGTGTACATAATAATAATAATAATAGATGGTCTTTTGTTTCTCATGAGCACCAGTTCTTCTAAAGAATTAACTAGCTCACAAAACATTACTAAGACTTGAGAATAAAAAATAAAATATATACTGTATAAAGTTTGTCAATATTGTTTTGTTAATGTTAAATCTCTTTATCAGCATTATAACTGGTTCACTGAGGTGTTGGCAGAAAGAGGCTCCCCATTATATAGGTCAAATATTCCAGGGGACCACTAGCAACTAAATTTGATGAATAACTAATGTAGAAGATAATGTAATAACCTCTCCTCCATACATGTGTAATCTCTAGAGCAGGGGTTCCCAAGCTTTTTCTAGCACGACCCCATCCAGTGTCGTCAACTATCCAGTGCGACCTCAAATCATTTCACTGGCAGACCCAAAGGACCCCAGCGACCCCATGACCTCTTTGCGCCCCTACCGACCCCATTTGGGGTCGCGACCCCAGGTTTGGTAACCCCCGCTCTAGAGCCATGACTTGTAGAATACAGACAAACAACTACAGTATTGGGGTAACCATTGCTGTAACGGATACTCATATAATGCATAAATTTATAAATTCTAAATTACTTAAGTGTTCATCAAGAAGTACAAATCTCTATCATCTTTCCCATATTGACAGTCTAGCCCATGTAGCTAACCTTCTCAGTAAATTCTTTTAAGTCTTTTATGCAAAATTTTAGCAGTACCACAACATTCTAGGAGCCAAAGAGTTAATTCTTCAAGTGTGATATCTTCATCCTTTGAGTATGATTAATATTCTACGAGGGTAAAGTGACACCGTAGTCAGTGGATGAGTCACCATACTCAAAGGGTTAATCCCGGATGCATCAGACTTCACCTGCGGTAAATAAGTCATGTGGTGACCTACTGTAATAATTATTTGTACTGTACTGCACTCCATATGTTCAGTGTGTGTGTGTGTCTAACGCCTGCTCTTAAGTGTCCACCGTACCTTCATAATAAAACAGTGTAAAGCCCTTTCTTGAAAAATATTGTATGGTACTATTTCTAATTTAGTTAAACAGAAGGGAGCTTCATATGGAATCACCCAAAACACTGATCATAATAATCAAACACCAGTACAGATTGACAGCAATTACAATAAAATTCAACAACTGGTAACCCAGGTGCTGTTGAGTATCCAACACTCCCACCACAAATGCTGTAAATTTGGGTTAATATGAGAAGATGTTAATATTACTTATATACAAAGAGTAAAATTAACCATGACAACAGTACAGATATGATGTTTTCACATGGTGTAAGTGCAGTAAAATATAACAATTATGACTCAACAGATAAGCTTATAATGTAACAATGATAAATATTGTGCAAGTATGAATACACCAATTGTTAGGTTATTGTGCACTTCATTTAACATTAGCTCGAGCTAGTACCACAGCAACCAAGATAACTCGTTATATTTCTATCATTGTTTGACGGACAGAATGAGGAAGTTTCAGCAGCATGAGGTAGGCGTAACCAGCACCATCATCCAAGTAGTTTCCCCATCCAATAAAAGTTTTCCTTACCCCCCCCCAGGTCTATTGATCATAGTTACCAATATTCTAGAATACAACAGAATAAAACATAATTTATTCCTCTTTGTGGCATGTGGTCCCCTCCATTTTCCTCACTGAGAACTTTTCCTCTTCCCTTTCCTTCACCCATCCACTTTTCCTCCTATCCCTTCTGGAATCAGTTTCCCTTTCACCATTTCCTTCAACATCTTCTCTCTAACTCGCACATTTTACTCTCCTGTCTTTTCCTTCTTCTTTCCTTCCTCTTTCTCTCTCCTTTCACATATCACCCTTTGTCACATTCCATTTCCCTTCTTCATATTTCCTCCCCCTAAATTTTCTCATTCTCCTTTCTTTTTCTCTTCTCTTCCCTTATCATTACACCCCCCCCCCACGAGATGAAATACGGGTTCAGTACAGATAAGTCTAGAAAACTGTCACCAATGTTACAATGCATCACTTTAATTTTAACAAATAAGGTCTTCAAGCATATACAGCTGAGAAAAGATGCACCGCTCCCTCCTCAAGAGTTACAGCTGATTGGCTGTTGTAAACCTGTCCAATTTTGTCCTGAAGTAATGATGTATTTCTAAATAAGCCTATTCATAATCATTGGGATGACCATTTCTGACAAGAAAGATATTTATCTAAATTATATAAAGATACATACATTCATCATTTCAAACATAAGCATGAAGGAAGTTTATCAGAAGTATTAGACATGAATTAACTGTTAAACTCTGGTAGCAAATTCACGCTTTTGGAGGATGCATTTAATATACAGGGGTATACTTATTTTTACCCATAATAAGGCAAACTAAGACAAATTAAGTACAGTATCAGTCATACTACATTATACAAAAACAAAATTTCTAAAAAATCAGAATCACATTGAAATATTACATGACGAAATCAGACAGGTTTGCAACAGCCAATCAGCTGTAACTCTTGAGGAGGGGGTGGGGCATCATTTCTCAGCTGGGAAAAAATGCGCTATAGTCATCATATTACTGTGCTTCTTACGAAATACAATCACTTAATTCAAATATATCATTCACACCTTATGTATTGTATTAGCAAAGAGTAAACTGTCTCAAACATTCAGTAAGTTGCAGGCATGTATTATAATTCACCATAGCTCAATAATGCAGCTTACCATAAATATTAAATCCCATGCAAAAGAACCTACAAAAAATTAAATAAAAAATAAATAAATAAATTCAAGCAACTACTGTACTAGCAATGGTTTACAAATCCAGTACGATTTGTCAACTACAGGAGGGAAAAAAATTTAAATAAAAATCTCTCACAAACCTTTACTGTAGGGCTCAACGCTAGCATTGTGACCAAAGGTGTCTACAGGAGTGATAGTTGCTGGAGGTTCAACACATTCCTCAGGGTTTTGGACATGGTAAGCTTCACATCTATGATGCAACCATTCCTGTCGATGTCTATCCAATCCATTACTACAGCGTGCGATTCTGCTGCACCACTGACACTACAAAGACATAACCGCATTACTACCTTGTGTCAAATCAGCTATCCAAAACCTGGTCCATCACACCTGTGTTTTTATGACCGGACACACTTAAAGGAATATATAAATATTTAACGAGTCATATCAGTCAGAAATGTAAAAAAAAAATAAATAAAATAAATAAAATAAAAAATATGGTCAAAAATTTACAGAAACCAGGAACTGATTATCACTGCTTACATTTTCAACAACTAAACACATGCAGTAGAGGTATAACACAATTCTCCTTTACCTCAGTCACTTAATCTTTTATACTTAACTTGCCCCACTTTTACCACTTAACAGTTGGCTCCATAATTAATCCTGATTCTCTGATTCACCACCTATATTACATAGCAAATAGTGAAGGAGAGCAGAGTTCAGCTGAGCTAACCTAACCTAAATGAAGTACAGTACATTATTTGGGAAGAATCCACACCACAGAAAGCTTTGGATATCTCTAAACCATGTATGTTGGATCAGGGTCATTCGAACAGTAACCAAATATTTATGTTAGGCCCTACATGTGCCAACCTTCATTTAATGTATAAAATTACAACTCAGATGAGGAGTTTATGTTGCAAACTGTGGAAATTAAAAGACACCTGGTTTTACCTGGAAACTAATCTTCGGTGACAAGCAATCACTGCAGCTGTTTATTGACACACAGGTGGGAAGAGCTTCAAACAATATTGCTGTCCAATTGCCAATCATGGAATTCTTCTTCATGTCAATCTTGTGATATTCATAGATGGTCTTCCGCCGCACAACTAAAAGTGAGAGGAAAAACATCAATACAGTATATAACACTAGAGGTAAGCTACTCCAATTATCAGTGAACCAAACTGTCAAGCTGGGTAGTGAAACAGGAAACAAGAAACATACCATCACATGACTGTCCAAGAATTTATTACACATACTGTAATGTGTTGAGGGATATTTCCATGGTCAGTGACAAAAATTCTAACAACTTTTAAAAGAGTTTGTCATGGTACTAGAACATCCATCTAAAATAGAATCTTGCCTTTTCACTATGATCTGCAATTGGTTTTAGAAGCCTTACAATTAAATTAATTTCCTACTACCTGTACAGAAAGAGAATGAATTATCTTCCCTACTTTGGCTGAAGTACAGTATAATGAAAACTGATGACTAGACACAGTGAATGTGTCACTGGTGACCTCTTTCCAAGGTTCCACACATGTATGTGTCACATGGCTCAACCATTCTGTGACGTATTTGTCAAAAACCCAAGAAGATACTTAATTTGCTCACTGTACATGATCTTCAGTAATTAGCAGATTACTAACCTGTGACTGACAATGCCAAAATTTCAAGCAAAACTGGAGAATCTATATTTTTGTCCAATATTTTATCAGCTCATAAGGCATTCGTGACATTAATCATTATTAAAAGAAAATAGTAGAGAAAAGTTCCAATAATTGATAAGTTACCATTGCTAAATAATATACAGGACAGTATTTGACTAACATTCCTCTCACTTTACACAATGAAGAACCAAAGCTCAGTTAATACCACAAAATTTGTTACGGTAAATGAAAAAACAATCATTCAATAAATAACCGGCTATCAATGCATTATCTAAAGTTTCATTCATTGTCATGTAAGAATGTATTTCTAAGTCAACAATGCATGTTTCAGCATATAAAACTGACAATTTCCCCCAAAATTCACAAGAATCACAATTCTGCAACAAAGGCAAACAGAGGTGTGGAAAAAATCTATTGGGTATGTATCCATCAATTTCATGTCCTGATACACGATGATTGGGAGGTCAAGAGACCAATAAAATAAAATAGTTGTTTGCATTTCAAGTTCAAGTTTGCAGGTATAAAGATATGTCCCATATATATCTTTCACATTCCCCCCTCTTCCTTACTCTTTTCTTAACATATTACTGTGTAGTGTATTATGATTCAGCATACTGAAATCATAATTACCAATGAGTAGAGAAATGGTTCTGAAATCCCATACTAAGCCTGGATTAAGGAACTTGTTCACAGTATTATGCCTATCAAGACTACAAGTTGAAAACCCAGGAGACCATTTGACATCACTGGCTGGAACTGAACATAACTTACTTATGCAACCATATCCCTAAAGAGGGGTCTTGAAAAAAAGTTACCATTCAAGGTTCATGAGTTGTGATATCATATTAGCCTGTTGCCAACTGTGCCTCTTGCATGTTCATCCAAAACCTGTTATTCCAATCTTCAAACCTAAGTTCCAGTCACTGAGAACCAATACCATCTCTTTCACTATTAAGTTCTCAATAAAATTTATTTTAGATTATAATTATTCCTTGCCCTTTCTCTCAGGCCCACCACCTTGAAGAAAACTTGCCCCAATGAAAAATAAAGTTATTGTATATAGGGTTATCACATGGACTCTTGGTGGACTTTGTTGGCCCTGCACAAAACGAGCAATTTATATTGAAAATTTGGGTATTAAGCAAATGTTAATAATTCTTGCAATATGAAATAACAAAGAATATAATTCCCTTACTGTGATTCCAATGCTTTAGGAATACGTGGCAAGTAAATAAGCTACTCAAGCTCCTTCTATTTGAGATATTGATGTCTGGAGTGACAAGTTATTGCATCTTGGTTTTTTTATACAGAACAGTACAGTCAACCCTCGCTTTACGCGGTCCCACATTCCGCGTTTCCACGTTTAAGCGGTACCCTACCGAAACAGGAATGCTCACATTCCGCGGTGCGTGTACCCCTTTACGCGCAGAGCGGCTGGCGAGCCGCGCCATTTTTGGATTCAAACCTCCCGCCATCCGCCATGTTGTGTAAGCTGCGCGAGCATGGTGCGCACAAGGTCGCCCAGTCATCAAAACATTACCGAGTTCTTCACCGCCACCCACCACAGCCGGCCCAAGTCAGTGATAGTGATAATTATAGTGAAGATATGGACTTATATGGACTTTGAGGGGTTTGACAAAGAGGCCCTGCAAGCCTCTATGGTGGATAGTGATACAATTGATACAAGTGATACAGGTGGGGGCCAATAATCTGCCCTCTGCCTCGGAACCAACCGCCCATTCCCATGTGCCCAGCCATCTTTTCTACTAATGTAAGTGTTAGAAAACCTAATATTATTGATATTTCTCTTAATTATTAATTGTTTGTGCATACCATCATAAAGTTAAGATAATAGTTTTACTACAACATAGTTGTGTGTCGTCAAAAAGTGGAGTTTGGGGGTCGGCCCGGACTCTATTTCAATTAATCCCATATGTTATGTTATTCACTTTACGCATTCCTCACTTTCCGCGGCACCCTGTGGGTTACATTAACCGCGTAAAGTGAGGGTTGACTGTATAGACTTAGTGGGCATATTACATGAAACTCTTTGCCTAGCCTAGACCAGTGGTTCTCAAACTTTTTAGAGTGCATTCCAATTTTTAATACAGTGGTCCCTCGGTTAACGAGATTTCGGTTAACGATTTACCTTCCATAAGATTCTTAACTTCGGTTAACGAGTTTTTTACGAGCCGACTTCAAGATATTTTCGCTTGCATTTGGCGGTCCACCAGCTGTAGTATTAGTCTGCCAATACAGTAATCGGTTTTAAGGCTTAAATTCCTTACTATTTTAGTAAATATCAAGAAGTTTATACTATTCAATAATTTTAAAAGTTTAATATTAACTTTTTTAGTCATTTTAACAATTATTGAACATAATTGAAGGTAAAGAAACTAGTTTCTGGCGTGCCATCCAGCCTGTTAACACACCAGACAGGCTTTAGTTTCTCTCTGTTTTCAGTGGAGGTAACATCTTGCTTGAGACTCTCTTCAACTAAACGCTTTTTTTCTGTGTTTCCAAGCAAATTATTGGTCATTTTGAAATATATTTTACATATTGACAATATATAATGCAGTGCAGTGTTGATTTAAAGAAAATAATCTTGAATTACACCAAGAGAGCTAAAATTTTATGGGTGAGATGGCGCCATGGAGTGACTTCTCTTCCACCCCAATGCCTTCTCTTCTTCCTTCTCCTCCACCCCCATTCTAATTCCCTTCATCATCACCATCATCCAGGAGCCTTCTACATACACACCTCATAGTAAGTGTACTTTTCTACCTTTTTTGTTGAATTTAGGCAATTTTCGGTGAGCTGGAACCAATTACCCAAAAACCCATTGAAACAATGGTTTCGGTTAACGAGCAACCTGCTGGAACGGGTTGTGCTCGTTAACCGAGGGACCACTGTATCAAGGAAACTTTGTGACCCATTGATTCAAATAAAAAAAAATTAACTCCAAATCAAATTAATTGTCATATCATCTAGCATTTCAATAGTAAGCAATTTAATAGCAAAGTACAACTAGCAATATATAGAGTGGTTGAAGGCTCCCATTGAATATCAGTGACTTAGAGAGTTTAAATAAAAAAGGCAAAAAACCTAACTTAGCTGTGTCATCAAGATCCACTGAAAATCAGCTCGTAACCCGTGGTTTGAGAACCACTGGCCTAGATATTAGGTCATACAATTAAAGAAATTATTGGTTTTTGCATGGAAAGAAGAAAATGCATTGAGAAGAGTTTGGCGAACTGCTTTGGATTCTTAATAAGTTGCCTGCAGAAACATATTTAAGACTTCACACAGATTGTAAAAAATATTTTACTTTCTCAAATTGGAGTTCTGTAGAAAAATTTATGAAAATCAATTTTTAAGACACTAACATTTAAATTGCAAAGATGTTCAATCACCATCTTAATACTCTATCTTTTTAAAATAATTAGTGACATTAGAGAACCCTGTATTTGTTTGCTCTTGGTTCTGACTACACTGCCAAAATGCCAGAAAGATCCCAAAAGACTAAAAAGATATCCTCATGCATATTTCTGTAAGAGGTTAAATGAAAACTGCACAACAATATTTACACAGGTATACAATATCCCTATCGTAAATGCCTAGGCATCACCTTTTTGGCATTTTAACCTTGCCACCTCTTTTCTTTAGCAATGCATGTGTTTCCTTATAATATTTCATCCTCTGCTTCATGAACCTAAGCTTTCTACTGATCCTCATAAGGGAAGCAGTTTTAAACTTACAGAATATCGTGCGGTCCACAATGTAGGCATCTGAGAGTCCAACTTTGACAGGATGATGGTCATCACCAATTGCAGTTATTATTACAGGTACTTGTTTATACGTGAATACAATATCTCCACTCTTGTGTAAGGTAGCCTGTATCAATGGAAAAAAAAAAGAACTTAACACATGTAATGATAAAGAAATATACATATGTAACAAAAGCCCCGTTACTGCAAACAAAATAACACCAAAAAAAATAGTAAGGTTCAAAATTACTCAAAACTAACCTGAAAGGTGAACGTGCCAGCATCTGCACGATCCTTCAACAACACATTGTTCCACTGCACAGTGAATGATGTACCTGGGTGACAAATAAACACTGCTGGTCAACACATGCACTCAAAACTATCCATGTGATGCAGATAACTTACCCACTTCTGGTATACAACACCAGGCACTGCCACCCCTATCTTTAATACATCACATACCTCACACAGTGAACCACCATATAACAGATTGTCTCTCCATACAGTCCTTTAGATGGGGGGTTCATATCTAACGGACCCTCGATATAATGGACTTTCCTCTCCATATAGTCCGTTAAATAGGTTTCACTTATGTTTTTGTGCGTTTTCTGAATAACAAGAATATTACATTTAGACAAAAAATCCTTTATATTAAAATGACAGTGACCACTTAGTAATCAACAGCCAACTAATTTATACCAGATGTGACAATTCTTCAACACGTCAAAAGCAGGAAGAGGATAATCAATATTATACATCCATTCACGTAAATCTCCCGAAATTTTCTCCAAACGTGCACTTTACTGTACAATATATATCTAACTGTATTTTCAATCTGACTACCTCATCAATACAGACATAAACCATCTTAATGTTACAGCATATCCTGTCTTGCCCCTACATTTATTTAGTCATGCACTCCCTGGCTGCACTCAAGTAAGGCAAGAGATGCTATTCTAATTCAACCTGCCATTTTAAGTTATATTTCTCTATGAAATTACTGTACACAATGGCGAAAAATATATATATATATATATATATATATATATATATATATATATATATATATATATATATATATATATATATATATATATATATATATATATATATATATATATATATATATATATATATATATTGTAATTACTGTATCTTAACACTTTACACTTTCACACCCTGATGTAGGGTGGCCAGAAACAAAAGCAAATGCACTCATACTTATCATCCCTTTGGGTGTTATTCAAACATTCCTACTGCCATAAAAGATGTGTTGTGGTTGGTTAATCCTCTTCCACAAAATGGCCCTAAATCTGCTTCAACATTATGACCCGTCTCCACCCATGGCAACATCACTCACTGGTAAAACATCATTGCCCATGTTTCTCCCAAAGCCAGGCTCTCACTCATTCCTACACAGTGCTACTTCCTGGAGGTCCATCCCCATCACTTCTAATGCATTCTTTGCTCCAAATTATGATCTTCTACCACCCATCTCTGACTTGTACACTCTTTATCAATACTTCAATTGCCGTTCTTACAATACAGCCTTACCATCTGGGCAGACCCTTGACCCATCCTCTGTCCAACACTACTGCCTTATTTCTACATCCCACTTACCAATATTTTAGACAGGGCAAAAGAAAACATGTGAAAAATAAAAAATTCTTGAAATTAACTGACCTAATTTTATAAGATGTAGAAGCTTACCATTATCAGCATACATGACATATGCATCATTAGACATAGAGGTATCGAAGTTGGCCATTAGTGGAGCAATGTATTGAGTTGCTGCCAGCCAGGTGTGAACAAACTGACCAGTGAAGAGGAATCCTCCTGTAGCTATTGTTATGTTCCTCAACTTATGTCCATAGAATGGGAACTCAAATGTCAGCGTCACAGTCTGGTAATGAAAAAAATTATTTTAAACACTGTACAGTATTCTATTTACTTATAGATATTATTTCATTCCTAACATTTTGAAGTGAGACAAGTCCACCAATACTCACAAAAGCTAAAATGAATCCATTTATAGAAGTTCAAACAAAAAATGAATCAAGAATTCCATAAAACTTAAAGCAATACTACTGACACTGCTCACTCAACACCGTCAGTGGTATTTCCCTTTTCATTCTTGCACTGTTATACACAACTCTTATAAATAGTGATTTTCCTAAACTGACTCTGCAATGTTGTGCAGAACTAAGCATGTGTAGTATGTTGAAGTTAACAGCTTATAGCCTTTTCAAAGGGCCCCTGTGCTGGGTACTTTTCTGAACAAATGTGAGAGACAAAAGTCAAACTCAAGCTCTGTTTCTATGGTGTATGGTACATGAACAGCTGGTATCTCAACTAACTTATAATGACTCATATCTGAAATGGAAGGAACTTAACTCTATGGACCCAGTTCAGGACGAAGGTGTCGTGGAATGGGCAGAAGTTGCTGCCAAGTTGAGCAACACCTCCCAGAAACTCTGTCCTTACTACCATGTTTCTCCACAGTTATGAACAACATCTTCTGGTGAGAGTATCCTAGAACCCAATTTTTACTCCACTTAAATTTTCAATTATTTCAATTCACCCTCTCCTAGTTATCCCCATATTGTATGAAAAAGTGAGATTTTGATATATATTGTGTTATCCACAATGAATTTTTTGAGGAAGTAATACTCACTGCTGCTCTACGATGGGAAGTTGAGAGCATTTCATTAGTAATCACTTTCTCTTCATTGAGGGAATCCAGATCAACCCAAAAATGCTGGGCATCTTCCGAGTCCAAGTATGTGTGTGAACGATAGTATCTAAAAATATTGAGAGAAGAACAATACATTTCTACATAACATAAATACTTGTGTACACACGCATATGGCACATAATACACGGGGAATGAGTAAAGTGTTTGCATAAATCGGACAATAAAAAATACATATTTATAAAATAAAAATAAATCAATGAAGAAATGGTACAGTAGGTGATAATCAAGGCCAGCCACACAATACAAATCACTGGGTGCCCATTATCATCATTACCATTTTAAAGCTATTGCCCACACTTGCAGGAGTTAGATGTTAATTCATTCAGACAGTAGGAGAGTGGGGGGGAATACTAAGGAGGTGGTGGAATGTTGAGTAGAGGGTATATACTTGGCTGGTAGGAAGCTGGACATGCAAGAAGCTAAGTGTACTGTACATGTATGGTCAGAGAGTATCTTGTTTGGTAAAATATGGGAACAGATATACTGCTGAAAATGATGCTGGGTTATATAAAATGATAGGGAGAAAGCATATGGAGTTCTTGGGGCCATGTTGCAGGAGCCTGTCAGGCTTGTAGCACAGATCTCTACATTAAAGTTCTTGGCCGCTACAGTGCTTCTCCTTCCCTTCAAGAAAATACTAACAAACATCTTTTTAAACAGTCAAGGAAAGATGAATGATTGTGAACGATGGTAGTCTAGTTCTTGATTTAAGTCACCGTGTATCATATGACAAAAGGCTTGCAGGAGTAAAAAAAAAAAAAAAAAAAAAAATATATCTTTTGTCAGACCTAATACTTAAAAACAATGTACTTACTTATGATTATCAATAGTTGTATTGTCTGGGATGAAATCTTCAATATCAGAATCAGTATTATCGTCATTTACTTCAACGTGCACTGGAGAGTCTACATCATCCAAGGAAGAACTGTCACTGACCGTCACATTGGCAGTGGTTATCAGAGGGGTGACAGAATCCTCATGTTTCTCTTCTGTAACATTCTGAGATGCCTGCAAGGAAAATATGCATCATGCAGTGGGAATAGCATGTATTCTCCATTAATCTTAATTAAATTATACCTCGTGCGAATATTGCATCTTACTGTATCTCACAATCAGGACACTGATTTGTTTATCTAGTCCATCTTACTTTCAATGTCTTGATACCTGTTAACCTATTCCAACTTATTTACCCTTTTAGTTCTGTCTGAGGCAGCCCTTACTATGTCTATTTTGTAAGCTTGTACCTATACATCCATCCAATTCTCCTATTCGTCACCTTGCTCTAAGCACATAAACAGACAGCTTAGCATCACCTCAACCCATTTGTAAATCATGCCCACTCTTATGTGATCCACTTAAAAAATTTTTTCATATACATGTACAGTACAGTACACTCACTTCAAAATGTATCTTTACGATTTTGTGTGAGACAACATGACACAACAAACGAAGTGGTTCTTTTTTTAAATTCATTGGACCCCTCTGTAAAGATATCTTTTGGAACAGGTGTACAGTGGCCCTCATTGTTACAAGGGCTCTATTTCTAAAAACCCTTGTGATGGGTTATATTGCAACATGTGAAACCAATCTTCCCCCAAAAAATATGTTGCATTAAGGGGGGGTGGGGGGGAACATTCCTGGCCAGGATTTTTGAGGTTACTTGGGCAAATTTTTAGTACAGAAACATTTATAAATCAATAAAAAAACTATGACATACTGACAAATATATATGAAAAACAATATGCAGTAAAATGAAAGTGAATGGCTGTCTGTCAAAAGAACATTGGGGGTAGAACAAGTCACTTCCCATAAACTACTGTCACTTAACTCATACACATTGGAGAAAGTTAAATTTTTATATTATTCATTATAAAATTAACCATGGCATGATTATTTGTTTAAGTCCACCATCTGGCATTAAAAATTCAATACATAATGAAGAAATTGAACTTAAAATAGTGTAATTAAAACATTCAAATTTTTCATAATATATGGTAGAATATATAATTTTTTACTGCTTTTATTTGTAATATTGTTTGGTAGGTTGATGCACATTTTAAACCATACAAGGCATCGATGGATCTGAAAATAATTTTGTTGCAAATTTTTAAGAGACGGACACAATATGCATCATCCATATATATATATTGGATGATACAAAATGCATCATCTGTGGTGCAGAAAGTTACAGAGGTTAGAGAAAGAAGAGGACCTGGATGTGGTACATGAAGCAAATTGTCATCTGAGGAACATATACACTCAACTCTCACTATTTCAGTATTCATGCTTCCATATTTTGGACTAAATCAATATTTTTTGTTGATACAATTGTCCTCAAACAATTCTGTGTTATTATTGACAGCCATGTCACCCAAAAGAAAGTTTTCCATTCAGAGTACTTGAAAATTGATAATTACCAGGTATAACAAGACATACATAAAGTACAAGTATATAGGAAAAATAATGCACAATACAATTGAAAATAGTGTGCACATTCTCCATCTCACAGCAGTTTGTCAACTGACCACCCACCTCCACAAACCAACTCACATCAGCTAGCCTCTCACTACTGCAACCCAAGTTCAATCCCTGGTTAGATGATGTTATCCAGTAGGACCTTACCAAACATTGAAGGTTTTCTCTGGGTACTCGGTTTCCTCCTGTACCTTGGTACTGGACAAGGAAGATCACAACTGAGAAGCAGAGTGCAGTACTGTACAGTAGCGTGAGACACAAGTGACGCGTGGTTCATGTTAATGAAGTACAACACATAACAGAGGAAACATACTGGAAGTGTTTAAGAGGTTGAACGTTGAATAGATAAGAAACTATCAGCATAATTTTTATGCATCACTTTACCAATCATGCAAAAAGTAAGCATTTATACACACATATACAGTAGGTACATACAGTGAATCGTCAGAGAAGACGACGACAAAGAGCTCTGTGCTGAACTAAGGAGAATTTACATGAAATTTTTAGCTAATACGGAATAATACTATACTGTATTGAACAGCACATTAATATCCTAAGGACTTTGGATACCAAAATCTGCAAAATCACACAAAAACAAAATTTAGGATAAAAAAAAATTCACAGCAACTATTGTGCAGCTACTCCCCGACTTATGACTTGCCTCAGTCGTACCAAAATTTGGTTAAATTACGTATTTTCGAGTCCCAAACTCAGTACACAAACAAAATTTTCATCTGTAATTCACTTTAAAATGGCTGGCAAGCTTAAAAGTGAGTGTTTTGTGGTGCTGAGAAGAAAAAGAGACACCCATTTTCGATTTTCTATGTGTTATTTAAGCATTTCCGACTTACAGCCATTTCGACTTGCGACCTGGATGTCAGTCCCTAACCCCGTCGTTTAAGTCGGGGAGCAGCTGTACATACGGTACATTCCTAGAAACATACCATTTCCACCTGCTCAATATAGTTAGACAATCATGCATTAGCAAACTATCATAACATGCAGGTACCAAAACCAAATGCATCAAACATTTCCAACTTGACTTTTTCAGAGACAAAGTAAAGCAGATACATTTAAACACGTTGACCTTAAAGGTATCTAAGAGACAAGTTATAAAAAAACACACATGTGGAAATTATGAACAGTACTCACAGTCTATATAAGACAGATACCTGTACTTTCCATTAGCTAAATTTCATGCTCATTAATCAAATACCTCAACCATGGAAAACCCACAAAGTGCAACAACACCCACCGTCGTCAACCCTCCCGTTCTATTATCCTGGATGTTAACTTGAGTCTCATTATTGGGCATGGGGGTACTGGTGACTGTGGTGGTAATGGTGGTAGTGGTTGAAGTGGTAACTGGTATTTCACCTGATGTGGAGGTGTTCACAGACACACTATCACTGGGGGTGGCTACTGATGCTACAGTAGTGGGACTCTTCAGCAGGGTAGGTTTTTTCTTCATATCAGTTATTAGGGGATTTTTATCACCTTTGTAATTCTTTAACGTGACAGCTGACTTCATATTCTGCAATTTTTGCACCTGGCAATATAACAAAAAAAATTAACACAGTGCAGAACAGTTTTACCTCTTTTTCCAAGAAAGTACCGAACAAGGAATTTTTAACTGCTACAGTCAATCCTAACTAAAATGCTAACAACATGTGTTTAGACATGGTATTCCTTAAGCAATTATAATCATAGTAAACCTCTGCAACTCCAAATTTTCTTCCATGTTACTTAACTATGTCAAATAACTTATCCTACAGTACAGTACTACACAACCTACAGTACAGTGCTTATTTTCCTGACTGACTGAACACCTCTCCCCCAGTACAGTATAATCAAGTGTACAGTACCCGGTATGTGTATCTACTATGTAACTTCAGATTGCAAGAACTGGTAAAACAGATACTGTGCTGTACTAACCTAAGTAGCTGTAGTTCCCAATCATTTGGGACCCTTTTAGTCTATGAAAATTCCCAAGTGATGACATTATAAATAAAAAATATCCTCCAGTTGCTCCAAAGTGAAAACAACACCAGATTTAATAATAAAACATAATTACTCAAAAATATTTAATAACTAAATATTAAAAGATTAATGTACAGTACTATTATGGTATTGAATAGTACACAAACAGTACAGTATTGTTGATACTGATTAGATAACTCATTTTAAAGAACAAGGTACTGGACTGTATTGGTACATTTTAATAAAATTATAAGAAAATTTCATTTGTAAGAGTTCATCATAAAACAAGCACAGTACACTATAGTGGCTATATACAATGCACACAGACACACACACATACATACATACATACATACATATATACACACACATGATTTACCGAAATCCCACTATTGTCATTTTAAGACAATTGGCATTTAGCACCATGAATTTAAAATGCACCTAAAATCACACTAAGAATGCAAAGTTGATGATTAGCAGACACACTAAGAGTAAGACACAAGGCTGGTGGCACCTTCAGTCAACTTGCTATCATCATCTTGGAATAATGTGGAGTTATTTATGTCTCCACACCCTCCTGTCCTCAGTGGCCTCTCACACACCCTTACAATACCACCCACTTTGCATCACAAAATCCCACCACTACAACACGAAAACCACATTGTTTGTCACCACAGCCCCCTCTTGCATCACAATAACCACCAGTGCTCAGCAGTTGCCAGTTACTCTCTGCTTCACTTCATAGACTCATAACTTGGCACCCATGATGAGTACAAAGTTTTTATATCGTTTTTATGGATTCTGAATTTTACATCTTAAATTTCATAAAATTCATGTTTTTGCATTTGTGGGGTACCATTGATTTCCCAAATGGCATAATTATTGAGTTAATGGATCACAAAACTACTTTGACATGAGAAATGCGGTACATGTACCTAACCACTCCCACAGTTGTTTCACATTACTCACGATACTCTTACTTTTTATTCTTACAAACACACCACTTCTGTTATTAAAAAATAAAAATCTTTAGAGATTCCATTTTCACTATAAAGCTCCATTTTGAACCTTCAACAACATTATTAGGCAACAGAGGAAGTGAAGACCAAACGTGAGTGTTACCGAGAAGTGTCACGACAACAAAAACAAATAAATAATTCTTCAAGTGCCTTACAGTGAGACCATAATGTACAGGAGAAGCTATACTATGTCTCTCTTACTGACTACACAGAAATACTGCATCATGTACTGTAGCTAAAATTTCAAATATTGTACTTGAATCTTCCAGAGGGATATTCTGGCTCATTCAATAATAAACACATACATCCACTAGCAATGTTAACTACTCAATATACAGTAGTTAAAGCACTGTAGAGTAAACTGTAATCCAGAACAGTACTGAATTATGGCTATAAAGTCGAGTTTTGAGTCCACCCAATAATGTACATGTGTAGAAAATATTGATAATCTCTGCGCATCCTGATCTTCCACAATTTCATTATTTTGAAAAATAACAAAAAAATTGCAAAATGATCCAGACCTTCTTTATAACTGACACCCGTTTTCTTACAGTTCAAGCACTACCATAAATAATTATCTTATTTCATATTTGTAGAAACTAATAAACTATCATTTCCTCAGGAATTGGGAACAATATTTATGATCAGAGACAAATAATCCAGATAACTGTCAGGATAAAATGTTAAGCATGATGAATCCTGTACATGATTAAAATGTAGGTTAATGAGCTTCTACCTTACAGACATAAATATTAAATTACAGTAGAGTACTGTATATGTATTATAGCCATATTAGCATAAATATATTACAAGATAAATATACAGTACAGTCCTATTAAATTGTGCATGTCATTACCAGCACCATTGTAAAAAAAAAATGTTTTCACAAAGGCTACACTGTACTGTACAGGTATACAACTATACAAGGTAACATGTAAGGTTAGATTTAATACAAAAAACTGCTCTAGATACAAAAGTGATCAATTAGTCCTAACCAAATGATGGTACAGGGTACAATAAAATAATTTTGAGCCCATGCCTGCCTTGCTACCATGTAACATTCACTTCTTACATATGCTGTATATTGTTACATAAACTACTGAACTATACAGTCCCAATACCAAGAATTTATACCCAACGACAGCTAGTCAGCGAGGTTATTTTTTTTCCAAATGCACAGCAGTTATGGGAATGATTCTCAAGTCCCATTCTACAGCCAAACATGAGTCAGATAATTCAAGTACTGCCATACAAATCTAAAAATTGAAAAGCCATGGTTCCCAGGCCCAAAGATATAGTAGATTGAAACTAATAAAAAAATATTTGATGCTCCTTCGCAACCCTCACCCTTCAATTGAAAAAGAAAGTACTGTATAAAGTTACAACTTATGGCAGAAGGCTAGAAATTTTTGCCATCATACTAACATGGACACCTCTAGAGCCAATTGTGACACAGCTGTAAACCCTTGTTTCCTGTGTCAATCAATCCCTCAGTTCCCACTCACCTCAGAAGCACTCATGAGCCTAGAGGGAATGTGAGTCACTCAATCCAGGCTAGGCTATAAAATGTGACTTAAGGATCAATCCCTAATTTACAGCCTAATGCTTGGGTCAGGAGACTCCAGAAACTCAATGCAACAAGAAATAAGAGAAAGCAGACACAAACGACCAAAGTGTCAGTACAAATACATCCTGATAGGAAGGAATCAACACTAAAAAAGACAGCATGAAAGGAATAAACCTTCAGCTCCCAATGATAATGCAATTCTGAGTTTTCAATGGCCATGCAGCTTTGAGATGGCCCCAATGGTCATGCAGCTTTGTAATGCCCCCAATGGTCATGCAACTCTGAGGTGTACACAAAGTATCAGCTAACATATGTAGCACACACCCCACCCATTTGCTGACTGTAAATCACTGCTTTGAATAAATGTCACAGGAAGTGTACATAGATTATGTTTCCCTCACAGACACACACAATTTTTACTATATATTTTTATCGATTTCTATTATACTCGTTCTATTATACATAAATGTGGATATTTTTTACACATAAAGAGTTGTATCTCGTGTAAGGCCAATGTGAGTGATGACAATTCAAATGTTTTTGGATAGGAGACCTTTCGTCCTCTTAATTCTATAATACTTTTGTACCCTTCAAATTCATTCACTGCATTAATATATAGATATGTTATACTTAAAGGCAATTAAGCCTTTAGACAGCATATGTATTACACGTGTTCAGTACAATAGGGCCCCTTGGAAAAGCCATACTGACCCCACGAAACTGACAACTAGTAACCAGTTCATTTTACTATTCTATTTTAGCCTATAGTTAAGAGTTAAACACACTCCAGTCCTTCTAATATACTGTATTTATAATGCAATATGGCAGTGTTTAATTATCTTTCCATTTGTTGCGTAAATGTGCATAAACTATGGCAGTCAAACAAACATTATCGTAGATTTATGGGTTTGTATTGAACAATCTATAAAAATGTTTATTAATAATGCTTAAGAGGACATATGAGTAGGTATGTTTAACAGAGAGTTTAACACTTACACAAGTCAGTGTGCTGTCTGACACTTAATGGCCGAGTCTAGTTGTTCCCCAAATATCGGGAAATTTTTTCATTATTGTGAATGTTTCATTTTGAGAAGTAGATTTTTGAGAAAGTTTACTGACATTTTCTTTTCTACTTCAATATCTATTAATTTCTTTTTGGTATTAGTATAAATAAACAAAGTACAGTATGTTACTTTGAATACCAAGAGGTTAAGTTAGAACCAAAATTAACACAAATAGTGTTCTGTATTGCATCGTACAGCACAAAAGAAAAAAAAATGTACTGTACAGCCATCCCTGACTGAACAGTATTCAATGAACACATTAGTCGAGAATGTTAACCGTTCAACCAAGCTCAATTATGCAAATAATAGTATGTATATTATACCTGAAATACTCTCTGGGAGTACTGTATAATGAAGGATTATTGTTGCTACCCATTTCAACATAACATACTAGTAACTTTATATGTGCAACACAACATCATTCTCTGAGGTAGCCATGCATGTATAGCACCACAAGTAAGCATCTCATGTAAAATATGTAAATAATCTGACCGTCATTTTGGAGTCCATATCATCCACTTCTGAAGGATTTCGTCTAACGTCCCGTCTTTGCCGATCGAGGGGCTGGAACTCAAAATCTTCCACCTCTCGTGCATCTTCATCATAAAGCACATATCTATTGTAATCTGCATCTGCAATGTAAATTCCCCTCTTAAGTCTTTCTACAGTGCATCAATTAAAGTTGCTTTCAAGATTCCTTTACTGGAAAAGAAAATATGATAAGTTTATCACAACCTACACAGGCACCTATAAGACAACAGCAGATCCAGACATATAGAACAAAACAGTAATCTGAACATCCAATAGTCTTAAAAAACTATTTTGCAAGGAACCAGAAGTTCCCCCTCAAATTGAGGGTGATTGAGGGCCTCAATCACAATATGCATTTACATATACTGTACAGTATACTATATATGTACTGTGGTGACCGGACAAAACCCCAGTCTCATATTTAAAATATAAAATAAAACACTTTTAAGCTTAGGATAGGTTAGTGTTGACAAATGACAACCCAGTTGGGGTTTTGTCATGGAACCGTGTACTGTATATACAGTATAAAACTTATGGATACACCGAATACTGTACATAATTCTCATAAAAACAAAAAACAAAACAAAACAAAAAAGGAATACAGGTGGTACATATAAAAGCAGGATAAAAAAGTAAAGCATCATGAAGGAAACTATCAAAAGGAGAGTCACCATGGACATTTAATAACAGCTCTTACCTATTACACACACACACATTTACACAAGAATGCAAAATCCACAATACTTAATAGCTGCACAAGATAAAAATATTACACAAGAACGCAAAACACACTGTACTGAATACATTGGGTACACTTTAAATATTGTATAAGGTGAAACAGTTTCAAAGGCATCATTTGGGTTTCAGGTCATATAAGATCAACTTAAAGTCACATGGCCAACACAAATTTGACCTGAATATGTGCTCCTGTACACTATAATAGTTAAATATTTATAATGCTAGTGCTAATGTACTCCTGCATAATAATAACACATCCTCCGGGGATGTTATATAAGAGTTGTGTCTTTTACTGTTATACTCATCACATTTTACCCTTGTTTGATAATTGTGTATTTCCTATGCCATTTTTTCTACATTTCAATACCTACAGTATTTGCATCTGTCTTCATAGGGTGAATGTTCTTATGCTGGTAACTACGAGTTCTAATGTTCTATGCTGCACTTTTCATTCACAGTAATTCAATTTGTTATAATTTTCCACGAATACAGTCCATTTCCCACTTGTGTTTTTATTCATACCATAAAAAAATCTGTTCAGTTGACGTCCACAAGAAGCATCTGCCTTTTACTATATAGGCTTTATGGTAGTTTAGTTTACTTTGTTTACTCTTTTATGAATAAATTTGTGGGCCAGCATTAAAAAAAATATAATAATGAATGTTTACTTAATTAACTAAACAGGTGATATACATCTAATACCATTTATTTCAGTCTCAGTCTTCTCATGTTCTTGGTGTGAGACTCTGGGATATAGGAAAAAAGAGTCACCGTATAATTCGTTAAATAAAATGGTGAATTTTTCTGACCTTTTAATTCCAGTGACTTTATTTCAGTTCATCCTCCATTTCCTCAATACACAGGAAATATTTTGTTAAAAAATGATAAAGTTCGACATATGCGGTTGGTAACTTGTCCGATCGTCTGTTTAATGCTATTTTTACAATCATAATTAAATGGTTTGGTTAAGTCATGTTACACTAAATAGCATAAAATAGACGATCGTTCACGTGGGATGTAATCATTATAATACCTTAAATTTGTTTAACCGTCTTAACCAAACCCCTAATAGTGCACTGTATCAAGGTTGCTGGGAAGTACCACACCAGTATTTAAAGTACAGCAATATGGCTTTACTTTCTTTCACATTACCAAGTGCTTTGTGTAACTTTTACTCTTACACTTCGTTTATTCCACTTTTTTTTTGTACTCAAGGAGGTCCCCGTCTTATTGACCACAGGGAAGCCGTCTTTTAAATGTCACTCAGCCTAAACCTCCTTCTAAGACTGTTACCCGACACACACGAGATAAGAGTGTCACAGCCGGTGCACAATATGGAGGTGTGAGGAGGAGGCAGGGTAGGTAACAAGGTGTGGTTAACAGGGAGGCAGGGAAGGTAACAAGGTGTGGTTAACAGGTACTTCGTAACCTCGCTCCCTCTCTCAACCCTTCACCAAAACAACGCACTCCTCAACATGACCTTAAACCATCACATAACGCACCTCTTTTCAGGTCTTTTGTCTTGAAACTTTACGACTTGAAGGTCTTGTATTACTATACTCACCATTTATATGTGCGTTTGAAGTATTAATAATAAAAAGTACTAAAACTGTGAGGGAGGTCACAACACTGCGCCACACCACCGCCATGTTAACGGAGACACTGACTGACGTCACGCTGCTCGCCTCCTGCTGACTCGGTCTTCGCCTTCATGCGAACACCAAAGAAACTTTTAAACTTAACTTAATGCTGAACTTTATAAAGTGAGCCACATTCTCCTCACTCATTAGCTACTATAGTTTTATTTCATGTAGGTCTTATATAAAAGCGTTATGTCGATTAACATCATGTGTATTAATGATGAAATCCTATCACGATCTCAATATACTATGAACTTGGGAAGTTTTAATTAGATCACATTCATCCTACAAAGTTAAGTGCACTAGGACATGGGGAAGGACAACGATAGCCACATCCCACCAGGAAAAGGCCATTGACTGAAGTACCTAAGCGGCATGTCTGGTGCAGGAAGTAATTAATCACCATTCGGACACGTCATTCAGTGAGCCAGTAGAGATTCTATATAAAAGTTTTGAACCAACTCTTGTCTGTAGTCACATATAGTATTATAAGCTAATACAGTGGCCATACAATTCCAGAGTGCATTCATCAATACTCCCGTCACGAGGTTTAACCATTTAATAAAACGTTATCCGTCTTACAGTTGGAAATTTGGAATGTTCTAATCATCTGCAATAGTCAATGCAGTTAATTGAGACAAATATCAGAAGTAATATATGGTGAGGTGGCTTTTACAAAATACTAACTTTTCACACAGCACACGTCACCTCTATTACTTCATCCAGCTATTGTGAGGACTAATAACTTCATCACTGGGTTTCTTTTTCAAGTGAGGAGAATTATAATAAATTAACGAAGACTGTAGATGAAATAACCTCACAGATGCATACCAGTTAGTAGCGAAATATTTTCTTATGACAGGTGAGTAATATTTAGTTTTATGTTTATTTCTCTCCCATTTTCGTTTTTGTATTATGGTTCCCTCACATGATAAGACAAACAAAAAGAGGAAAAACATTAATTTTCCTTTGGGGCGCGATCTTTGGAGCACACACACACACACACACACACACACACACACACACAAGGACGTATACTGTACAGGATTTATCATTGACGCTAACAGTAGGGTCACTAATGTTAAAATAATATTATAATGAGCATTCACAATTCTCGTATTTTGTTTTAATGTATTATACTGTAAAAGTTAAATAGTCACCACCAACCACTAATATTTACTTTACTGTGCACGTTGTTGTACAAATATTTGCTTGCATTGTTCCGTGGTTAATATCAGGGGCAGGGGGGGTACTAAGCCTCCCCCAGGCACCTCAACTGCCACAAATATACAGTCTTATACAAATGAACACAAACATTACGTATACGCATATACTCACATTCAAACACATACACATGCCCAAAAATTTTAACAAACCTCCAAACAATTATAGACTCATTCAGTAATACACACATTCAAAAACACGTACACAGTGTATTTAAACACACACACACAGCTCATGGTGTCACATTAATAGATCTTACCTATACGGGTATAACTATATATCTACAGTATCTCCAAAATGCTGGTAGTAGACGTATGTAGCTAAGGTAGAATTAGTAATAACAACAACAACAATAATAAAAAATATATATAATAATAGTAATAATGGTTTTTCAGTAAAATCAACATACAAGTTTACAATTGTTCTATCATGCTTGTAAACAATGCAGGTATACAGTTGAACACGTATATAAACACCACAGGCATACAGTATACAGTACATAGACCATTATAGCTTAAATTAAATTGCCAGGTGGGTTCTTATACCTTCAGTTACGAAGACAATTCACGGTACGAGCCTTAGTCTGGGCCTGGAGGTGAAGGGACCGTAACGATGAAAGAGTTATTTCTGGTGGGTGACGTCACCGCTGGACTATCCCTCTAGACTTCTCGCTCCATCTGTTGAGGTTTGAGGTTTAGGTCATGGTGAAAATTAAGCTCCCAGCTTATTTTACCTGGATACTAACCACCCCAGCTTATTTTACCTGGAAATTAACCATCCAGCTTATTTTACCTAAGTTTAACCACCCAGCTTATTTAACTAAAGATTAACCACCCTAACTCTAACAAAGGGTGTTATGTTAGCTTAGCTTAAATTAAATTAGGTTAGGTTAGGTTAACCTAGGTTAGCAGTGAATTGGTTAATATTAAAGTAAAATAAGTTGAGGCGGTTAATTTTCAGGTACACACACACGAGGCAGGAGAGACACAGTGTTACTAAGGTTAAAAATATATCCCTATATTACATTTACACTGTATTTTAAGGCATAGAATCATAGGGCGGACATTAGTGGCTCTACCTGGTGACTCATGAGGAGTGTGTAAGAGAGAAGGTACATCACTTTAATTCCCAATGATAAGAAGTAAAGAGTATATAAAAAAAAGGTAGATAATTTAATAAAAAGGAATTAGAGCAGTGGAAGATTTAAAACAGATTTGAAAGGGAAAGCACATGTGGTGAGAATAAACAATGTGTGTGTGTGTGTGAGGAACGTGACGTAACTAGAGTGGGGGGATGTGGGTGATGAAGCCAATGAGAGGGCGGTAGAGAGGGAAGTAGAAAGGGAGAGAAAGAGGGAAGGACGCAGGTGTTATTATATGCTGCCTTTATTGATTATATATATACATTATATATTATGTTACTTCTTACCATAGTTAGAATGTGTTTAGGTCTGTGTAATCTAGAAAGTGTTTGGAACGTAGGGAAGTAGGGGAGATGAGATAGAGGGAGGGGGAAGGAAGGAGGATGGGAGGGTGAATGGAAGGAGAGAGGTAGGAAAGGTAAGAGAGCGAAAAGGAAGGAAAGAGAGAGAGAGGGTCGACACTCGTTCCCTACCCCCCCCCTTCCCCTTTCCCCCCACACACAACATAATTAACAAAATTATGTGTCGCCTTTTCTGATATACTCGCTAAGTTCTCAGAGATAAACTAATCTTACGTTTCCAAATTGTATCAATAGAAATATATTATTTTTACTTTCTGTATATCCTATCTAAAAGGATTAATTGTATTTATTTACCTAAAAACTTATATTTGATAAGGCGATCCCTGATAATCTTGTGGTGATGCAAACTTGATATCGAACCCACGAATCAAATAAAGCCATATTTCGAACTTATGACACCCGAATTTTAATATACTCTATTATGTCTATTTTTTTTATAGCTTTTACTATCAGTATATAAAATGACTGAAAATAATACACTTTTGTTTGGGAGATATTAGCGAGTAATTCCTCTATGCATTATAACACTTCGTTAACTCCAGGGGTTCGAGGGTTTGGGGATTCGGTGGTTCAGTATTACTTGTCAATTCAGGATTCACACGAGTTTCATTTTATAATTCATTTTATTCACTTAGAACTTAAATTCAAGCTGCCATACACAGAGGAAAATGCGAACTTAACCTAACCTAACCTCAGATAACCTAACCTAACCTAACCTTACTCCAGTGACCACCTTACACCAATGACCCCTTTATAATAGCGACCCCTTGTATATACGCGTATGTTTATTTGTCACGAATGTCATAAAACACCATAAGAATTAAGGGATAACTTATTCCCTTAGTAACAGTCAAGGATGAGGTCATTAGAGACTAGTCCTCATGGCTCGAGGTCAAGGACGAGGTCGTTTATTAGTCAGTCTCAGTAACAGATTTAGGGGGACGTTACTCGCCATTAATACACAGAGGGGCATGGAGTGGGTACCTACACAGAGGGGCATGGAGTGGGTACCTACACAGAGGGGCATGGAGTGGGTACCTACACAGAGGGGCATGGAGTGGGTACCTACACAGAGGGGCATGGATTGGGTACCTACACAGAGGGGCATGGAGTGGGTACCTACACAGAGGGGCATGGAGTGGGTACCTCACAGAGGGGCATGGAGGGTACCTACACAGAGGGCATGGAGTGGGTAACCACAGAGGGGGCATGGAGTGGGTACCTACACAGAGAGGGTCATGGAGTGGGTACCTACACAGAGGGCTCAATGGAGGGTACCTACACAGAGGGTCATGGAGGGTACCTACACAGAGGGGCATGAGTGGTACCTACACAGAGGGGCATGGAGGGGGTACCTACACAGAGGGCATGGAGTGTACCTACACAGAGGGGCATGGAGTGGGTACCTACACAGAGGGGCATGGAGTGGGTACCTACACAGAGGGTCATGGAGTGGGTACCTACACAGAGGGCATGGAGGGTACCTACACAGAGGGGCATGAGTGGGTACCTACACAGAGGGGCATGGGATGGGTACCTACACAGAGGGCATGGAGTGGGTACCTACACAGAGGGCATGGAGGGTACCTACACAGAGGGGCATGGAATGGGTACCTACACAGAGGGGCATGGAGGGTACCTACACAGAGGGCATGGAGTGGGTACACCTACAGAGGGGCATGGAGTGGGTACCTACAGAGGGGCATGGGTGGGTACCTACAGAGGGGCATGGGTGGGTACCTACACAGAGGGGCATGGGTGGGTACCAGGTCATGGTGGGTACCTACAGAGGGGCATGGGTGGGTACCTACAGAGGCATGGGTGGGTACCTACAGAAGGGGTCATGGAGTGGGTACCACAAGAGGGGCATGGGTAGGGTACAGAGGGCATGGATGGGTACCTACAGAGGGGCATGGAGTGGAGTACAGAGGTCATGGAGTGGGTACCTACAGAGGGGCATGGGTGGGTACCTGAGAGGGCATGGGTGGGTACCTGGAGACATGGGTGGGTACCTACAGAGGGTCATGGGTGGGTACCTACAGAGGGTCATGGGTGGGTGACCTACACAGAGGGCAGGTGGGTGCCACAGAGGCATGGAGTGGGTACCTGGGGGCATAGATGGATACCACAGAAGGTCATGGGTGGGTACCACAGAGGCAGGTGGGTACCACAGAGGGGCATGGGTGGGTACCTACAGAGGGCACAGGTGGGATACCGACAACGTTACAACACGTTCTAAAATACTCAAAACCTAATTCTCAAGATGTCTGAAGTTCAAGTCGTAATTTTATAAGAATTCCAATACGATATTTCCTACAGATAAAGTCCAAGTTCTATTATGTAGGCATTTAAATCCTAATTCTGTAGATATCAACACAAGATGACAAGATGAGAGTACAGGACAAGGAATATAATTTACTTAAGTATTCAATAAGTCTATGACAAATACAGAGAAACATCAGTTCTACCACAGCAAGCATAGGGGGCCCTCGAGCCGATCAGTGGCGAGGAGGATAAAGGTAAAAATTAAAGAATACGAAGAAGGAAATAAAGCAAATATGGCTGAGAGAGAGAGAGATGATGCCATCATGACTTTAGAGTCAGAAGCATCAACACACCTGCAGATAATCTTTGAGGGAGGGATGATAGAAGAAGAATTCAGACATAAACTCATGTAGATTAAGATGGATTAAGACTAACTAATCCACCAGAGATAACCGAATTTGGGGGTGCAAAATACATTAATCCTCTTCGTCACTTATCATTAACCGATTTGGATAGGTCGGTTAGTTCTCTGTTACACTATGGTTGGCGAGTACTGGGTATGTAGAAGTACTGTATAGGTTTATTGAATGTTTATCTGAACAAGTGATAGTGTTAAATTAGGTAAGGTTGGTTTAGGTTAGATTAGAATTGGGGGTTAGATTAGAATTGGGGGTTAGATTAGAATTGGGGTTAGATTAGATAAATAAAACCCTATTAACATAAGTGTAGGGCTGAAGAAGAGGCACTTGACTCCGGCCAGTAACAAGTCTCACGTATATATGTTGATATGACTGTGGACGCCATCACACGGGATTATATAGCGAGCGAGTCAACAACGATCACCAAGCAGCAACAGTAGTGGGTTACATAAGGTGCAGTATACGATGGTTGATTGTATATAGCACATCGTAACAATTTAAATCACGTGACGCCGAACTCTTTGTCAATAACAGTACATCCTAACAGATTCGTGGCCGATGACTCATGCCAGGAGAAAGAGACAACGAATGGGATGAAGAAATTATATAAAAGGGAGAATAAAAAAGGGAGAATAAAAAAAAGGGAGATGCGCGGTAGTTGAAAGGATATTGTCGTTTGTAGATCATAGAAACGATAAAGTTAACTAGGTGAGGCAGATAATGGGTTTGATCCGGCGCTCCCTCCCTCCTCCTCTCCTCCTCTCTCTCGCACACTTCACGTTGCTCTACTAGGCTACCGTCTGACCACAACCTCAGTCCAGTGATACATGGGAACACCAACGAGAAGATGTGACGTGCATGTAGTACCGCCACTAACCTTGAGCAGAGGAAATAGCGCCACTAACCTTGAGCAGAGGAAATAGCGCCACTAACCTTGAGCGGAGGAAAGAGCGCCACTAACAGCAATTAAATGGTCATGACAGCAGGAGTGTGGGAAGAGCGCCACTGTTGACTGAATGTTGAGCGGAAATGCAATTGTGAGTGGTTCAGTCACCTCTTGGCACTATGGATGGTGTCATTGTTGAGTGCCACCAGACAGAGCAAAGGTTCATACATAAGAGCAGGTAATAAAATTGGTGATACTTATTCTTTTCATATTGTAAATTGGAAGATCAATAAATAGAAGCGACTTAGGTTAAATTGTCAGGAGATCTTCAAGGTCACGTGATTCCATGAAATAGTTTAATAATAGGTGATAAGATAAACCAGGAGGAGGTGTAAACTCTTGAACCAACAGTGTCACAATCCCTAACTGGCTGAGTGTTCCGGTGTGTATAAAGCCACATGAACTAACTAACCACAAGAAGAATAACATTGTCTTTCTTACCCCAGATCAAACTAAATTGTTATTGTCTCCCCACTACCCCGACCTCCTCTCTCCAACCTTCCACGAAAGACTCTATGAAACAGGAGTTGTCACTGATCTCCTGAAGGTGAATGTGTCAACCACTCAATAGATGGGGCCACTAATCCCACTCCTCCTAGATCTCACTCAACACACACCTATTACTGGTAAATAAATAAGAAACAAGGATTAATTTTATTGTGATGTAAAATACTAGAAATTATTTAAAAAAACATCTTGAAGTTATTAAATTAAGCGAATGTTATGTTCTTACGGGTGTTGGTTCTGAACGGGTAGATCAGGTTGTGCTTGTGAACTAATCGTGTCCCCCAAAGACAGAACAACAACTGGACGAACACAACACAAACTGAATTTATGATAATCTACCTAGACTACCTTAAATAAAATATAGGTGGTGTTATTCTCTGAGTCCTAAAGTCTTCTGCAAGAATTGAACGTCTTACCAATCCCAATAGCTACAGCAGTACGTGATATCTGAACAAATGTGACAATTGCTTAAGAATTTGTGAAATGAACTGGTGTGGATTCCGTCCCATGTTAGAATTACGAAATATGATTATGTAGAATTTGTAGAATAACTGGTCAACAGGGTATAGAGCACAGGGAGACAGAAACAAGTGAAGATTGCCGGACATGACACAAACCATTGAGATGAAGGACTGGCTGGACACGGCGTCATCACCCTGACCATGCGTGTTTATAAAAATTACAAGTTAGTTAATTGTACCGTATAGTTTTGTTTTCATTCCTTGTTACGGAATACTGAACTAATTGTAACTTAAAATGAACAGCGGTGAGATTTATTATTATTATTATTATTATTATTATTATTATTATTATTATTATTATTATTATTATTATCATCAAGGATATCGGATATGACGTCACTTGACCCTCTTCCTATCTAGATGTCTTTTGTGTGTGTTACGTCTCCCCGAGTGCCCCTGTGTGTGGTGTGGTGTGTGGTGTGTGAGTGTGTGTGGGGGGGGGAAGAAGCTCATGTTGGTTGTGTTGAGTTGGCTTTGGTCATGAATCGACAAACGGGAAGCGGCATTATGTTATCTCGAGGGTCTTTAAAAGGTTCTTGAAACTTTACACACAGTCACCCACGATCCAAAGTTCCATTACACTTGTGTCCGAAACTATACCACACCCAAATGAGAAGTGCTATCTATGGGTGGACAAGCGGTTCGGAGATCGGTTCCAGCAATTCTATCTAGCATTTCTTGGTAAAAAATGTTATTCCATGGTATCAGTATCAGTAGGACAATAAAATAATTAAAATCTAACCTTTTGTACTGATGAGAGTGTTCGACGTCGCGTGAAACATACACATGGCGGCCAGATATGCTATTGACATGAATTACGAAGATTTTTTATCTCTTCGCCTCTCCCCATGGTCCAGTGTGGGTACATGAGTCTACCTGTTGTGTTAGGGAGAGTCACACTAGACCCTTCTCACACTCGACTCAAACGCATATCGAATCCCAGTTACGGTGGCGAGAGATATGCTCGATACTATTGTTACACCGACACACACACACACACACACACTACACCACACACACACACCACACCACACCACACACACTACACCACACCACACACACCACACCACCACACACCACACACACCACACACCACACACACACACACCACACACACACACCCCACACACACACCCACACCACACACCACACCACACACACACACCACACACACACACCACACTACACCACACACTACACCACACACCACACACACACACTACACCACACCTTGTTCTCACTCTTGTTGTTTTGATGCATTACCGTGTAATAACTTATATAAAGGTCATTTAGAAACAATTTAACATTAACTTCTCTTCCAAACAACAACTATTAAAATATAATGAAGGAATGATAAATAATCTCTCATTTACCACTTCACTATACACAGATAAAGTGCCAAAGTACTTTAATAATTTATAAGTTTATTATTATAGACTGTATGTACTTATGTCCGACACCTGTGATGATTATGAAGGTGTTTGGCCACGCTTTAGTAACTTAGATTATTCTTATTAGTGTGTACAAGGACGGGTGACTGGTGAGGGGCCGGGAGGGCCGAGGGAGGAGGCTGAGGAGGGAGGGGCCGGGGAGGCAGGAGGGAGGCAGGAGGGTGGAGGGGAGGAGGAGGGTGAGGAGGGGGATAACATGAGTAAAACAAAGCTATTTAACAGATCATCATCAGCTGTCGACGACACACACACACACACACACACACACACACACACACACACACACACACACACACACACACACACACACACACACGTGAGACCCACTACACGTTATGACACACACAGGGACATATCCTGGAATATCAAATGCGGGGAGGAGGAGGAGGGAGGGGTCAAGCTGTGGGTGGGGGAACATGGCGACCAATATCATGACATTTTGAAGCCATGTGCACTTGATATTAGGAGATATTCTGAGGTTAATAGTAATTAAGATTTACTATACACAAAAACACCTGAGTACAATACGACATTAATGAAAAAGTATTGAAATTTTATGATGAAAAGTGGGGTCGGACTCCTGGACCTTCCCCTGGATCCGCCCCTGACATGTGTAATAATTCTACAGTAAATTCTCACTTCTTTAATGGACATAATTTGTATTGCTAATTACTTAATGGGGTGAAGGGAATTAGTGAGTCATGAGGATGTAGGTCAAACTGTGTAGTCCCTGAGAGTGGGTGAGTGGGTGGGTGAGTGGGTGAGTGGGTGGGTGAGTGGGTGAGTGGGTGAGTGGGTGGTGAGTGGGTGAGTGAGTGGTGAGTGGGTGGGTGGGTGAGGAGTGAGTGAGTGGGTGAGTGGGAGAGTGGGTGAGTGAGTGGGTGGTGGGTGGGTGGTGGGTGAGTGGGTGGTGGGTGAGTGAGTGGGTGAGTGGTGAGTGAGTGGGTGGGTGGGTGGTGAGTGGTGGTGGGTGAGTGGGTGAGTAGTGGGTGAGTGAGTGGGTGAGTGGGTGAGTGAGTGAGTGGGTGAGTGAGTGAGTGGGTGAGTGAGTGAGTGGGTGAATTACTGTGAGATTCGTCATTCACAGAGGTACAGTACATCCTGACTTTGTTCTATGACACACAAGTTGTTTATCTCTATAAGTGAGAGAGAGGCGGCAATCTCCAGAGCGTAACACCTCCTCCTCCCCATGTCATTCTATTCCCTCCCTCTGTCCTTCACTTACTCCCTCCCTCACTCCCTCTTTCTCTCCCTCATTTACTCCCTCCTTCCTCCACCCATCTACCTGTTAGTCCAATGCCTCTCTCTCTCTCACCCCCACCGACGTTACTTCACCCAACCTCGGAACGACCTCAACCTACTCTAGCACGACACCAGTCTACCCATCCCCGGCGACCCCAACCTAGACCAGCACGACCCCAACCCAGACCAGCGCCCCCACCCACTCGAGCACCCCCACCCACTTCACGACACAACACACTCGTCCAGCGTATCATCAATATTATAAACATACAAACAATAGCAAACAGAGAGGCGCTTTAGCCAAGGCAGCTAAAATTACCCTCATGTAAGATAATAATGAGAGATGAAACTAAGTGAACACTAAAAACAAAAGAGCAGCAACCCCGACTAAAACAAATGAAGGAGAGGAGCTGTGAGACTATGTATACAGTATATACTGCGTCGTATGAGCACAAGGCAGTGAAATTTGAATTGTCTATGATACTTACAATGTTTTATCATTGATTAGTTCTAGAGTCCAGATTATTAAAATATTTACATATTATTGTTTACAACATTACAGTATTGAAGAAAACGCATGATTCACAACACATATTGGAGTTTAAAATAAGAATAATCTTTAAAATTAATGTGTGTATTGACAATAACGAAAACTATAAGCTGGACATACAAAGATTATTTGAATTCTGAAAATATTTTAAGAAATAGAAATTAGTATCGCTGCTTAAGCTGTCTATTTAGGCTACAATGTTTACAAGTGGACAGCCATTGTTTGTATAGCTCACAGCTGGACTCATTGTTGACACAGTGAGTGGGGGAGTGTGTGTAGTGGCCGACAACGTGAGGAAGTCAGTACAATACCTTGATAATCTTAAGGCGAAATCTACAGCCAGTTAGTTATTGGTTCTCATACCTTCTGTGTGCAGCCCCGAGAGACGGGTCACGGTGATGTGCGGCCATGGGGTCGAATATCTTGATAACAAAAAAGGCTCGTTGTCCCTGCGTCCATGATCCTCGAGCAATGACGTCCACACGGCCTTCCTGGGTTGTGTTGGCAATCCTGGAAAGAACACGCTCGTCGGCTAAAGGGAGGCGTGTCGGCTCGAAAGTGACATCGCGGCATATCTCCTCCAACAAATTTTCTGTGATGTCCCTTACTTCGTCGTGCCTCAAGCAAACGAAACCTTCCTTCTTAAAACCCTGGCGTGTTTGATGTCGTAGGATGTTTCACACACGCATTGAGTGGCCATACCTCCCACTGGCCAACCTTACCTTAGAGTTGTAGCGTCTGTGAATTCTTGTTTGTTAAGGCTGAATCCCTTTGCTCTTATAGATAAAGTTGTTTGCCAGTTTGAGGCGCCCACCTCCTGTACTGCCCCCTCTTTTCATTTCACGATCTCTGAGTTGTTGCGTTAGGTGTTGATATTTTTCGCTTTGGGTCTGCTGCCGCTTTGTAGTAATGGAACGTCGAATTTTGTGTTGTTCGTTGGTGTCAGTACATCACTGGCGGCATTTTGAGCTACTACCCGCTCAGTGACGGCTGCCGTGAGTTTGACAGAGTTCCGATGGTTAGTGGCAGCAAGCTCCTCTAGGTTTGTAGTTCTCATTCCTCCTCGTCTCGGTGGTAGTGCAAGGAGAGACTTTTCTGATGGAGTAAGGTGGTAGCTTTTCACTAATGTTGGAATAAAAGGTTCCCTGCTGGCATATTGTAGAGGACGGGTGACAGGTTCTATTTCAGGGATAGTGGGCAACAAGTCTTTCCAGCGAGATCTGACTCGTATGTGGCTCAGTTCTAACTCTTAACGAGAGAGTTTTGATTTCCTTCACCACACCATTTACCTTTCCTATAGTCCGGTTGCAGTTGTGTGGCTTTATAATGAGGAAGGACTTGCTGGCGCTTGGGTGGTACCCTATTTGTGAACCACATGTTGTTACCAGGTTCCATCACTTTTCTGCTCCTGTGAGGTCATCAGCATATGCTACCTGTTAGGCATTGGTGGTTTTATAACTTAATGTATGCTGGAGCACAGATAAGCCTAGCGCATACGTTGTCATGGTGAGTGATCGTCTCCGTTAACAGTATGGCGGTGCCTCCTGCTGGTGGTGTGTCAGTCTCCTACCGGTGTTGAGTGGCACTGTGGCGGTTCAAAGGGCACTGTAGTTATTGTTATGAGAATGAATTAAAAGATGCAATTTAGCCTGACATCTGTGTGTGTGTGTGTGTGTGTGTGTGTGTGTAATAATAATAATAATAATAATAATAATAATAATAATAATAATTAACGGTTCATTGAAAAGTTCTACCCGAAGGCTGAAAATATACATTGGACATAAATGACTTATTGCATACATTGGTGGTTTAACAAAAGCCTTCATTAGAAGGTAAAAGACATACAGTGAACAAACAGATTAATGTAGGTGTTGAACAGCAAAACGTAGTGTAGTAACTCCTCCCAGATGGTGTTAGGAGGGACTCACGTGGTGTAGTTCCCTCAGATGGTGTTATGAAGGGCCTCACGTGGTGTAGTAATTCCCTCACAGATGGTGTTATGAGGGCATCACGTGGTGTAGTAGTTCCCTCACAGATGGTGTTATGAGGGGCATCACGTGGTGTAGTAATCCCTCACAGGATGGTGTTATGAGGGGCATCACGTGGTGTGGTTCCTCACAGATGGTGTTATGAGGGGCATCACGTGGTGTAGTAATTCCCTCACAGATGGTGTTATGAGGGCATCGTGGTGTAGTAACTCCCCCAGATGGTGTTATGGGGGCATCACGTGGTGTAGTAATTCCCTCCCAGATGGTGTGAGGGGCATCACGTGGTGTGTACTCCCTCCCAGATGGTGTTATGAGGGCATCACGTGGTGTAGTAATTCCTCACAGATGGTGTTATGAGGGGCATCACGTGGTGTAGTAGTTCACAGATGGTGTTATGAGGGCATCACGTGGTGTAGTAATTCCCTCACAGATGGTGTTATGAGGGGCATCACGTAGTGTAGTAACTCCCTCCCAGATGGTGTTAGGAGAGGGACCTCACGTGGTGCTGATAGTTCCCTCACAGATGGTGTTATGAGGGGGGCCTCACGTGGTGTAAGTAATTCCCTCACAGATGGTGTTATGAGGGGCATCATGGTGTAGTAATTCCCTCACAGATGGTGTTATGAGGGGCATCACGTGGTGTAATGGTTCCCTCACAGATGGTGTTATGAGGGGCCTCACGTGGTGTAGTAACTCCCTCCCAGATGGTGTTAGGAGGGACCTCACGTGATGTAGTAATTCCCTCGCAGATGGTGTTATGAGGGACCTGACGTGGTGTAGTAATTCCCTCGCAGATGGTGTTATGAGGGACCACGTGGTGTAGTAATTCCCTCACAGATGGTGTTATGGGGGACCTCACGTGGTGTAATTACCTCACAGATGGTGTTATGAGGGACTGGCCGTGGTGTAGTAATTCCGTCACAGATGGTGTTATGAGAGGGCCTCACGTGGTGTAGTAATTCCTTCACAGATGGTGTTATGAGGGACTTGACGTGGTGTAGTAATTCCGTCACAGATGGTGTTATGAGGGGGCCTCACACGTGGTGTAGTAATTCCCTCACAGATGGTGTTATGAGGGGCATCACGTGGTGTAGTAGTTCCCTCTGAATGTGGTGTTATGAGGCCTCACGTGGTGTAGTAATTCCCTCACAGATGGTGTTATGAGGGGACCTGACGTGGTGTAATGTTCCCTCACAGATGGTGTTATGAGGGGCCTCACGTGGTGTGATAATTCCCTCACAGATGGTGTTATGGGGGCATCACGTGGTGTAGTAGTTCCCTCACAGATGGTGTTATGAGGGGCTCACGTGGTGTAGTAATTCCCTCACAGGTGGTGTTATGAGGGACCTGACGTGTGTGTGTGTGTGTGTGTGTGTAAGAAGAATGAGCCAAGACGTGAATATATCAAAGTCATCACATCAACGTCACATCAAGGAGGTCGAGGAGGAATAATAAATTCAGAATAAGTGAGTGTGGTGATGGTGCAGGGTGTGGGCCGGGTATTGTGTGGTGATGGTGCAGGGTGTGGGCCGGGTATTGTGTGGTGATGGTGCAGGGTGTGGGCCGGGTATTGTATGGATGGTGCAGGGTGTGGGCCGGGTATTGTGTGGTGATGGTGCAGGGTGTGGGCCGGGTATTGTGTGGTGATGGTGCAGGGTGTGGGCCGGGTATTGTGTGGTGATGGTGCAGGGTGTGGGCCGGGTGATGTGTGGTGATGGTGCAGGGTGTGGGCCGGGTATTGTGTGGTGATGGTGCAGGGTGTGGGCCGGGTATTGTGTGGTGATGGTGCAGGGTGTGGGCCGGGTATTGTGTGGTGATGGTGCAGGGTGTGGGCCGGGTATTGTGTGGTGATGGTGCAGGGTGTGGGCCGGGTATTGTATGGAGATGGGGCGCCTGCTGGTGCACTCACCCAGCACTTCCCCTTGGTCACGTTAGCCACGGTGTCTTGTTATGGTGGAAATAAGGCGGCGTTATTATAAAGAACAGTAGTTCAGTAATCTTACCCAAATTAGACTCAATCTAACCTAATCTTATCTAAACATACCTCATCTTAACTAACTTTAACTTACCCTTAACTTAACCCGACCTAACCTTAACCCAAATTTAACCTAACCAAATCCGTCCCTCTTGACTTCACTAGTCGACTTTTCTCGAGTCTGAGGAATGTTTATAGATGAACAGCTTAACACAACCAGTGACTAAGTCTTCGTCAACCTCATTGAGATCATTTCCTTTACTCTTGTGGTTGTCTGTCTGTCTCAAGTGAACAAAGTGACAGTGTGCCCATAGTATTTCCTGTGACGGCCGGATGAGTGTGTGTTGACGTCATTTTTTTTGGAGGTTCGGGTCTATTAGTTTGTTCACAATTCTTCATCTTCTCTGATTAGTGGCGCCACAACCTAAGCCAAGGGGTATACAATATACTCCTTGGCATCAACAGTCACTCAAGGCGCTGACGTCTCTTATACGGAAGTTATGATTAAGAAGTGTTTATTTTTTTAAGGTTTTTCTAATAATTCATGACGATATATATTTTTGGTATGTGATATAATAATGATTACAAGCCTTTGACAATATAATAATACTATATAATTATCATATAGCCAGACAAGCTTTAACGTAAACTTGTGAGTCATAACACAGTGTACACAGCCTGTCATGTTACTTCACAAACACTTAGGATTAATCTTCCCTTGTATTTACTGGTAGTAGACTCCTAGCTGATATCTTGTAAGCGATTTTGACATTTTGTGACCTTTCTGCTGTAACCAAAAAAACATTGATAATGTCACAGTCACGTTGACACATCAGAACAATATAGTTTTTAGTCCATATTATAAAGTAGTTTATGCCAGTAGAGTGTCTTAAGGTAGTTATATTGTAGGCTGTAGTAGTGATGATAACGCCATGTCAGTCAGTCTGTAAGTTGATACAGTGGAGCGCTTCTTACTTACCGTGACCCTGCTACAGCTCACAGGGATTAGGTAAACAACACAACCAGGAGATATACTCGGGATTGAAGCATCAAAATGAAGGCTTAACGTTCCAAGGTGTCTTACGTAACCTCACCACCAATGATTAAGTATATAAGACAAAAGAACTGGTCCCAGAGACTCAGTGCCGGTCAGTGAATGGTGAAACACACACACACACACACCACCAGACACCACAGTGAGGCAACTTCCGCCATCAGTGGGTTTAGAGAGTTAAATTGAAATCTTCCCCAGCGAATAATGAATCTATTGACGATAAGAGATTCCTGACCACCTGAAGATTAATCACCCAGAGTTTACCCGGGGATTAGGTTAGGCTGGGTTAGATTAGAGTAGGTTAGGATAGGTTAAGCTAGGTTAGGTTAAGTTGGTTAATGATAAGGAAAATGTAACTGGAGAAATAATTAATACATATTTCACTCCCCCACCTCCTCCATTTTTCTTTGTCTCGATCACAGAACATCAAGAGTAATATGGAAGGTCTTAAAGGGAATATCTCCAGGTGTGACGGTGCATACTCTTTACTGTCTAAAAAAAAAAGGGAAGTCTTATCCCGAGTTCTTCCTTTATTTACTCACTGGAGTTCCTAAGATGAGTTTTGATCGGTTACATTCCTGTGTACGTGCCAACTTCTTAAACCACAATATATCAAACTTATTATCTTGTTCTGCTATATAGTTGTCCAGTTTTATTTTTCTATTGGTATCTTATAACCTGTTCTGCTAAGGTATTTTTTAATGCTTTGCTTCGTCGTGGCGTGTGAATGTGTCCGGAACAGTTTATCCTCGTGGTCTCTGTGTTGTTTTGTTGGTCACGGTGTTTCTTGTATTATTTAATTCATCTTCAAAACCTCAATGAATCTCTTGAGTATGATAACTTAAATTCCTGAGTAAGATAAATTAACCCTTAGAAAACGATAACAGTGCGACCAGTTAACCCCTTGAGTACAATACCGTTGATTAAATAGTGTTTTTCGCAGACGGTATCATTACTTACATTTCCCAGGTCGGCATGAGTCTACCTGTACCCGTCTAGCTGTACCCGTTTACCTGTACCCGTCTAGCTGTACCCGTTTACCTTACCCGTCTACCTGTACCTATTTCTGTTGTTTGTCCTGTGTGTGTGTGTGTGTGTGTGTGTGTGTGTGTGTATTATCAGAGTTATTTAAAGCTTTTGTTGACCTCGCTAGCAAACAGATAATTATATACTTCAGAAGATACACAAGTAAGTGTTTTATTAGTATCTTTAAGGAGAGAGTGGGACCTAGCGCGCGCGCACACACACACACACACACACACACACACACACACACACACACACACACACACACACACACACACACACACACACACACACACACACACACACACACACACACACACACACACACACACACACACACACACACACACACACACACACACACACACACACACACACACACACACACCACAGTGAGGCAACTTCCGCCATCAGTGGCTTTATAGAGTTAACACCATCTGCGAGGGAATTACTACACCACGCCAGGTCCCTCATAACACCATCTGAGGGAACTACTACACCACGTGAGTTCCTCCTAACACCATCTGGGAGGGAGTTACTACACTACGAGTTTGCTGTTCAACACCTACATTAATCTGTATGTTCACTGTATGTTCCTTTACCTTTCTCTAATGAAGGCTTTTGTTAAACCACCAATGTATGTAATAAGTCATTTATGTCCAATGTATATTTTCAGCCTTCGGGCTGCAGAATTTTTCAATAAACCGTTAATTATTATTATTATTATTATTATTATTATTATTATTATTATTATTATTATTATTATTATTATTATTATTATTATTATTATTATTATTATTATTATTATTATTATTATATTATTATTAATACACACACACACACCACTCAGTACCAAGCTCGCCATCTTCCCCCGGAACCCACTGGCCTGGACTTTCTGCTTCACATCCAGCAAAACAGATACAATCCACTGGTATATTTAGCCAGTAATACCAGATCTGTCAAGCCTATAATAGGACCTCTTCTGTCATCCCTCTCCCCTCTTCTTTCCCCACTCCTCTCATCCCTCTCTTCTTCCCTCACTCCCTTCATCTTTCTTCCCCCACTCCCCTTATCCCTCTCCTTCCCTCATTCCCCCTATCCCTCTCTTCCCTCCTCTCCCTCTCTGGTTCACCCTACACTCGCTGGCTCCGCTGTTTGAAAAATCCTGATTAAATTTTGATTATTTTTCGTGGGGGAAAATCTCTCGTGGTGTTTGTGCCAATTGAAGGTCAAATGAATGTCAACCTGTCCTGACCTGACCTATTCTAACCTAACCTGACCTACTCTACCCAGAGTAAATGAAATTCAACACCAGCAAGTGCAGCGTACTTAATATTGCAAGAACAAATACTGTCAATGTATACAGCCTTAACAACATCAACCTAGAGAAGTCGACTTGTGAAAGAGACTTAGGGGTACTTGAAGTGTAAGTAATAAGAGTGCGGAGGTCATATTACAACTATATCTTGCGCTAGTCAGGCCGCACCTCGATTCTGCTGTTCAGTTCTGGTGCCCTTATTATAGAATGAATATCAATTCACTGGAGTCGGTGCAGCGAAGAATGACGAAAATGATTCCGGGACTTAGAAACCTTCCTGTTGCAGATTCCTTATTTCCTTATGTAACCTGACCTGAACTACTGTAACCCACTAATGATGTCTCAGCAGTTGGTGATGACGTTACATCATTTGGTATCTTCGTCAATGACAACAATCTCGTATCTTATTCCTTTCACTAATTCAGAGATAATGATCATAGGTCACTGTTAGTTACCTACAAGTTAACTCTCTCTCTCTAACTTGACAAACAGTTTCCCAAAAGATAATTCACAAAAACGGGTTCCGTTACCTGACACCCGGATTTCACTCGAAGGTCACAAAACGCCAGTGAATTAATAATGATAATTTTGTGTTTTTCTTTGCTTGGGAAGGCACTCACGTAGCGGCAACACCGACCAGAGGTGTGTGGTGGGTCTCTGTTGTGTTCGTAACTTCCCGTCAATAGAAAATGTTGATCTATTCACCATTGTCCAGTGGGTTGGCGAGTGATGTATACTGCGTCACTGTGGCGGGGAAACACGACCGTCTCTTGCTGTTGCAACGTCAGTGACACCTCATCTGCACACACACCCACACCTGTAACTGAGATTACTTACACACGCACACACGTATCCCCCCCCCCCACACACAAGCACCCTCCTCCTACACACACTGTTAAGCATTTCTGTGGTAATGGTTAAGTTTAGCTCCAGAACTTCACAGCACCCGCATTCATAATTCTCTCTGGTGTGGTAGTGGTGGTGAGGTGATGGTGTGGTGGTGGTGGTGGTGTGGTAGTGAGGTGATGGTGGTGAGTGGTGTGGTGTTGGTGAGTGGTGTGGTGAGTGGTGTGTTGGTGGTGAGTGGTGGTGGTGGTGAGTGGTGTGGTGAGTGGTGTGGTGTTGGTAGTGGTGTTGGTGAGTGGTGGTGTGTGATGGTGAGGTGATGGTGTGGTGGTGGTGAGTGGTGGTGGTGTGGTAGTGAGGTGATGGTGTGGTGGTGAGTGGTGTGGCGGTGGTGAAAGTGTGGTAGTGAGTGACAAGGAGATGGTGTGGTGGTGACAAGGTGGTGGTGTGGTGGTCGTGGGTGCCAAAGTGATGGTGGATGAAGAGTGTGGTGATGGTGGTGGTGTTGAATGAACCTATCTACCTGTTCTGAGTGAAGGCCACACACACACACACACACACACACACACACACACACACACACACACACACACTTTCTCCTCCCTAACAGAGCCTAATCATGGGTACAGTACTCTCTCTCTCTCTCTCTCTCTCTCTCTCTCTCTCTCTCTCTCTCTCTCTCTCTCTTTCCCGACATTAACACCACCTGTTCCATCTATTGGCTTAAAAATGTCTTAATATATATACTAAGTAACGACTAAACTCACAAAGACACAGGTAAATATATATATTCCTCCTTCACCTTCACCTGTTAATTAAAATGGAGTAATAATGTCTAGTGTGGTCATTCCCTCAGGGTAAACGAGTAGCCACTGTCGCTAAGAGTTTCCACACACCCGGGCAAGAGATGACACCCGGTTAAGAGATGACACCCGGGCAAGAGATGACACCCGGTTAAGAGATGACACCGGTTAAGAGATGATGATGCCCGGTTAAGAGATGTGAGATGACACCCGGTTAAGAGATGACACCCGGTTAAGAGATGACACCCGGTTAAGAGGTGATACCCGGTTAAGAGGTGATACCCGGTTAAGAGATGATACCCGGTTAAGAGGTGATACCCGGTTAAGAGATGATACCCGGTTAAGAGGTGATACCCGGTTAAGAGATGACACCCGGTTAAGAGATGACACCCGGTTAAAGCGCCCGATATATTTCAGAATGAACACTGCGACCTCCTGTTGTCTCGGTAGGGATGTCAAAATCCTTCGTCCGTTGTGTCATATTGCCCCACACACACAACCCGAGAGAGACTTTTTTTAGAGTGAGTTACGGGGGATTTTTATAGAAACGAGGTCACCACCACCGCTTTCATCACCACCACTAGTGCTTGTCGAGTGTCCGTCCGTCTGTCGGGTCAACTCAAGACACAACGTAATGGTTGGTTAGTCTTGAATACTTGGTTAAGACGTTGTTTTACCTCAAGAGCTTATGTAAGGTTAAACACAGACACGATTCTTTAATTTTTAAGGAGGGGATTCTTTTCATAGCCAAATGATCATGGAAACCCCTCAATGTGTGTGTGTGTGTGTGTGTGTGTGTGTGTGTGTGTGTGTGTGTGTGTAGAGTGGTCCAGAGGCCGCCGCCCACATAGGTCTGCATCTAGGTGGGTCATTGGTCATATTTCTTAAGTGCTTGAACATCTGTTTGGGTTTTGAGACTGGGACCTGCCGCGCCATCCAGAATAAAATGGATGTTAACGCTGCCATCTTTATTTTAGAGGAAATAAATAAAAGCGCGTTATTTCCTTTCTTTAACAGTGATATATTATTTACTCTAAGCTTCCCTACTGTGGTGTTCCAGGGAAACGGAAGCAAGGACCTGGCGTCACATATCACACCTAGGGTCAGGGGTGTACAGTGCGTATGTCACATAGGGTCAGGGGTGTACAGTGCGTATATACATAGGAATTCAAAAAGTTATTGCAGTGCGTATCTCATACGGGATCGGGGAATTGTACAGTGCGTATGTCACATAGGTCAGAAGTGTACAATGCGTATTATGTCACGCATAAGGTCAGGGAATTCTGTACATTACGTATGTCACATAGGGTCAGGGGTCAGCACGGTGCGTATGTCACGGGGTCAGGGGGTGCTGCAATGCAATATGTGTCACACACAGGGTCAGGGGTGTACAGTGCGTATCTCACATAGGGTCAGGGGTGTACAGTGCGTATGTCACATAGGGTCAGGGGTGTACAGTGCGTATCTTACATAGGGTCAGGGGTGTACAGTACGTATCTTACATAGGGTCAGGGGTGTACAGTACGTATCTTACATAGGGTCAGGGGTGTACAGTACGTATCTTACATAGGGTCAGGGGTGTACAGTACGTATATCACATAGGGTCAGGGGTGTACAGTGCGTATCTCCCATTATGATCTCGGACTTCTTAGGTCAGTTTATTTACAAGATGCTGGCGAGGGTAGTGGTTATATTACTAGTACTGACTTAAACACCACACAATGTCTCCTCAGTGTAGCAATGGTGACTGACTTAGCGATGTCCTCTGAACTGAACTTTCATGATGATGGACGAGGTGCAGCATTAGACACAGTGACAAAAGTTCAATAATAAGCTAAAAGAGGATCTTATAGTGTACATCATGGTGTGAGGGTCAACCACATAAGGTCAACGAGAGAGAAAGAAGGATAATGAGGAGGAGAATAAGAGAGTGAACCAGTTCCCCATGGAGAGAAAATTGATGTTGACCTTGACATTGTCGTGGTGTGTGTTACTCGGGCATCTTCCCTCCCTCCAACACCCCCCTCCCCTTCACCCTCACTTTCCCTATAACCTCCTACAGTTCCCTCTAGTCGTCACCAACACCTCGTCCCTCCCTGACCAGATGTCCCCCCTAGCACCTGACATTATTAGGGACCTACCACATTTTGACATAAACAGATGAATTGTATTAGGAATCCCCCCCCACCCACCCCCTCCCTCCCCCCACCACACACTCATCCTCCTGTCACTTTATGTAACTTGCTGACAATACCCATGACCCTTCAGGCACTTGCGTCCTTAATGCATGAGTCACGAAGGCCAACATGAACTCTGCATGCGTCCCTGTTGAGTGCTGTAAACCCTTTTGTGCCTCGCCTTACACAAGATGGAAAGGGGTGCCCAATAAAGTCGCCCCCTCGTTGGGTAAATCTGAAAATCTGAATCTCGTTCACTCCCTCCTTCCCCCCCACCCTTGCATTCCTTCTTCCCTTCTTACCTCCCTCTGTATTTCTTGAGCGCCCTTCTTCCTTCCCTCCAGTCTTCTCTCCCTCTTTCTATTTCTCCCTTTCCTTCCTTCCCTACCTCTGTGTTACTGAGGCATTCTCTCTCCTTTCCTTCCTCCCTCTCTCCTTGTTATTGGAGCACTCCCTCCTTCCCTTCTTTATTCCCTCCCTCCCTCCCCGTGTCTGTAATCAGAAAACAACTAGCTGATGAACCCACGACAAGCAGACAAGTACAACCAGCTACCAATCAGTCCATCGTCTACCAAACTGAGTGTATCAAGTGAAACGTGTGTCACAAGTAATAAGATCAGTAGACTACAAGATGTTACTGCTGGACTAAGGCAGAAGTACAACTATATTCGGCCACACACTCGAACACTGTGTCTTAGACTGTATAAAAAAAAACTTTATTGATAATGGTAAGACAATTGTTACATTAATCCACTTTTTTCACCGTGTAGAAAGACGAACTACCATGTAAAGGTTTTAAAATACCATGAACTGATAATTGTATGTAATATTCAACGCCACAATGACCTGATCTGACCTGACCTGACCATTGGGGTGTGATATAGATCCTTTGTGACCTCTCAATATGTAACTAATTATGTTGCACTAACGTTCACAGGATGAGTATGGGGTGCATAATAAACTAGCAACTACCAGCTGCAAAATCCCTTCGTCTATTTTTCTGTCTCTCTGCTTCCCTCCTTCCCTCCCTCTCTCCTTTCCCACCCTTTCTCTTTAGTCCCTCCCTTCATTTCTCTTATTCCTTTCCTTTCTTTCTGTCTCGTTCTCTCCCTCCTCCATCCCTCTCTCCTCTTTCCCACCCTTTCTCTTTCTCCCCTTCCCTCCATTCCTTTCTCTCTCTCTCCCTCTCTCTCTCTCTCTCCGTTATTAGGGCATCTTCTCTCCCTCCCTCTTACCGTGTCAGTGGGACAGACAGTGAGTCGTCTTGGTGTTAGTGGGGCAACTTTGTTTATGACTATCTGACTACTCTGCCCCCAACCCTCCCCCCCTTTTTTTTTGCCGCGTGAGTGGGGGTTGGTCAGGAATGTATATCTGTATGTATGTATGTATGTATGTATGTAGTGTATGTACTGTATGTATGTATGTATGTACTGTGTGTATGTGCTGTGTGTATGTATGTATGTACTGTATGTATGTAACTACTATACTGAACGAATGAATAGCCGTGTTTATTCGCCTCATGTTTACTCGCCATGACAGCCTCAAGACCTTCTATATATTTTGGGGTCATAAGCTCATATATCAAGGTCACAACAATGAGAAAGACAAAGTTTACATTCAGGGTATAACTTGTCTCAAAATGGTGCTTGTGTTAGTGGCCAGATTTTGTACTTGTGGTGGAATGTAACCCTTATATGTGAGGCTTTATTGTGTTAATATGACGATTGAGTTTATTATTATCATTTACTCAACCTGGTGTTAGTGAGGGAAATATTATACCTGTTTGTAACTTGGAAAAATATATTGGTTATAACTGAATAACTTCAATAACACAAGGCATCGTTTCCTTCATTAGTTTGATGTAGTTGGTTATTTATCTCAACAACAACAACAACAACAATCACAAAATAACAATATTAATAATAACAACACCAAGATGACACCCAACAGTTGAGCATGTCAGTAGCGTGGTGACACATAACAGCTATTCATGAAGCCAGGGGTGTGTTGATGAAGCCAGGGGTGTGTTGATGAAGCCAGGGGTGTGTTGATGAAGCCAGGGTGTGTTGATGAAGCCAGGGGTGTGTTGATGAAGCTAGGGATGTGTTTATGAAGCCAGGGATGTGTTGATGAAGCCAGGGTGTGTTGATGAAGCCAGAGGTGTGTTGATGAAGCTAGGGATGTGTTTATGAAGCCAGGGATGTGTTGATGAAGCCGGGGATGTGTTGATGAAGCCAGGGATGTGTTTATGAAGCCAGGGGTATTGATGAAGCCAGGGGTGTGTTGATGTGTGTTGATGAAGCCAGGGGTGTGTTGATGAAGCTAGGGATGTGTTGATGAAGCCAGGGGTGTGTTGATGAAGCCAGGGTGTGTTGATGAAGCCAGGGATGTGTTGATGAAGCCAGGGTGTGTTGTGTGTTGATGAAGCCAGGGTGTGTTGATGAAACTAGGGGTGTGTTGATGAAGCCAGGGGTGTGTTGATGAACCAGGGATGTTGATGAAGCCAGGAGTGTGTTGATGAAGCCAGGGATGTGTTGATGAAGCTAGGGATGTGTTTATGGAGCTAGGGATGTGTTTATGAAGCCTCGCCCTGCTGTTTCCCTGGCCTCGTGTTGAGGGTGTCCGTCTCGACCTCAGGTATCATGCGGTACACCTGTGATGGGATTCTAAGACGTTCCTCCTCACTCAAGTTCCTATTTCAAGTCTCGTCAATTCTCGCCAAGTCTCGTCAATTCTCGTCAATTCTCGTCAAGTCTCGTCAATTCTCGTCAATTCTCGTCAATTCTCGTCATGTCTCGTCAAGTCTCGTCGTCTTCCTCACAACCTCCTCGACAGCGATGTAGTTTTGCATCTTGTGGGGTTGTTATTATGATGATGATGTTATAGTTAAGTTGTTGTAGAACCTGGGTCTTCTACTGTACAACCATGTGACTTTTACTACATGTGAGTAAATGGTTGCTGCTCATACAACATCAACAGCGTCAACAACAACCACAACAACAAAAACATCATCAACAACAACAACCACAACCACATTATTGGCATGACAGTCTCAAGCAGTAGGTAACGTGAGACTAAGCTTGTATTACCCTCATACACAAACCAGTAGAAGGAGTTACAGTGTGCAGTCATCAGCCCTCCACACTCACTCGTCCACATCACCGTCGGGTATATCAACGTTCCCTGGCCTCACTCCAGCCTCACACACCTGCTCACACATCTGCTCACACATCTCTAGTACAGCAAAATACGTGGGGTTTAGAAGCTAGGAAGGATCTCAAGGAATTAATAGTTTATAATGGTTAAAGTAGTGTTTGAGGCGGCTCTGTAGTGTTCTGTAGACGTAGGTAATAAGAGGGTGAGGAGCGGCCTTCTGAGAGAGACGTGATGAGGCACACACATACCGCAGGCGTCCTTACCATGAAGTGGTTACTAATTAATGACTATATACTTTCTGATCGTTTAATTAATTACTGTTGGTCCTCAGGTCGTAGTAATGTATGTGCTAATCCTCTCAGCTGCATTGCGTCATGACCTGACTTGGAATTTGACCTTCCGGAAAAAATACATTTAATTTTAACAGATCACTTAACTCTGACTGACAACAACTAAATTAAACCTCAACTTAAAAGAGAATATTGTGTTTACCCAAGACGTGTGTTATACGTGTTCTTGTATTATCACTTGACAGGAAACCCGTTGTCATATTACCTGATAAACCACTAACACCCCATTTAACAAGGTCACTTCCACACAAAAGTAGAAATACAACCCAAGTCACAACTAACTGATATAATATACAAAATTTCTCGATATTAACATTAGTCATATTAAGTTTTGCTTTATTACAAGATCGATTTGGTTTTCATGCACTTAGAGTCTTAGATTAATCGAGACTAAGGTAGATAGTGAGACTCTTCCACGCACACCACGCTGACCAGTGAGTGACTTCCATCATATACAAATTCGGTGGATGGGACAAAAATAAAACATAATTGATTTAAGTAAGTAAGTAAGTAAGTAAGTAAGTAAGTAAGTAAGTAAGTCTGTGGTAAATTGACCCCAAAACATCACCGATTTTTGTATGATTTCAGCAGGAACAGAACACCGAGCGGGTAAAAACACAAGCTGCCGCGAGTTATGGACTTCGTAATTACTGTAACATAACATCTCCCGCGGCGCTCCGAGATTCACGACCTGTTTTTTGTCACATCTGAAGTAAATCATTAATTATTTCCCCATTGTTCCCTCCACCAGATGTGCATAATATGAGATACAATTAAGGTTTGAGTGAGAATAATGAAAAAAAAAACCCATTGAGGGTAGGAGCCAGAGTGCAAGGCGAGGAGGTAATAGCGAGTGAAAGAGATCCTTGATGGCTGTGACGAGATGAGAAAAGGCGGAGAGGAAGTCCAGCCACTGATGGTTAAATGAGACCAACATGCAAAATCAAGAGTCATTCACTGGTTATGGAAACGCTAATGGAAGGCCGTCATCCATTCATCCATTAGTGGTTTTGTTGTGGGTCAGTCACACACACACATACATACTGCTTATGTTTGAGACTAATGTATATCTAACCATTTTCTGTGAACCATTCTTAGACAAATCTTTAATACTAATTTTTCCACACACAACAATGTATTAAAGAAGAAAATGCAGGAGCGCAATAAAGTTGGCTGAAAGGCGGCGTGGCACCTCAAGGAGCGGGTGTATAAAGATTCACAAATCATCGTCCCTTCTCGTCATCACCCGCTCCAGAGTTAAAGACTGTTCCCAGTAAATATTTCTGATAAAATCCAATAAACGAGTTTCTCATACACACATATAAACAGTTTTAATGGCCGTTAACATGTGGTGAAGGCCACGTTGTCTCTCTTGATGGTATTTATGTGGAGGCGTCAACAATGACTCATCACTTTCTCAGACGTCACGAGTTTTTTGTCAACACATTGTCAACATTCTAACTATATAAATAATTCCTCTTAATAAATATAATTCTAATGTTTCTATAACAACTTGACCAGCCAACATACATTACTTTGGCGTCGTCCCGTAATTTAGGTTGAGTGAAAACATTTACTAGTTACTGTAATGTTATTGTCTGATATATTAATTGTATAAACCTCTGAGACTATGGCTCCTGGCAGCTGGAAATGTGTGTGAGTGTGTGTGTGTGTGTGTGTGTGTGTGTGTGTGTGAGTGTGTGTGTGTGTGTGTGTGTTGGTTACTGAAGGTCCGGTAGAACATCACAGTGAATATCAAGTGTAGGTGAGTAGCAGGTATGAATGTTAGTATGAAAACTGTAATATATACTGAGCCAAGGCCTTCACCCCAGGGAGTCAACATAGCTTCTCAACACTCATCTTATGCCTCACAACCAACAACAATTAACCACAACCGCCCACAACCAACCACAACCGTCCACAACCAACCACAACCGTCCACAACCAACCACAACCGTCCACACCCAACCACAACCGTCCACACCCAACCACAACCGTCCACACCCAACCACAACCGACCACACCCGTCCACACCCAACCACAACCCTACGCTCTTCACCTACGCCACATAATCCCTCGCTAACACCAGATAATATAGTCAGCCATATTCCTAACTATAACTAATATAACCTGGGATCTATTCATATACTTTATTTGACTTACAATTATTAACATCATCATCCACGTGTTTTTCTCTCGAAGGCCCCATGACTTAGCAAGCTCGGGTGGTTAATATTTGGGATGACATCATGTGCTTGCGTGCCAAACCTCGAGCCGAAGGGATAGACAGAATAAAGGACGGTCCCCTTTCTGTTTATACACTATAGCAAGGTCTCCTATACACTGCAGTACACAGGGGGTATACCTAAACAAGATTTATTACCTATATCATTACTATATCATTCAAGATGTATATGATATAACGAAACATCTGTACGTTATAAGTTATATACCATCATGTTATATAATCAGGAATATATAATCATTATGCAACACCTGTAAGTTATAAAGCGTAGGCTGTCATGTTAAATACTCTGAGGACTTATATAAGACGAACACACAGTCGAACATGGAACTTTTGATACGAGTGAGTGAGTGAGTGAGTGAGTGAATGGGTGAGTGAATGGGTGAGTGAGTGAATGGGTGAGTGAATGGGTGAGTGAGTGAATGGGTGAGTGAATGGGTGAGTGAGTGAATGGGTGAGTGAGTGAATGGGTGAGTGAATGGGTGAGTGAGTGAATGGGTGAGTGAATGGGTGAGTGAGTGAATGGGTGAGTGAATGGGTGAGTGAGTGAATGGGTGAGTGAGTGAATGGGTGAGTGAGTATTGTGTCGTCAATCCACAATGTTGAGTCATAGCCACATGTCTCATTATAGTGTGTGTGTGTGTGTGTGTGTGTGTGTGTGTGTGTGTGTGTGTGTGTGTGTGTGTATATTATCTGAGACTTACAAATCCTAACAGTAAGATTAGTAAGTCTTGATAGTATGACAGGATGGTAATACGATAGAATGATCGTGAGAGTATAATAGGATGAGGGTATGGTAGAATGATGGTATGATAGTATGAGGGTATGGTAGAATGATAGTATGATAGTATGAGGGTATGGTAGAATGATAGTATGATAGTATGAGGGTATGGTAGAATGATAGTATGATAGTATGAGGGTATGGTAGAATGATAGTATGATAGTATGAGGGTATGGTAGAATGATAGTATGATAGTATGAGGGTATGGTAGAATGATAGTATGAGGGTATGGTAGAATGATAGTATGATAGTATGATATGGTATGATAGGATAGTATGGGGTATGGTAGAATGATAGTATGATAGTATGAGGGTATGGTAGAATGATGATAGTATGATAGTATGAGGTATGTATGAGGGTATGGTAAATGATAGTATGATAGTATGAGGGTATGGTAGAATGATAGTATGATAGTATGACAATGATAGTATGATATATGTATGAGGGTATGGTAGAATGATAGTATGATAGTATGAGGGTATGATAGAATGATAGTATGATAGTATGATAGTATGAGGGTATGGTAGAATGATAGTATGATAGTATGAGGGTATGGTAGAATGATAGTATGATAGGATGATAGGATGAAAACAAAATGATTTATACCATACGATAATTTTGTAAAGTTTGTGGGAAAGAGTTAGTAACAGATAAAAGTGTTACTCTCTTGTTTGTTTTGTGTTGCTAATATAAAGACGTGGCAGGGAAGGTTGGCAGCACTCCAGTACATTATACGGGTACGCACTACTCAGCCACCCACTACCACCCACCCCCCCCCCGCCAGGTGCCCTTATACTTAAAAATTAGCAAATAAGTAATGCAGTATATAAATCTACTTGTATATATGTAGCGTTGTATAATAAATAAATCTGTTATATGACAATCTGCTGTACTGTTCAACTAAATTCATGATTAGAAACAAAAAGCAATCATTAGCTCCTCTAGACGTAAACAAGGGCAAGATTAGTGACCAATGAGTGCCAATCTCTTTCCTCTGGTTGGTTACCCCTCATCTCCACAGTAATCACGAGTTGTAAGATAACACATCTCCAGGATTCAATGCAGGATAGATTAAACAACTTACAGGAAATCTTGGCTAGATCACCACCTTCAGTGAATCAAACCGAGAATATGACAGTTAGGGGCGCTAACGTAACACAAGATCTTCGCGATGAGGTGCGTGAATAAGAGTAACACAGGAAGGAGGGAGGCCCAAGTAACAGTCGTCAATGTTGGGTGTCATCGTTCGCCGCCAGTGTATAATAAAAGGGAGGTATTTAAAGCTTTGTTGTTCGTAAGTTGATATCTGTATAATTACTTGTCCAAATGACATCACAAACATTTTAATTACTTTTCTAACGGTAATTACTATTCTAAGGCAAATTACTCGCCGCCTTTGTTTTTTTCGAGGTCATTTTTTGGTGTTTAAGTGATTATTCTGGACGTACTGAAGTAGTTATCCTGTACGTATTAAATTTAATTTTTGTGAAAGAGTGTTTTTGGACTATAATCCTATAAGAGTTAGGCTAACCGTTACAGAAATAGTCTTAACTCACCGATATTGTTCAAACTCTCAATATATTTACTCCTGACCATACCTGCTCAGGAGTAACGGTGACTATAAACTTAAGTCATCCACTGGTCATCAACTGGAAATAATTATCTGATGGTTTTGTCGGCTATCTTTGGTCAAGTTGCCTTACTGTTAGAGACGTGACCTACCGCCCAAACCAAGATGATAAAGTAAAGACAGTGCTGTTGTTTCACATTATATAAAAAAAAAAACTTTCAGCCTTTAATACAATCATACTATCAGATTAATTATAGAACATTTTGAAACGGAAAAAAATATACGATATGTTTATGTTCCATGAGGTTTTATTACGAGCTCACAACTTTTTACCGAAGTTTGTCCAGTAAAATGGTGTTGTCACTATAAGAGAAAATGAAATAGTGAGCATGGGTGACTTTTATATTTTTGCACCAGCGAGAGAGAGAGAGAGAGAGAGAGAGAGAGAGAGAGAGAGAGAGAGAGGAGAGAGGAGAGGAGAGAATGGAGAAGAGAAGAAAAGAGAAGGGAGGGGGGGGGATGGTGGGTGAGAGCAGTACTGACCACAATGCCTCCTTTTGTGTCGTAAAAAAAAAGTTAATAAGTACAAGTGCTTTATCATACAATATAAGCGGACAGATGTAACCTTTTTAATGTAACAAGATAAATATAACGTTTTCTGTAATGTAGGTTCAGGTACATTCAGGAGCCGGTACATGCCCAGTACCTGCCAACAGTGCGTAACAGAGTCGTGACCGATCGCCCAAGAGGGTAACGAGCCGATCAGTGGTGAAGAGGATAATAAAAAAAAAAAATCACGTGGAACAAGACAACTGTAATGTTTTCTTTGATGTGACAAGCAAAGGTGTAATCTGCTGACATGTAATGAGACACAAGTGTAATTAAAAAAAAAAGGTTACACTAAAACGTATCGTCTGGTAATGAAGGCATCACGGCAGGTAAAAGAAGCTTCATATTAATACAACTTATTTATGGATGATCAGTATGAAAATGACGTCACTTTAATGTTACCAATCAGTAATTTGAGTTCGTATTTATCCGTCGCTCTGTTTCTCACTGTCCATAGTTCTCTCCGTCTCTTTCTGTTTACCTGTCTCTTCAAATATGTCTGTCTCTTTCTCACTCGTCTCTCTCCGTAAATCACCTCAAATTCTTGGCCAATCAGGGATCATGTTTCACCAGCAATGCGCGTCCCTCAGGACCGAGCAAGACACCGTGTGATTGGATGATTCCACGTCTGGGTTTTTATTGGCAACCAAGACGAATTTCTGAATTTACCTCGTAAAGGAATATCCCGATGTTTTTATCCAGATTTCCTTTGATGTTTGTCTCAGAGACCCCGGAAAATGCAATGAGAGGAAAATAAACACTTATTTTTCAATGTTTTCCTGAATTCTCTCACGTGTATGATATATCGTATTAACATATCTCACCACCACCATCACCATCACCAAAACCACCAATACCACAAAAATTAACTCAACCTTACAACCTGGATATAACTTCTCAGTACATCGAGTGAGTCATATGGCCACGTTATAATATATACAAGTTCGTGAGTCATTAGATCCAAGTCACAATAAAAATTTCCTTAAATAGTACCCAAAGAAAAAAAGTCTTCCTTACACTCTAGGATGGTGAAAAGTTGTGTTGTTCAGGTGTACAAGTTGGATCTTCAGGTGAAATAGATTTGAGTGTCTAATTTTCAGGTGAATTAAGTAAAGGGTGTCTAGCCTTCAAGTGAAATGTGTGAGTAATCTTCATTAGTGTTTCCCTCCCTAACTCCACAACTGTTAACATAATCCAACTTATTTACACTGACCAAATTCACCTTAACCTCGAGCTATGATCAGACACAACGTTCTATCAGATGAGCAAGAGGTGAGAAGTAATGGTTGAATGGGAGAAAGTACAGAGACGAGATCATATGGAGAATGAAAATGAGAATACTAAGTGATAAATGATAAGAGGAAAAATGGGGGACATTAAAGAACCCCAAAACGATATAGTTATTTATGTAATCCGGCGATCACTCACTCACTCACTCAGATACACAAGGTCATGCTCCACCCACGTCTCGAGGAGGCTGAGGCGAACACCATTGATGTCTAGACTGTGGTGGTCAGGGGCCCGCTTGAGATACCATCAACGGAGTAACATAGAGACGCTAGGTGTGTTGGGGAACATGAGTGACTAGACCAGGGAGTGTGGCTGAGGTCAGAGGTCACAGTACGTCTACACACCTAGCTGAGGCGTAATAAGTTCTCACTGTGTATTACGGACATATAGAACAGCTTACCAGAGCAGGTGGTTAGACTCTAAAGGGGGGGGGGGGGTGTTGACTTGAGAGAGACGACTGGACAATTACAATATATATGAAGATGTCGTGCACTATAACGGAACCAGCGGTGACATCATAAGCCGGCCGATTTGGTCTATATTATTACCACAGAAATAATATTTGGACACACAGGCCTGATTGACTCCCTCCATTCAGTGAAGACAGAGGCAACATAAGTAAGTAATGGAAGGTAACAAACACTAACCAGACAGACCAGGTCATGGCGGCTGTGGTGTTATAACATTATAGAGCAACAAGTTACGGCCATTTACTTAAGAATAAGGTGTCTAAGAAATGGCTGTGTTCCTTCACCGTCACTCTGGCCAACACGGAGTAAACAAACCTTGGTGTGTCTGATCGTGTGTCTCTGTGGTTAGTATTTGTCTCGTTCTTTGTGTATTTCTCACTACACTGTGGAAGAAATGTGATTCTCTGCCACCAGGGAATATGGCAACACTAACATGGCTGTGTGAGGTGTACAGATGTGGGCAGATGTGAATAGATTAAACTCGTAAACAAATTAGACACAAATAGATGATTGTCACGAACTGGTTGTCAAACAGAGTGCAGCCGTCACGATGGGGAGGAGCTGCATCTTGACTACACACACACACACAGCAGCGCACCTCGGTAAACTCATTTCAGGCAATGCGTTCATGTGTACTGAATTTAAGTCAATATTGAAATCTCTCGTCGCGGTTGAGTTTTCTCTGGCCGCCACACATGACTCAGGTCTCGGGGGATCATTCATCAACAGACTCGTGTGTGTGTGTGTGGGTTCGGCACCTGTAACACCAACTCACACCTACACCAGCATGAAAGACGACACTTAACTTATATAAGAACACAATAAATGATCTTAAGTAAAACAGAAACACACCGATACTACTGGAGAAACAACCACAGCTGTTTGTTCTCTTCATCAGCTAACACTGTGGCACCGAAGCTACGACGGGGAGTTTGTTTACCTGCCTCAACATAGGTATAGTGTTACTGGTCGGGGAGTCTTAATACTACTGAAACACGACGTAATGGGCAGTTGTAGTTATGTTGTTAATATAGTTCTGGCAGGATAAGAGTGTATGACAGCACCGTGATGGATAGTCAGTGTTGTTATAATATTACTGAGCTTCAACAACTAAGGTCTTTAAGCGTGTAACTAGGTCAGTAATTCCACTATTCCATCAGCAATTGAAAGTTATGAGTGAAGTAATCGTTATAAATAAAGGGTTAACGTATGGCAAACTCTATCTTATTGAACGGGCGTAAAATAATGTGGATGAGAGCAAAAGGAAAGTCTCGTAGACAATTTTTTTTTTAGATTATACTTTTGATTAAGTAAGTTAGTTTGGTTAATTTTCTGGAGTTTAAGGAGTTTCTGATGGAATTGGTCCCCAAAGTCTGGGAATATTCGTGCATAAAATGAACACCTAACCTAACCTAACCTAACCTAACCTAACCTAACTTAACCTAACCTAACCTAACCTAACCTAACCGACCAAAGCGAAAACAAAAAGTTATCGCCTATGAATGGTACGAACACTGAAAAAAAAGGACAACAATTATATTACCCAAAATCGTTTTCCTCGCCCACTTTTTGTCATCGTTAGGAGTCAAGAAATATTTGATCTTCTATATTTAATGTCTTCAAGTTAATGGTTCAGGAGTATTACCCGACCATCATACTGTGTACAACATTACCGATAAACTACCTGATGTGTGACGTAGCCGAAAGCCCTATGAAGCACACAAGAGTTAAAGGTTCAGTGTTTACCTTAGGCCACCAGCAGTAGAGCTTGCAGCGAGACCCACCACGTCTTGTGTCAGCTGAAACTGGAAGGATGTGTTCTGGAAGACTCCAATATGGCTGACGGACATGACAGGTGAGGTGTAAGCATGGTAGCTGACGTGGCATACAGGTGAAGTGAGCATGACAGCTGAGGTGGCCAGATACAGCACCACTTTCTCCATGAATGGTGACTGTTGCATCATCTTGTACTTCTTGAGTGGAGGCGCCAGGAAGGTGTTTGAACTGGTCAGTGCACCAGTTGGCTCTTGTAGCTGACGGGTCGTCTGAGCTCGAGGAAAACCATAAAATGAGTCATGATGTATAACGTAAGTCTCCCGATTCAAAACATATGAACACCTGATTTGGGTTAGATTAGGGTGATAACTTTAAGCAGTAATAATTAACTATTTAACTTAATAAATTACAACTTCAGCTGAAATTATTGAGGGAAATGATTCAATGTTCGAGGCCTGACTCGGGGTTTCGGTCACGGTGTTTCGAATCATTAATGTTATGTGGTCCTGGTAATGACGTCATCAGTGGACGGGGTGTTTAAACGAGGTGTTTGGACTATCAACTCGTTGAGTTTGTATTTGTTATTTATATGACAATAATCATGTATGTGGTGACAGGACCCCAGTAAGGTGTGCCCAGGTAAATTCAGTCCATCATGGCACCCCCCCCCCTCTCTCTTTCTCTCTTTCTCTCTCAGAATTAATATTACACCCTGTCATGATTTTTTAATATACACTTAACTGGTAGGCCACTTGACCCTCGAATATCAACCATGTGCTGTACCTAACAGGCCTGTGGACGCTATATACTGGATACTAATAGTTATAATAAATTCTATGGGACTGGGGGCCTTACCCAGGTTACGCAGTTGTACGTAAAATTCCACTATATTCAGATAAATCTTATATATACCTGTGTATAATTATTATATATTATAATTAACAGTAAGTTCAAGCCTGAAGGAGAACGAAAAATTGTAATATGGAAGAAAATGGAACACTGTGCCCTGAGAGAAAACGAATGTTTATATTGGGTAGACTATATAAAACACAAAGACCTTAAAAATTTTTTACTCTCTCTCTCTCTCTCACTGCATGGATCCCTCCCCTTCTCTCTCTCTCTCTCTCTCTCTCTCTCTCTCTCACTGCATGTATCCCTCCCCTTCTCTCTCATTTTTTCGGCTTCTCTCTGTGATTGGCCACCTGTGTCTCACTCATCCTCTCTGGCTTCACAGTCTGTAGGGAGATGATTAATACAAGTTGTCAACCCTTCACTTGTTGACTCGCCAGGCCGGAGGGAGCATTACGGAGCATCACTTGACTTAGACTCTCAGCTTGCTTTTGATATGGAATTTGATAGTGATTTAATTAATTGACTTTGATGCTGATTTAACCATCTGAATGAATTTCCAATGGTTACCTTTGATGTGCTTTAAACTCCATTATATGTGTGTGTGTGTGTGTGTGTGTGTGTGTGTGTGTGTGTGTGTGTGTGTGTGTGTGTGTGTGTGTGTGTGTGTGTGTGTGTGTGTGTGTGTGTGTGTGTGTATGTGTGTGTGTGTGTGTGTGTGTGTGTGTGTGTGTGTGTGTGTGTGTGTGTGTGTGTGTGTGTGTGTGTGTGTGTCTCCTATATATATCTCATTTCCTTTATTATCTTCTCTATTCCTTATTCGTTAACCATGTCTGTCTCTTTCTCTCTATTATTTGCTTCTTACTTATTTCTTTATCTCTTCTTATCTTCGTTATTTGTTTTTATCTTCCATTATCTTTCTTTATAATTATCTTCTCTCTCTCTCTCTCTCTCTCTCTCTCTCTCTCTCTCTCTGGGTGGCTACGTTAATAAGCATCAACTGCCGGCGGGGCGAGGCAGATAAGGCACGGATCAACAAATATGCAGATGTTCCGATTAGGGGTCAACTTGCTATACGTTTATTCCACACAAAAAGTAAAACAGGAAAAGAGGAAACGAAGGTAAAATAATAGAGACGAGGATAACATAATAGAGACGAGGATAAAATACAAAAAATATAAGAAAAGTTGTACCAAAGTTAGATAAAGTTACATCCATTTATTACACACAAAAACAGGTTAAACAAAAGACGATCATAATAAATAAACTGAAGAAAATAAGAAAAACACGAATGAAAAACAAAAGTACAATGATAAAAAATACAAATAAATAATAAAGCCGATAAGACTAAAAAAAAGGGGGGGGGAGGGGGAGGGGGAGAGGAGGGGAGGGAGAGGGGAGAGGGGAGAGGGGAGGGGGAGAGGGGGGGTTTAAATAATAACAAGAACATAAGAAAGATGCGGCAAAGACGTAGTTAAAGATATGTAATTAAACTACGTAACTATATTTGTATATTATTTTATACTGGTCCTTTAATAGTGGTGCCTTTAAAGACTGGTCGGACAGTCGGCTATATCTCTATTGCACACTTACACACTTACACACTTACACACTATTAGCTCTAAACTGTACTTGAACCTACGTCAGTGTTGGTCAAGTGTGGCTTTATATGAGCTCGCACTTGGAGCCGTCAACAACACACTCTGGCGGGGTATTACGGCAGTTGACAACTCTCATTCCACCCCCAAAAAAGTGGAGGGTGGAGGCAGGGTGGAGGTGGGTGGAGGTGGAGGCTGGGTGGGTATAGTGGAGGCAGGGTGGAGGTGGAGGCAGGGTGGGTATGGTGTGGAGGGTGGGTATGGCTGGGTGGCCGGGGATGGTGGAGGGTGGAGCCAGGTAGTGGAGGATGGAGGCAGGGGTGACCGGGGATGGTGGGGGGGTGGAGGTGGGGTGGCCGGGGACGGGTGGAGGTGAGGGCGGGGACTGGTGGTCATGCATCACTAAACTATTGACACAGCCTCAGCTCGAGGTTCGGCAGGCGGCTTTAGATGGGGGTCCAGCCTCCAAGGTCCAAATTCTCAAGTGCTCCTGACTGGTGACGAGAACACCTGTAACTGGTGACGAGAACACCTGTAACTAGTGACGAGAACACCTGTAACTGGTGACGAGAACACCTGTAGCTGGTGACGAGAACACCTGTAACTGGTGACGAGAACACCTGTAACTGGTGTAACTGGTGAGAACACCTGTAACTGAGAACACCTGTAACTGGTGACGAGAACACCTGTATCTGGTGACGAGAACACCTGTAACTGGTGACGAGAACACCTGTAACTGGTGACGAGAACACCTGTAACTGGTGACGAGAACACCTGTATCTGGTGACGAGAACACCTGTAACTGGTGACGAGAACACCTGTAACTGGTGACGAGAACACCTGTAACTAGTGACGAGAACACCTGTAACTAGTGACCAATTTCCCTCTTAAGTGAAGATGTCAGTTTGCCTCCAGTGGCTCTCGTCAGCTGACTTCACAACTATGATGTCACAAACGTTCCTCCATCAGTGTTTCCTCAGCTGGTGATGTAAACTTATCCCTCAAAACACTAACGTAAGAGAGAGACCAAAATGGCGTCGGGATGTGGGTGAGACTTTACTGTAACTAGATGCTCTCACTCACTCTCTGCTGGGGACACACGTGAACTGATGTACTGGAGGCTGGTTAGGTTAGGTTAGGATAGGTTAGGTTAGGTTAGGTTAGGTTAGGTTAGGTTAGGTTAGGTTAGGTTAGGTTAGGTTAGGCTACTCTGGATGACTGTGGACGAACACCAAAACAACCAACACCATCACCTCCAACAAAACCACTACAACCACCTCCAACACAACCAGCATCACCACCTCCAACACAACCACCACAACCACCTCCAACACAACCACCTCCCACACAACCACTACAACCACCTCCAACACAACCACCTCCAACACAACCACTACAACCACCTCCAACACAACCACTACAACCACCTCCAACACAACCACCACATCCAACATAACCACCATAACCACCTCCAACACAACCAGCATCATCACCTCCAACACAACCACCACAACCACCTCCAACACAATCACCATCACCACCTCCAACACGACGACCACCACCACGACAACCACCTCTAAATATACATTTCACAGTTAATTAATTAATTAATTACTGATGCCAAGGTAATCAGATACAGGTAAGTTACACTTGGCGAGGAAATAAGGCTGTGGGCAGGTGACGGCTCGCCTAGACAGGAGCCGCCATGAACAAAAAATAATTACCTCTTCCACACAAAGTTTTCATGTTCACAATTTATATTATTCTGTTACAGGTCTTAAATCCTACAGGTCAGGAGACAGGCTAGCCATATGTTACAGGTCATTGCTGTAGGATGGTGACTGCTGGTAAAAGCGGTGAGAGCTGAGTATGGCGGCTCGTATATACAATATATAGTCTGGAGAGGAAGTCCCGCCCACACATATTTTTAGACTCGTTCAAGGCCGCCCGTTGATATATAGAGCATTACACGTGTTGAAGGGCAGCTAGCCAACGAGCTTATATTTATATTTTATGTTGTGTTTATATGCCTGAGGCCTCGAGGCTATATTGTTATGCAAACACGAGACAATTGGATGAGCACTTTGTTAATTACTGCCAGGGTTATACTAATGACTTAACCACTTTACACACACAAAAAATAATTAATGGTTGGGAAGAAGTGCATCAACACCACACACACACACACACGTCTACAGTGATTACAGAAGAAGGACTAACATGAGACAGTGCAGATATGAGTGACGGTGAGTGGCGAGTGACGATGAGTGACGAATGACTATTACTACTACTACTACTACTACCATCACTACCACCTTTAACCACTACTACGACGATCATTACCACCACTACCACCACCACCTCACCATAGACACCAACTTCATAAAACCAGGAGCATGTTAACAATTTAGTGACGTCACGAGACCAAGCTCTGACTGTATACTCTCTCTCTCTCTCTCTCTCTCTCTCTCTCTCTCTCTCTCTCACTCTGTCAATTAATATCTCTCCTGTCCATTCCCTCCCTCATCCTCCCCTCTCAATCCCTCTCCCCCTCACCCTCCTGCCTGCCTTCCTTTCTCCCTCCCTCTCCCTCTCCTCCCTCCCTCTCCCCCACCTCTCCCTCCTCCTCCCATCCCCTCTCCTATCTCCTGGGAACATTTCTCATCATCAGTCAAGCCACTACTATACTGATGTACGCCAGGCAGATTCAATTACGCCTGGCGAAGCTGCAGCCCATTACTCGGCACTGAGTGACGGTGTGAAGCGATAGGCAGGCTGTCAGGTAATGTGGGGGGTGTATAAGAGGAGGGGTGTATAGGGGAGGGGGAGGTGATGCATGGGTGTGTGAAGGGAGAGAGAGAGAGAGAGAGAGAGAGAGAGAGAGAGAGAGAGAGAGAGAGAGAGAGAGAGAGAGAGAGAGAGGCTATCCATTATGGCTATTAGTTTATAACCACGTAACTTACAATAACAAGCTGTGTTTGATGCCGTGTTGCGCTGCCGGCGATACAAAGGGACTCACCGGGCTTGTTCGTGGATCGGTGTAAGTGGTGTACGTGCTTAGGTACGTGAAGGTGTACGTGCTTAGGTACGTGGTTATGTAGGTAGATATATACAGGCAATATCGTCTTACATCACCTTGGTGTGTGTGTGAGAGAGAGAGAGAGAGAGAGAGAGAGAGAGAGAGAGAGAGAGAGAGAGAGAGAGAAAAAAAAAGAGAGAGAGAGGTCTACATCACCCCGGTGTCATCAGAGGCCAGATGGTGGTAAAGATTAGACAAGCTAATGACCTAATCCTCATACCGCCCCCCAGCTAATGGTGCCACTACCCCTAGGTAATGGTGCCACTACTCCCGAGTAATGTGCCACTACCCCCAGGTAATGGTGCCACTACTCCCAGTAATGGTGCCATTAACTCTCAAGCAATAGTGCCACTAACCCTCAAGTATTGGTCCACAACCGCTCCTACAAGTCACAACCCCTCCTACGTGTCCACAACCCTCCTACGTGTCCACAACCCCTCCTACGTTTCACAGCCCTCCTACGTGTCCACAACCCCTCCTACGTGTCCACAACCCCTCCTACGTGTCCCCAGCCCTCCTACGTGTCACAACCCTCTACGTGTCCACAGCCCCTCCTACGTGTCCACAACCCTCCTACGTGTCCACAACCCCTCTCCTACGTGTCCCCAACCCCTCCTACGTGTCCACAACCCTCCTACGTGTCCACAACTCTTCCTACGTGTCCACAGCCCTCCTACGTGTCCACAACCCTCCTACGTCCACAACCCTCCTACGTGTCCACAACTCCTCCTACGTGTCCACAACCCCTCCTACGTGTCCACAACCCTCCTACGTGTCACAACTCCTCCTACGTGTCCACAACCCCTCCTACGTGTCCACAACCCCTCTACGTGTCCACAACCCCTCCTACGTCACAACCCCTCCTACGTGTCCACAACCCCTCCTACGTGTCCACAACCCCTCCTACGTGTCCACAACCCCTCCTACGTGTCCACAACCCTCCTACGTGTCCTAGCCCTCCTACGTGTCCACAACCCCTCCCTACGTGTCCCACAACCCCCTCCTACGTGTCCACAACCCCTCCTACGTGTCCATAACCATTTCTATGTGTCCAATCATACAATGTGTAGAGTAGCAACCTTGGCGGCTTGGTTGCCTTGGTGACGTGTGTGTGTGTTGAAAAAAAAAAAGAGAGAGAGAGAGAGAGAGAGAGAGAGAAGAGAGAGAGAGAGAGAGACCACGATTCATCACTGCCATTTCAAGTGAATTTTAAGCTTTGTGTTGTTGATTCATTTCAGAAATCCTTCCCAAATACTCGCTAATTGGCGGCTTAAACCACAGCTGTACTTTACCATTTGTTTCCTTGCAGACAGACAGACAGACAGACAGACAGAAATGTACACAGAGAGACAGATATAGGCATAGACACAGAAACAGGCAGGCAGACAGATAGACAGATAAGTAGATAGCAATATAAAGATAGATAGATAGATAGATAGATAGGGTAGGTTTTGTGTTTGTTTGTTTGTTTTATTATGTTTGAGTATTTTTTTCATTTTGTGATCCAGTTTTTTTTATTTGTTTTGTGTTTTTGTTGAGTGTGTGTTTGAGATTTTTCTGTGTGTAATTGTTTGCGTGTTAATGTGTGTGTGTGTGTTTGTGTGTGTGTGTGTGTGTGTGTGTGTGTGTGTGTGTGCGTGTGTGTGTGTGTGCGTGTGTGTGTGTGTGTGGCTAAGGACCCAACTGTGGCTCAACCAATCACAACCAAGAATCAAAACCTGATGTTCGAACTCAATGAATATGACTTCGACTCAAAATATTCCATAAGAATAATAAAAATAAATAGTCCCACACAAATACACGAAAACAAACAAACAAACAAACAAACACCTCCGCTAGTTGTAAATCAATGAGCCTCTACGTGTCCCCCCTCACCTTCTCCCACAGGACCTCTCACCCCTCTCCCCCTCACCTTCTCCCACAGGACCTCTCACCCCTCTCCCTAAAACCCTTTCACCCCTCACCTGAGTCTCTTCCCTTCCATCCTTCCTCCTCAAGCCCCTTCTCCCTCCCCTCCCAACCTAACTCCTCCTCTTTCCTTCCTTCTTCCCTCCCTCTTCTCCTTCCTTTCCTACCTCCTCCTCCCCTTTCCTTTCCCTCTCCTTCCTTCTCATTCTTCCTATTCTCTCCTATCCCCTCTCCTGCACTGTTTCGTATCTGCTTCTCTCAGTTCTTCTATTCATTACTTATTTACACCTGGTGAGAGAGAGAGAGAGAGAGAGAGAGAGAGAGAGAGAGAGAGAGAGAGAGAGAGAGAGAGAGATCAACAACTATTCACCAAACTTCACACCCGGAAATGTTTTAGAGCACCACCTATCATAATCCTTCGTTGGGTACTAGAGATGTTGTCATTGGCTGGGAACCCTTTACTAATGACAACACATGAGGGTTTCAAGTTGGACCTCGAGTATAGTGCTCCCAGCCAATGAATTTATCGTTGGGAATCATCTGAGGATATGATTGGTGGTGATATAAGTGCTGCTGGCTTATCTATGACGTCCATTACACCTCTGCATCATTTCTCTGTCTACTCATATTTGTCCAATATGGTAATATGTGATGACTTAATCCCCTGAAAAAGAAAAGTCATCCCCTTGAGGACGATAATATATGAGGTGTGAAATTCATAGTACTCAAGGGGTCAATTCATCGTACTCAAGGGTTCAAGTCACAGTACTCAAGGGATAAAGTCATAGTACTCAAAGGGCAGTCATCGTACTCAAGGGGTCAAGTCATCGTAGTCAAGAGGTTAAAGAGTACATATCAACACAGCACTTTATTGAACTACAGAACGAATAATAAGGAAATACTTCTCCACACAGAGGCTGGTAGACCTATGGAACAACACAGAGGCTGGTAGACCTATGGAACAACACAGAGGCTGGTAGACCTATGGAACAACACAGAGGCTGGTAGACCTATGGAACAACACAGAGGCTGGTAGACCTATGGAACAACACAGAGGCTGGTAGACCTATGGAACAACACAGAGGCTGGTAGACCTATGGAACAACACAGAGGCTGGTAGACCTCCTTCCTTCGACATGACGTAAATAAGATGTATAGCCGTATTTAAAAAGACAGGTAAAGAGGTTCATTATATCTCAAGGTGATTAACTCTGGATCACCTGAAGATTAGACCCCCACAGCTTATTTTACCACCCTAACGTAACCCTAACGTAAACCTAACGTAACCTAACCTAACCTAGCGTCAGGATATACATTATACATCCTGACGTTAGGGTTATGTTAGGTTTACGTTAAGGTTGTTAATATTAACTTGAAATAAGCAGTACGTGTAGGGGTTGAACTTCAGATTAACCCAATATTTTACACACACACACACACACACACACACACACACACACACACACACACACAGATCACAACCTCATCATAATTACGTTGTTTTAAGAGAGGTTGTTAATATGTTTGTTTATACCACAGTGGTTGGTAGGTCCTATACACATTCCTATTTAAGTCCTATTTAAGTCCTATTTCCCCATTGACTCACTAGCCAGTTACTACCGACCCTTCTATTCCTGTCACGGTGGCCTAAGAATAGAGTCTATCCTATTGATCTCTACCTTACACCTCCTCTCCCTTCCTCCTATTCTCAACCTGGGAGGGAGGGAGGGAGAGGGGAGGAGAAGGGGGAGAGGAGGAGGGAGGGAGGGAAGGAGGGAGAGGAAGTGGGGAGGAGGAAAGGGAGAGAATAAGAGAATAAACGAAAGACAGAGAAACAATACCAAGAACAAAAGACAGAGAGAATGAGAGAGAGAGAGAGAAAAAAAAAAAGAGAACAAGATGGTCGCGTCACAAGAGCAATATCTCCACCTGGCGTTCCATTAATCACAGAAAATGAGGAGAACTTCAGGGAAGCGTGTCCGGGAAAAATGCGTTTAATCTGCATGCGACCAGTAGGACAGCCAGGGGGTGGGTGTGGTGGGGGTGGGACTCAGGTGTTGTCTGGGGGTGGATGAGGTTCAAGGAAGGTCTGGAGGGGCTCAGGTAAGGTCTGGAGGGTAGATGGAAGGCAAGGAAAGGCTCTAGAAAGTATTAGATTTAAAGTTTTGTTTTCTTTTGGACTTGTTACATCTTCCCGTCATAACTTCCCGTCACCAACTTCCGTCACCAACTTCCCGTCACACCAACTTCCCGTACCACTTCCCGTCACCAACTTCCCGTCACACCAACTTCCCGTCACATCAACTTCCCGTCACACCAACTTCCCGTCCACCATCTTCCCGTCCCCAACTTCCCGTCACACAACTTCCCGTCACACCAACTTCCGTACATCAACTTCCCGTCACCAACTTCCCGTCACCAACTCACGTCACACCAACTTCCCGTCACACCAACTTCCCGTCACACCAACTTCCCGTCACACCAACTTCCCGTCTAGAAAAGCGTAATAGACAGAAGTGAGCTTTTTAAAATATATCTATCAGCCCAAATGCAACAGACGGATGTTAGGTAAACAACTAAGTTTCTTTTAACGTAAGATAACTACTTGAAGTTTCCTGTAGGTTTACGATCTTTGAATCTTTGAAACTTTGAATCTAAAATAATGAGTAAAAGTGAAATGTAGGTGTGTGTGTGTGTGTGTGTGTGTGTGTGAGTGTAGGTGTGTGTGTGTTTACTTGTTTGAGTCTTTGTTGCTTTAAATAAAAACCAATGACAAATTTCTAAGCCAAGTGTACAGAACAGCAGCCATGGTCGGGGATTAAGCTAACTGTGTTATATTGTGCAGTGAGGCTGATTTTGAAAGGGCAGCCAGTGGACAATACAGAACAGGTGTGACAGCAGCTCAGGCCTACTGTGAAGCTGAGAGAGAGAGAGGAAGAGGAGGGAGGGGAGAGAGAGAGAAGGAGGGAAAAAGGGAAGGGAGGAGAGGGAAGAGAAGGAAGGAGGAAGGAACACAGATATTATATTATATTCCTTAAACACAATGCCTATATCACCTTCTCGTCTCTGTCTCTTATTGCGGTTGGTGTAAGAGAGAATTCAGAGCACATCCCTCCAGTTACTGTAAGATAAATAAAGAAACGACAACTTGGTTGGCTCTAAAGTCTAAACGAATTTATGGCAAACGAGTTTTTCTGGGAACAAATAATATAATTTTAAAACAGAGGAAGATGTGTGTGTGTGTGTGTGTGTGTGTCTGTCTATAGCTCCCGACCGGCTAGATAACTTACTTACCTTTCTGTCTCCCCCTCCTCCTCTTTTCCACACACACTTAACTCCCTCCTTCCCTCCCTTCCTATCAAGACGAGTTACTATCCAATCTCCTTGCCTCCTTCCCCACGGGGTTACCTATCTTTCTTCCTATCGCATCTTGTTACCTTCCACATCCCTTCTTACTTTTTACATCTGTTCTCCTATACAATATTGCCCCATGCCCCCTCCCCCACTCCTCATCATAGGTAATCATATACAGCTTCTCTCTTCTCTCAGTTGACGACATAAACAAAAAGGACGAGTGAGATATATAAATTCATACTAAGTCGAGAAACTCCCCGGGATCCTTGCTAACATGCCGAGCGGTAAGAGCTGCCAGCGAGGCATTTATGACCCGATTTACGTCCGCGCACAGGCGATAAAGATTTACATGATAGCTACGTTATAACTCTTGGTTGTATAGAAAATAAGGCTTAATGTTATTCTCAACCTTAGAATGGAGGAATTAGGCAGGGTTTTTATGTAAGGTTGATATATTTGCCGTAGTTGACATATTTAGTTGCCAGTACGTAAATATTCGTGACATTTATATTGTAACCTCTTGAATGTCTTGTCTTGGTGTGTGAAGAAGGATAGGAAACGAGATAAAGAGGAGGAGATAAGAAGATAATATAAGTACAAAGAGGAGGAGAAAAATGTTAAGAAAAGGATAGTTTGACAAATGGATACGTGTGTATAAATGTGATCAAAATTCCCTGGATAATAATAATGATAATAATAATAAAAAAAATATATATCCATTAAATAAAAACAACATGATTTTCGCTCATGATTGACCTACTTTCGAAAAAAACCTTTCTAAAGACTTTCTCTAGGATATATCTGCCCGCTTGTCGACAAGTTCCAATAATATTGACAGGCGGAGCAATATTTTTTCCAGATTTTCTTTAGTGAAGTGTTTGAAAAAAAAAGTAAATATAGAAACAAGAAAGACCAAAACATTTAATGAAGTCAGTCTTGTTTACAGAATTCTTGAAAAATAAACAATTAAACAAACAAACAAACTATTTGAATATTTTTTATTATCTTCATCGCGTCATCATCCATTTTTTGTTTATTTGTTTTTGGTTGATATTCGTTTGTTTTTTTGTTTTGTTTTTATGGTTTTTCTTCCTTGTCTGAATTTTTTTATGTTTTGTTTCTGTTTAGTTTCTGTTTTTTTTTGCTTTTTTCGCTGTTTTTCTTCTCTTTTATTTATACGTCTCATTCCTCTCCTCACCTCTCTCTCCTCACCTCTCACCAAGGTGTCCACTCTGTCCTGATTACTTTTACACTTATTCTCCCTTAAAGGTTTTCTGTTCCTCTTTCTTTCTTTCTTTCTTTCTTTCTCTCTCTCTGCAAAAGTATATTTAGATGATAGGAGAGAGAGAGAGAGAGAGAGAGAGAGAATCATTACTTACGACTGCGACTCTCCCAAAACCCAATATTGACTCAGATATTCCTACCAGTCGATCCGTACCATTTGTATCTCAATATATAAAGAGAGAGAGAGAGAGAGATAAGATAGATAAACAGACAGACAGACAGACAGACAGACAGACATATACAATACTAATACTACTATTAATAATAACAAAATAACCACCACAATAACAACAACCACAACAACAACAACAATAATAACAACACAGGTACAGTTGTCCACTACACTAACATAATAATACACCTTGTGCCACTAATTACTACCACACCTGTCCTTAATTAGTGTGAGATGAGGCTGTTTACTCACGACACTGACAACTAATGGTGGTAGGTTGGACGATTGTGGTAGATGAATGGTGGTAGTTGATTAGTGGAAGTGGTGGGAGGGGGTGGTAGATTGTGGTAGAGGTATTAAGGGGTAGGTGGTAGGTAGACGAGTAGATGGGTAATCAACTCAAGACACCCAGCAGTGAGTGCATGGAAGCTCTTCTACCTGTGGCCACTTCAGGTAGACACAAGAGTATATACGGAGGTCGTTGTTGAATTTACTTGGCGACGATCTCCTTCCCCCTCGTCGTCCACTCGTCGCGGCGACCTCAGAATGTACTGCCAAGATAGTATAAGTCGTTTTGTCGAGGCAGAGAGCGACAAGAAGACGAAAAGTTTTACACCAACCAGCAGGAAACTCGAGCGTCGTGCCTCAGTCTATTACCATCACCCGACACACGCCCGGGAGCTCCTCATAGTGTCCTCCACTTTGCCTGCCTCGACACCCGCCTGCCAAACAACACACTCACTCACTCACTCACTCACTCACTCACTCACCAGAAAACCAAACACCTTACTCACTGCCCCAGCTCCTTGCCTATCGAACAATCATTACAGACACACACAAACATATCAACTTCTCTGAGTGTTTTCATTAACACATAATGTCGATGGTTAACGCGTCAAGAAACTGTCGGTTTCTTCTCCATAAAGCTACAGCGACTTGGCCAGTAGTCAGCGATTATCAAGGTCTGGCCCATGTACGCTGGACTGGCCACGTGTTCCGCCTGTCGGGGTCAAGCAACCTCAGAGTGTATCCCGCTGGTAAATGAGAATTTTCGGTGGGCAGGAGAAGAGGCACGACTGAGGCGGACCCAGGATTTTTCAAGGAGGTGGGTTGAGGGGGGGGTGGAGGGGGATGTGTGAGGGGGATGTGTGAGGGGGTGTGAGGGGGGGAGTAACACACGTCCATCACCACACAGACAGACAGACAGAGATGAGCTACAACAAACTCTATATTACTGTAAACAACTGTAATTATTAGAGAATTATAATAGCTTGAAATTGCCAGGGAAAGGTTTGTTCTCTTTCTCTTTCTGTTCTATTACACTGCTATCCCCCACCACCTCTTCTGCCCCCTCTTTCCGGGAGAGATGCAACGGAAAGGGGAGTTACAGGAATCACTGAACGATTCCCCGAAAACGATGTCAAACTAATATGAAATTAACATGTAAGTCGTGAGGAGGAAAAGTCTCAAACCATCGATCACGGACGGCGGCCTCAGGGGTAGGAGGAAGACCAAGTGCAGAGCGACATTAAAAACCCTCACCAAAGGAGGAGCAGGAGGAGGAGTCTTTCTGAGCACCCACACCCTTCCCACCTCACCCCACCCCAACCCACCCCGCCCCGCCCCGGCAGAGTGTGGTCGCAGCTGCAGTTCTCGGATAGGGTGGCAGAGATCTAAGGCTCCCTCAGTAGCCAGGCGAGGTGTAGCTCAGTGAGTGTATCAACATTTAGTTTCACAGCCGGAGCGAGGACAGTCATGCTCGACCTCCAACGGATTACCGAGGTGTGTGTGTGTGTGTGTGTGTGTGTGTGTGTGTGTGTGTGCGTGTGCTGGTGTTAATATACAGTATACACATGCATTTGTGTACATTCTTGTGAGTTTACATACACCTGTAGATATCATGTGTACGGATACATGCATTAATGACTTTATACTGACATGTGCGTGTGAGTAGCAGGAATGTACACACGTGAACACAGTGGGCGGGCTGCATGCGTCAGGGGGGGTGTACACGCGCCTGGCAGCAAGTTGAGGCCACCCTCCACCACTACAGCTTTAAGGAGAGAAGTGGACTGAGCTACCCTCCTCCCCTCCCTCCCTCCTCCCTCCTTCCCTTCCCTCCTCCTCCTCCCTCCTTCCTTCCCCCTCCTCCTTCTCCTTCCCCCTCCCTCCCTCCTCCTCTTCCTTCCCCTGCCTCCTCCTTCCTACCTTCTTTCCCTCCCTCCCGCCTCCCTCCCACTCTCCTTCTCTCCCTCCCCTCCCTCCAACCCTCCCTTCCTCTCCCACTACCACTCCCTCCAGCCCCTTCCTTCCCCCCCCCTCCCTCCAACCCTCCCTTCCTCTCTGACCCCCTTCCTCTTGCTCTCCCTTCCACTGTCTGTCCCTCTCCTTCCGCCTATCACTTCCCTCATTTACTTCCCCCCTTCTCCTCCCCATACCTCCTCCCTCCTCCCCTTATCCTCCTACTCTCTTCCCTTCCTCCTATTCTTCCTCTTCCTCCTCCTCCTCCCCCTTCCTCCTGCTTCTCCTCCTCCCTCATCTTACCTCATTTCCCCTCATCCTCTTCCTCCTCCCCCTTCCCCTCATCCTCCCCTCCTCCTGCTCCCTCATCCTCTCCCTCTCCTCCTCCCCACCACCCTTCCCCCTCCTTCCCCCTCCTCACCTCCATCACAGTTGCCATCACTTCCTGTGAGTCATTTGTAAACATGACAGCTTCTGAAGTTACTGCAGCTATATGTTTCTCACAGAATTTACACAAACACTTTGCCAGGAATTTACACAAACACTTTGCCAGAATTTACACAAACACTTTGCCAGGAATTTACACAAACACTTTGCCAGGAATTTACACACAAACACTTTAAGTTGTACCCTTTACACAACACTTTGCCGGAATTTACACAACACTTTCCTGGGAAAATGTAAATATTTTTTAATGATTTTATTACAATTTCAAGAGAATTTTACGAGTATTTTCCATGGAAGTTAAAAGTATTTCCACTAGGAATTTGCTGTATTTACACACACACACACACACACACACACACACACACACACACACACACACACACACACACACACACACACACACACACACACACACACACACACACACACTCGTCGATTCCATTAGTGTCACATTCTCAGCACAAGTGACCGTCAGAGCTGGGAAGGGCAAGTTCACCTAACACCCAGGACCTATAGCACCCAGGACCTGCACCAGGACCTATAGCACCCAGGACCTATAGCACCCAGGACCTATAGCACCCAGGACCTAGCACCCAGCACGTAATTCATTGCATCCAAGAAGAGAGAGAGACCCTCCTTCCTCTTTCCTCTCCCCTTTCTACTTATCCCCCGTTTTCTCCTTCCTCCTTCCTCCCCCTAATCTTCAAATGATCTCCCTTCCACCCCTCCAGAACCGCACGTGGATTTAGAACGAGTTGAGAGATCACGTGAATATTAAAGAGATCACGTGAATATTGAAGGGGATTTAAGTGTGTTTATTTACCAGTGACTTGTCTGGAATCACGTGAAGATTAGCAACACCTTTTAATTAATTTATCTCACCTGGTGATTAACATACTCTAACGTTACCTGTATGTGGGGAGTAGGGCTTAGGTTAGGTTATGTCACGTTAGGTTAGGTTATGTCACGTTAGGTTAGGTTAGGTTATGTCACGTTAGGTTAGGTTAGGTTATGTCACGTTAGGTTAGGTTAGGTTATGTCACGTTAGGTTTAGGTTAGGTTATGTCACGTTAGGTTAGGTTAGGTTATGTCACGTTAGGTTAAGGTTAGGTTATGTCACGTTAGGTTAGGTTAGGTTATGTCACGTTAGGTTTAGGTTAGGTTAGGTTAGGGTAATATTCAGGTGTCCCGTTGTGTCTCCTGTCAACTCACCTGCCACGTTCTTAAAGGTGAACTACTTAACAGGTGAACAATCGAGGCGAGAACAATTTATGAGACACAAAGCGGTAATTTAACTAACAAGATCATAGGGAAAAAGTAATTCAATAAACTGGAGGATTATATTGTGTCGGGGACGGAGAGGCATTATGAGTTATATTCAGAGTTTAAATGAGTCAGTGTAGTGAGGTAAGTGTGTCAGTGTAGGTAAGTGTGTCAGTGTAGGTGAGTGTGTCAGTGTAGTGAGGTAAGTGTGTCAGTGTAGGTGAGTGTGTCAGTGTAGTGAGGTAAGTGTGTCAGTGTAGGTAAGTGTGTCAGTGTAGTGAGGTAAGTGTCAGTGTAGGTGAGTGTGCAGTGTAGTGAGGTAAAGGTATCAGTGTAGATAAGTGTGTCAGTGTAGTGAGGTAGTGTGTCAGTGTAGGTGAGTGTGTCAGTGTAGTGAGGTATGTGTCAGTGTAGGTGAGTGTGTCAGTGTAGTGAGGTAAGTGTGTCAGTGTAGGTGAGTGGGTGTAGTGAGGTGTCAGTGTAGGTAAGTGTGTCAGGTGTACGTAAGTGTGTCAGTGTAGTGAGGTAATGTGTCAGTGCAGTGAGGTAAGTGTGTCAGTGGAGTGAGGTAAGTGTGTCAAGTGTAGGTGTGTCAGTGTAGGTAAGTGTGTCAGTGTAGATAAGTGTGTCAGTGTAGTGAGGTAAGTGTGTCATGTAGGTGTGTCAGTGTAGGTAAGTGTGTCAGTGTAGATAAGTGTGTCAGTGTAGTGAGGTATGTGTCAATGTAGGTGTGTCGTGTAGGGGTGTCAGTGTAGATAAGTGTTCAGTGTAGTGAGGTAAGTGTGTCAGTGTAGTGAGGTAAGTGTGTCAGTGTAGGTGAGTGTGTCAGTGTAAGGAGTGTGTCAGTGTAGGTGAGTGTGTGTCATGCAGGAGGTGTGTGTCAGTGTAGTGAGGTAAGTGTGTTCAGTATCTACCTCCTCCTGATCGTCACACAGTATCACCTTCACTACAGGGGTGTGTGATCACCGCCCCCCCCCCATTACCCCTCCCACACACCTGTTATAATCTCAGGGGAAACATTACACGTAAAAAAAATAATTGCAACGGAATAATTTTGCTTTTTTTTTGGGGGAGGGGGTGAGGTAGGGTGGGGTGGTGTTGTAGTGGCGTGGTGGTGTTGTGGTGGTATGGTGGCTATGGTGTAGTATGGTGTGGTATGGTGAGGAGGGTTGGGGCGGCGAGAGGTGAAAATGAACTCTTTATCATCGACTGACTCTCAGGTGTGCTCGCGTCACTCATGCAGGTAAACCACTTGCTCACAGCATCCATCAAACATGTCAACGCCAAGATAACACCTGTCGAATGAGTGAGTGAGGTGGGACACAGCCCTCCTCCCTTACCTACAACATCACACTCAGTAAGGTAAGTTAAAAGGGACAGGTAGCAGCGACCTAACCTAACCTAACCAAATTTAACGTCCAAAATACCAGAAAAGGACAACAACGCACAACGGACGCATCGTAGACCGTTTCCAGCACTGTACGACGGTCGGGCGGATCTTGAACTTAAGTGTCTCGATTGGGTCAGGTCAGGTCAGGTCAGGTCAGGTCAGGTTAGGGTAGGGTAGGTTAGGTTAGGCTAGGTTAGGTTAGGGTAGGTTAGGTCAGGTTCGGTTAGGCTAGGTTAGGGTAAGTTAGGTCAGGTTAGGTTCGGTTAGGCTAGGTCAGGTCAAGTCAGGTTAGATTGAGTTACTTCAGGAATAGTGTTTTTGGTCTCAGCTGAATATAAACTTTACCATAAATCTTCGGTCAGGTCCTTAACTTTCTTACGATATTTAGTTAAGAAAAAAGACATTAAGTATTGATGAACTTAATTATCTTTTGGTTGAAAAAAATTGACATAAAAAAAAAGTATTTGTGTTTATTGTGGCCCGACGTAGCAAAATATTCTAAACTTAGACCAAACTTAATTAACTTAGCTTCGGTTCAGAGCACAAGGTGACTTTAAGACATAAGACGAACTGTTGTTAAAAATAAAGGAGAGAGAGAGAGAGAGAGAGAGAGAGAGAGAGAGAGGAGAGAGAGAGAGAGAGAGAGAGAGAGAGAGAGAGAGAGAGAGAGAGAGAGAGAGAGAGAGAGAGAGAGAGGACCTCCAGGTCATGAAGGTCTTAAACAAGGTCATCAACAACTCGTGACCTCACAAAACACGTCATTAAAATTTTTACTGAAGAAATTTGACTTGTGTCCTCAAGTTGGTTGGTTCATAAATTGCCTCTTATACTCATCAGGGGACCACACTCAGAGCCCCGCCTATCTGTGTACACGGCCCATCAGGGGTGCCTAAAGTTCAGGTGGTCCCCTGGGGTGCCTAAAGTTCAGGTGGTCCCCTGGGGTGCCTAAAGTTCAGGTGGTCCCCTGGGGTGCCTAAAGTTCAGGTGGTCCCT